>NW_006921630.1:11330187-11342652 GCF_000298275.1 Orycteropus afer afer
CTTGGGTTTCCGAGGCAGTATCACTACGGAAGTAGGAATGCCCAACCTTCCTTCCGAGGAGTGGCTGGTGGGTTTGAACTGCCAGCCTTCTGGTTAGCACCTTTAATTTCAAAACCATATCTCTCAGGAATGATTAGATAAAGCTGGAATATTTTCTTTGCCTCTTTAGAAATAACAACAACAACAAAACTTCTATTAGGCATCCTTTATAAAACTTCCTTTGAATAAAATAACAACAGTCTTAAGTCCAAAACTTGTATTATTTTAGTTCATTTCAAGCTAATTTGATTTCCCCATGGTAATTTGTGATCTAAAATGAAATAACTGGGAAAGTTTCTAAGCGTTTAAGGGAGAAGTACTTCCTTATATTCTGACATATGTGGTATTTAGGACTAGTCTCAGTTTTTATTTGTGTGTTTTCTGACTTTTTTTTTTTTTTAATTCTGGTATTAAAAGTGACAGTGCCAGGCATTTTGTTCCACGTGAATATTCTTAAAATTCATATACTGAGACACTAGAAGCATCGAAAGGAAATGTAGTGGAAAGTGGATATAATTTTAGACTACCATGTTAAAGCTATGCCCTCTTATCTTACCAGTTATTCAATAGAAGAATCTAAATTTGTGTAGATCTTTTTAAAAAGTTTATTAGAGCATCCATTTGGGATGTCTACCCTGTTTGTGCCTTTCCAAGCACTTAGCACATCTTGCTCTGAGTTTCACTTTAATTGCAGTTCCTTTACACATGAACTTTGTGTAGTCTTCAGAGAATGTGTTCATCCTTATATACTGTTACCTATGCATTCAACAGATAAAAATTAAATTACGAAATAAGTGTCACTTAAAAAGTTTATAAATATGCTTTATAAATCCTAAAGAGATAGAAAATTAGTGATTTTGGTTTAGTTAGTTACCCGCATATCAAATGTTCTTGTTTTCTACCATTTATTCTTTATTTCTTCTTATACACCTTTAATTTTTCATAGTAGTATATTTCTTTTTAGATTCTCACTGGACATTTAAGAACTTGGAGTGGTTGACTCTTAGCACACATTTGTATCCACTAAGCGTGGCCATTTAGGGCAGTGCAAAGAAGAATTGCATGAAGTATAAGCATTAAAAAGGCTATAAAGATTTGGAACTCCTCGCTATGAGTCGGGCCGACTTGACAGCAAACAACAACAACAACAACAAATACCTGTTTTAAAATATGTAAACAAGATTGATTTTGCTAAATTTGTTTTATATAATGAACTTGAAATTATATTTCCGTAGAAAGAAGGAAAGAAGACAACTCTAAAGAAGGTTCCCTTGATGATTTAGCCGGGTGGAATCACTTTGCAGCAATGTGTTACATGGCTGCATTGCAGTTCTAATCCGCCTACATGTGTGAATCAATGGGATCTTTGTTCTAAACTGTTGCGGAAGAATGCATGAGCTGACAGAATGGTGGGAGTTCAGTTTAGTTCCACTGTTTTGTGGATTGGGCTAATTTTCAAAGGGAACTAGACATATTTTTCAAGTGCTAGAAGCAAGAGCAGAAAACTCATTCTTTCTTGCTACTGGAGAACTCACTCTAAAACACATTACAGGTCATTTGTTATGCATAGCTAAACGTGGATGGAGATTTTTGATTATTTGTTTGGAGCCTGGAGAATAGGACTGCTTTATCTTTTATGGACATAGCAACCAAGAGTTATCTCTCATCCAGAGATGGGAGCAACTATGTGAGAACTCTGTGTTTAGTCATTAGAAAAATTTTAACCTTTAACATAGAACCTGAGCTTCTCTTATTCTTTGCCAATTATTCAACACAAGCTCACCTTCTGCTGGGCATATAGAAGACTGAGCACAGAGTATTGGCAAAAGCATCGTAGAGGTCCAGAAAATTATTTAGGTCTTTATGGACCTGAACTAATTTGTAAACCAGCTCATGTTTCCTGATTATAATATGTCTTTGGGAAATCAGGTTGTGTGACATTTTAGCATTTCCCTAAAATGCACTATAAAAAAGGGAAGTATTGAAAAGATCTAGTGAGTGAGGATTCTCAGATGTCCTTGACAGATAAGATTGTAGATTTGTGCTTTTTGGAACTGGATGTCTACATTAAAATTCATCTGTCTGAACTTTTTATTTGACACAAAAGCAAGTAGATATATGGTTGCTCCTTACTCTCTAGTACAATACTTCTCTCACTTTGAATTTTAATTATGTATATATTCTCTCATCAATCAAACTGAATTTCTTTAAGTAAAGACTGAATTGTATTTCATCTTTGTATCTTCAGTATCTAACCCTACTGCTTGACACACACAGTAAGTTCAGCATATGTTTGCAGAATGAATGACCCAGTGAATCAGTGAACCAACCAACAATCAGAATTTAATTTACTTCTCCTGTTGGGTTACTGCTGCTTTTACACGTCACACACCCTCTCACAATAAAAGGCATCAATGAAACATACCTCAGAGTAAAGAGATAGCAGAGGAAAGACAGAGTCCTGGCTTTTAAACGGTTATATTTGTGTGTGTGTGTGTGTGTGTGTGAGAGAGAGAGAGAGAGAGAGAGAGAGAGAGAGGGAGAGAGAGGGAGAGGGAGAAAGATGGAGAAAGACATTTGGAGAAAATTCAAAAAATGGGATAATTCCAGGTACTGATTATCCCATGAAAAAAAAGTTCCATGAACATGAGACACACAGAATGTAGTTCCTCAATATATATTCAGATGTCTTCTCTTTAGTAGAAATCTAGCCCCAAGCACTGGGCACTTACCCATCTATCCCACCGAGAGGAAATCCTTGCTACCACCATAAAGGCTTTCCAGATGCTTGTGTTTGAAGAAGTTCTGGAAATGCAGAACAGCTAAAAAGAGCTTCTTTGGAAAGATCAATTCATGCAGAGTCAGGGCCATGGCCCTCTTAGGGGTGCCTGCCTGATGGGTGGGATTTTTGCCCGTTAGCTTTAAGAAAAGGGGTTTTTCTTTTGCTCTTGTTACATAAAAAATGCTGTTTTCATTTTTTTAATGTCCTGTTTTAAAAATAATCGGAAGAAGGTCTTGAAAGTTATTATCTTAACTTTTATGTCAGTACCAGAAAGAATTGTTTCTTTGTAGAATTCTAACCTGTTGTGTGCGATAGATGAGTCAATCTATAGTAAACAAGTATTTACTGAGCATTTACTTTGTGCCAGGGACAATGCCCTAGGGATTGTAGAACAGTGTTTTTCAAATTGTGAGTTAAAACTCTCTATTACAATAAAATCAGTTTAGTGAGTCATGACCAGCATTTTCTAACAAATGAATGGAAAATAGGATATTGGATTCACCATAAATGTATTGGATTGTTTTAGTAAACTTTTCATTTCAGTTGTGTGTGTATATATGTTTGTGTGTTGACAGGTTGCATTGTAAAGTGTCTTTTTTATTGTGTTTTGCCAAAAAAGCTTGAAAACTGTTATTGCAGAAAATCAAAAAAGTATCCACCACTTTGTAAGTTTATCTTACTATGGTAGCTTGTATTTTGCTATGATGCTGAAAGCTATGTTACCAGTGTTGCAAATACCAGCAGGGTCACCCATGGTGGACAGATTTCTACAGAGCTTTCAGACTAAGACCATAAAGAACAACTTGGCGATCTACTTCTGAAAATTGGCCAGATCACAATCACAACAGACTATTGTCTGATATAGTGCTGAAAGATGGGCCCCCGAGATTGGAAGATACTAAAAATACACAACAAAAACCAAACTCACTGCCATCGAGTCAATTTTGATTCATAGCAACCCCTTCTTGGGTTTCCGAGGCAGTATCTTTACGGAAGTAGATTGCCCATTCTTCCTTCTGAGGAGTGACTGGTAGGGTTTGAACCACCAACCTTCTGGTTAGCAGTCAGATGCCTTAGGCACTATGACACCAGAGCTCCCAAAATGCACAATGGTTGCAAAAAATGGACTTGAACATACCATCAGTCTTAAAGATGGAGAAGGACCAGGCAGCATTTCTTTCTGTTGTACATGGGGTTGTATGAGTTGGAGCCACCTCAAGGACAACTAACAACAGCAACAACAAAAAGTAGGCTTTTGAATAAGTTAAACTTTTGCTGAGGGAAAGAAATCTATTCAAAGTAGTAAAATTCGAGTAATGAAAATATGTGATTTTATTTTAAGTTCTTTGTGTTTAGAACAGTAAATTGAAAGTGTCATGGAGACCGTAGTACATGAGCTAAACTTGGGAAAAGGCAGATTTGGTAGGAGTGGAGGCTAGAGGATGACTTCGAGTGAGACAGGAGATATGGATAATAAAGATGGCAAAACTGGAGTAGAGGTTTCAGTATATGTTGGGGAGTTTCAGAATATGATTTGGAGTCGGAAAAATGAAGCACAATTGTTCAGACTCACGAATGCCTTGTAGTAACAGGCCTCAGGAGTTTGCGTTGGGTCAGGTAGGCAGTATATATTCTTAAGCTGGGAAGTGATAGGATGTTGGGTAGGTATATAAAATATTTTCCATCTCTGTTCTAACTCCTTTTTAGTCATGAAGCTCCTGAGAGAATTTCTTCTAGGTGGGTGTTGGATACCAAGTCTTTGGCGTCAGATCAAAGAGAGCTAGAAGGGATTTTGGCTGTTCTCCAGAATGTAAATAGAAAGGTAGAACAAGTCCCATTGTGGGAGCATGTGAAATATTTCCATGGATGAGAACTACAGCGCTGTCTGTTTGAAATATGGCTAAGGATAGATTTGAAGAACATTTCTTCTGATACCACTGCTAAATGTTTGCATTCAATGTAAAGGGAAAAGTAGATAAGAAGGGCCCATGTTTTTGAAGTACTGGGAATCTGACTGACCTACCTGAAATATATTATATAAATAGATGATCTTCTCTTTGCCCTGAATACCCCTTCACTGAGTCTGGTGTGTATATATAATACATGGAACAATTTTGAGAGTGATCACAAAAAACTGCTCCCTGTTGGAAAGGGGCATTTAATATTTATCTACTAAATTCTTTACTATTTTCCAATTAAAGAGAGATTTAAAACAAAGAAGTTTCTGACATGAGAATGTATATTAAAGGGAAGGTAATTTAATTAGAAAATGCTTATTTAAACTCGATTATGTAACCTGTAACAACTAAGTACATCAAAAATTTGGTTGACTTTTGGTTGAAAGTTTTGATCCCTTGTTGTGGGTAGTTTTCAAATGTTGTAAAGTAAGCTTGTATTAGGAGGTATTCCGTTTCAATCTAAGTCATTAGAGAAAATAAGCAAATGTTACACTTAGGAGGGCCAGATTGTTTGCAAATAGTCAGGGGAAGATTGCTGAGCATCTTAAATCTTTGGAAATCAAAAACCAAACTCACTGCCACCGATTTGGACCCGACTCATAGCAACCCCTCTTTAGGTTTCCAAGGCAGTATCACTATGGAAGTAGATTGCCCAGCCTTCCTTCCGAGGAGTGGCTGGTGGGTTTGAACCACCGGCCTTCTGGTTAGCAGTCAAGGGCCATAGGCACTATGCCACCAGAGCTCCCCTTAATCTTTGGTGAGAGCATGTTTAATCAGGAATGCAATGGCAAGTTTGTGAGAGAGATGGAAGGGTAGACGCAAAGAACACAAACTTTGGTTTCTGAAGGATAGTGTGAAGAGAAGGCATTTCCATTCCCTTGCAAAGAGGGTGGATGAATGAAAAATGGAAAGGGGGTGGATTCGTTTATACTTATCTTATGAAGGCATCTGCTCACAATCAGTCGTTTGTGGAGGGAGTGCCAGCTGGCAGGGTATTTTCGTGATGTAAATTGTCCATCCTCTCAGAAGAGCAGAAGTATAAGGAGCCCTTGTGTGATGGACTGAATTCCTCACTCAGAGGACAAGGGAGGGAGGTTCTCATAGAGATCTAAATGAGATCTACTCACATTTTCCATTTTATTTACAGTTGTCAACATCATTTTTTCCTGCTATCCCAGCTACTATTGCTTTGTTGTTGTTGTTGTTATGTGCCATCGAATCAGCCCTGACTCATAGCGACCCCTCCTTGGGTTTCCGAGGCAGTATCACTACGGAAGTAGGATTGCCCAACCTTCCTTCCGAGGAGTGGCTGGTGGGTTTGAACCGCCAGCCTTCTGGTTAGCAGTCAAGTGCCTTAGCCACTATACTATTGCTTTAGACTTGATTAATCAGTTTTCTTCCACTTAGTGTTGTTACTGCTTATTAAGCCCCCATTTGGGGTGTGGAAGTTGGGAGGAGGGGGTACCACAGGAAAATGGTGCCACTTTTTCCAACTGTATTGTTTTGTCTTTTTACTTAGCTGGTTCATTTTTGTGAGCCACATAACGGCTAAAGGATATTATTACAGATTGGATTTTTGAAATGGATAAAACCTAATCCCCTCACATATTAACTGTTCATATTTTTGCCTGTTCACTTATGGGGGGCGTGGGGAGTGTTTTCCTTTTCGGTAAGTGAACAGGCACAGAGATTAGCAATGTTAAAATCAAATGTATTTGAGTTGTTATTAATCGTATCACATTTCTGAATAGATACTTTTCTGAATATTTTTGTACCAAAGCAAATCCAAACTAACTGCCGTCAAGTTGGCTCCAACTCATAGCGACCCCTTTGTGGGTTTCCAAGGCAGTATCCCTACGGAAGTAGATTGCCCAGTCTTCCTTCCGAGGAGTGGTGGCTGGTGGGTTTGAACCACCAGCCTTGTGGTTAGCAGTCAAATGACTTATGCACTACGCTACCAGAGCTCCTTATTTTTGTACCAGTAGAGAAAAATTGATATTTCCTTGGGGCATAATGTAAAACAATGTGTCCTGCAGAAAAGAAGTTGTTGTTATGTGCCGTCAAGTCGGACCCGACTCATAGCGACCCCTCCTTGGGTTTCTGAGGCAGTATCACTACGGAAGTAGATTGCCCCGTCTTCCTTCCGAGGAGTGGCTGGTGGGTTTGAACCGCCAGCCTTCTGGTTAGCAGTCAAGTGCCATAGGCACTACGCTGCCAGAGCTCCCAGAAAAGAAGTAGAAGTTGTTTTAGTAGAAATCTTCGTTGTTACTTGATTCCTTAGATCAAAGTCAGAAGGCTTTTCCTGTATAGGGCCAGATAGTAAATATTTTAGCTTTTGTAGTCTCTGCCACAGTTGTTGTACTGTGCTCTTAGAAAGCAGTCACACACCAAGTGCAAACAAATGGGTGTGGCTATGTCCCAGTGAAACTTTATTTATAAAAAATAGGCTGGGCTAATTGTCTCCTGCTGTAATTTGCCCACCTCTAGTCTTAGATTTTAATCTATTTAAGGTGTGTCTAAGACTTCATTCTAGAAGAGGTAGGATTAATGATCTCACAGTGTTTCTAAAATGAAAATAATGAATCTACCCTATAGATCAGGTGTAAATGCTTTAAGAGAATCCAGAATATCAAGTCTGACGTTTAAGGATCTTTTTGTAATTCATCAGTCAATCTCAGTATCTCATTCTCTCTCTCTATAATAAATACCAAACATCTGGCATTTTGCTCTTAAGCTCCCCTTACATATATTATATTTAAAATAAATACCTGGAATTTCTTCCCTGAAAAGTAAATGTTCTCTAGATTAGTCTTCAATGGAATATAACACCTTCCCTGAAAAAGCCAATGCTACTTGACAAAGACCAGGATTAAACAAGTCTAGGCTTCTAGACAAAGAAGAAGTGTTTCCTTATCTTTTTAAGTGTATTAAAGCATCAGTTAGCTCCTTACTTCTGGATTTGTCATTACCATTGGGCATTGCTATTGGTCCTGTATCATTTTATTAAGTAATAGTGATTGATGGAGTGATGAAGAAGGGAGCCAAAGTGTGTCGGCAATTTGATTTATAGGGAATCCTGACCCGTGCTCTCATGGAAAGCACACCGTGATGAAACCCCTAGCAGTAGGTGGGTTTTCTTAAAATCAAAAGTGTGTTTTTACTTTTGTAGGAAGTGGGGCCTTGGTGATGCAAGTTCAATGATAGAGGAAACTGGCATGGAGAATAATGCTGGGAATTTGTTTTCAGCTTGTCCTGTTACTCCAAGCTTCCTTGAATGTGGAATAAGCAAGGCCCAGTGAGTTTAACATCTATGTGTGTCTTAAAGACGATAGAATGCTCTTATTCTGGTTCATTGCTCAGGCTTGCACAGTTGACACTTGCAACAAATTTTACCTTGAAATGCATGCCATGTGAAAGACAGAGTAACTGCTTAGGAGCACATAATTTCATTCTATAATGCAGCACCAAGGTCAGATGCTTTTCCTACATACATCTTCAAAAGGTGAGACTTGGGATGGAGAAGCATTTACAAGGGGATAAACTTTCTCAAATGTAATTGTTCATAACAGTCACCTAGCAAGATGCTTCTAAAATATAAAGATTTAGGGACCTCACCCAGAATCTAACAAAATGGAATTTCTAGGGATGGGGGGTTCATTCCCAGGTTTGCATTTTCCAAGAGCTCTCTAGGTGATTCTAGCAGCCAGTTTGGTTCCTTATGTTGTTGTTGTTGTTATGTGCCATCAAGTCGGACCCAACTCATAGCGACCCCTCCTTGGGTTTCCGAGGCAGTATCACTACGGAAGTAGATTGCCTAACCTTCCTTCCGAGGAGTGGCTGATGGGTTTGAACTGCCAGCCTTCTGGTTGGCAGACCAGAATAGGCCAGATTGTGGGGAGCTACTGAAGCAGGAATAGTTGGTTCTAACAGGGAGGGGGCTTCCAGAGCTCCTGTGGATTTTTAACTCTTTGGGTACTAGGTAACTCTAGTTAATCTGAATACTTACAGTGATCCTGGGAATGACCATTTTTCTTTATCTTGAGGAAAATCTCTGGGAAGGCTCTTCCAAAGAGCATCTCTGTGGACTCTCAGACCCACTCTAACTCATCTGCAGCACCAGAGAAAATCCTCACTGGGTTGTTCCCATCAACATAACACATGCATTCTTCTCATCTTAAACATGTGTAAAATATCACTCCTCTCCCCACACTTTTTATCCCCACACATCTTCTCATCTTAAAAAGCAATTTCTTCTTGAACTCTCTTCTCCTTTCCAGCTATTGTCTCATTTCTGTATAGCAAAATTACTGGGAAAGATTATCTTTATTAGCTGTTTCCAATTTCCCTCCTATATTCACTCAGGCCTTTAACCCTATTGTTCTACCAAATAGGTTTTGTTAAGGTCAGCAGTGACCTCCAGGTTGCTAAATCAGTGGCCACTTGCCAGTCTTCATCTTTCTCAACCCCTCAACCTGAGTATTTGAATCAGTTGAGCATTCTCTTCCTGAAAAGCTTTTAATTTTGGCTTCTGAAATTCCACTCTGTTGATTCTACTTTGGTGGCTATTCCTCTTGTGTCTCCTTTGCTGGCTCCTCCCTGTATCCCTCATTTTTAAATGTTGATGTGTCCAAGGACCTAATCCACAGACTCATCTATCTATACCCAATTCCCTGGGTGTTTTCATCTAAATCCTTGGCTTTAAATACTGTCTATATGCTGATACCTTCTAAATTTATCTCTCCTGCCTGGACCTCGCCCTTAAACTCCAGACTTGTGTATTTGCTAACTTGACAATCTCTACTCAAAGACTCATAAGCATCTGAAACTAAACCCCCAGTTTCCTCATTTTCTGTCTCACAACTGTCCCTCCCATAATATTTGTGGCCTCGGTAATGGCAGCTTCATCTTTCCCGTTGTTTGAGCCAAAGCTTATACCACTCCTCCAATCCATCAATGACTGGTCTGCTTTACCCTCAAAGTATGACCAAATTTAGTCATCTCCCACCTCTTCCATCCTTAACCAAACCACCATTATCTTTTGCTTGGACTAGTACAAAAGCCTCCTAGTTAGTTTTGTTTCTCTATAGTCCCCTCTGTAGTCTTTTGTTAATACAGGAGCCATAGTGATCCTTTTAAAATACTAGGCATGTTACTCCCTTATGAAAAACCCTCCAATGAGTTTTCATCTCATTCGGAGTAAAAACCAAACTTCTTATAGTGGCCTCCAGGGCCCTCCATGATGGACAGCTCCTCCCTCCCCCAGCTTATCTGACCTCATTCACTAACACTTTTCTTCTTGCTCACTTGTAACTGCAGCCAACTGGCCTCCTAACTCTCTGGAACTTCCAGCAAGCTCCTGCCTCAGGGTATTTGTATTTGCCTTTCCTAGAATACCCTTGCCTCACATTTCTATTTCAAGTTTCTGGTCAGATGTTACACCATCAGTGTCAGTGAGGCCATCTCTGATAAACATGTATAAAATGCTACTCCTCTCCCCATGCTTTCTATGCCCACACCTACTTCATGTTTCATTATGTCATTTATTACGTGACTTATACAATTTTTACTTTTTTTTTTTTAATCTATCCACCATCCACTCACACTCCTCAGGTGGCCTTGTATGCTCCTCAAGGTTTGAACTTTGTCTTTCTTTTTTTTTTTTTGAGCATTTATTGTGCTTTAGGTGAAACTTTACATAGCAAATTAGTTTTCCAATCAGTAATTCATAAACAGATTGTTCCGTGACATTGGTTACAATCCCCACAAAGTGTCAGTATTCTCCTCATTTCCTACCTGGGTCTCCCATTTCCATTCATCTGGTTTTCTTGTCTCTCCCTGCGTTCTCATCTTTGGATTTGGGCAAATGTTGCCATTTTGGTCTTGTATAGTTGATTGTTTTATGCAGTACGTTCTTCATGGGTGTTCTGTTTATCTTATAGGTCTGTCTACTATTTGGGTGAGGAGGTGGCCTCTAGGAGTGTCTTCGGTTTCAAGTTAGAAGGATGTCTTAGGGCAATAGTCTCGAGGGTTCCTCCAGTCTCTTTCAGATTAGTAAGTCTGGTCTTATTTGTTTGTTAATTTTGTTCTACATTTTTTACCCATTCTAACTGCAGCCTTCTGTTATGGTCCTGGTTAGTGTGGATGGTAATGCTAGCTGGGCACCATCTGGTTCTAATGTTTTCAAGTTAAAAGAAGTTGTGGTTCATATGAATCACTAGTTCTTTGGACTGGTTGCTTCCTTGAGTTTTTTTTTTTTTTTTTATTTAATGCATTTTATTGAAATATAGTTTATGTACAGTGAAATACGCAAAACTAAAGTGTACCTCCCACCCCTGGCAACCAACAAAGAAAGTTTCCCTCCATATACAAACCTTTCCTTGACCCTCCACAACAACAAAGTAATACTATATTTGTCCTTCTGTGATTGACTTATTTCACTCAGCATAATGTCCTCCAAGTTCATCCATATTATGCAGTGTTTTGCAGACTCTACATTATTCTTTAGTGCTGCATAGCATTCTGTTATGTGTATGCACCATAGTTTGGTCATCCACTCTTCCGCTGATGGGCATGTAGGTTGTTTCCATCTTTTTGCTATTGTAAATAGTGCTGCGATGAACATGAGTGTGCATATAATCTGTTCCTGTCCTGGCTCTCACCTCTCTTAAGATACATACCTAGTAATGGGATTGCTGGGTCAAATGGTATCTCCAATTCCAGCTTTCTAAGGAATCACCATATTGCTTCCCACAGTGGTTGTATCACTTCACAGTCCCACCAGCAGTGTATGAGAGTCCCAATCTTTCCACATCCCTGTCAGCATTTGTTATTTTCTGTCTTGTTGAACCTTGCCATCAGTGCTGGGGTGAGATGGTATGTCATTGTTGTTTTGATTTGCATCTCTCTCATGGCCAGGGATTGTGAGCATCTCTTCATGTATTAGTTGGCCACCTGAATATCCTCCTTTGTGAAGTGTCTATTCATGTCTTCTGCCCATTTTTCAATTGAATTGTTAATTCCTTTGGTGTTGAGGCATTAAAGTTTTCTATAAATCTTAGAGATAAGTCCCTTGCCAGATATGTAATTATTGACAAACATGAATTTGTTGTTGTCATTTTTGTTATGTGCTTTTTTGTGGTGTCCATTTCTTTGTTCCATATGATTTTCTATGCTGGGCTTGTTTTGTTTATGAATTGGGTTATCACTTCCTTTGTTGCCATTGTTTTAGTATTTGCTGAATATTTGTGCTGGTCCTCTTTTTTATTTTGATGTGAAGGTTGGTCATTTTTCTTTGAGGTTACCCTGTGATTTACAGTTTTCTTTCCATGTTTAGAACAGTCCGTTCTATGTTGTAGTTCTCTTGACTTCCCTACCATCTAGAAGTTCTGTAATTACACAGTGTTTTCCCTCTTTTTGGTTTGTAGTTGTCCTCATTTGTCAATTGATGTCTCTGATATCTTGTTTACAATCTTGTAGGCTTACTGACTTCAGATACTTCCATAGCTGGGTTGGTTTCTGGGTGATTTCATCATGTGTGTTAATGGTCAGTTGTTTGCTGTTGTTGCTTCTCTGTCCAAAGGGCTCCCTTTAACATCTCTTGTAAGGTTGGTCTGGTTTTAACAAATTCCCTTAATTTCTGCTTATCTGGAAATGTCCTATTTTCACCATCGTATTTGAGGGACAGTT
>NW_006921630.1:11343141-11367674 GCF_000298275.1 Orycteropus afer afer
GATTACACGTAGGTTATTCCTTTTGATGGTATCCCACATGAACCTTAGGCTTTCTTCATTTTGTTTTGATCTTTTTTTCTGATTTATCCCTTTCCAAAGAAATGTTCAGGTATTTGCCTTAAGTCTTACTAATTCTCTCTCCCATTGATACAGTTCTGCTCCTTTGCCCATTCAATGTCTTGCCTATTTCTGAAAATTTAGTATTAATCTTCTGGATTTCTGTGTGTAGATTTTGTATCATTTCCAATTTTTCATTTCTTTTGTCATTTTGTTCTTGTATTGTTTTTTGAAATTGTTCTAGGGTTTTCTTTGTGTTTTCCTCAATTTTGTCAGTGTTGTCCTTGATCTGTCTCTCATTTTGTTGAAGGTACCTGAATATAATTCTTTTGAATTCCTTATCAGAGAGTCGCAGTGCTGCGTCTTCCTCAGGGATATGTTTTGGGTTTGTATCCTCATCCCTTATTTCTCTTGCTTTATCTTGCTTGTTTGTGTGGACTGTGATGCTCTGTTGTCTCTGAGGCATTATGACGTTTTTGTGTTTATAATTATTTGGTGATTGTATGTTGGAGTGACTTGCCCATGATTTTTGTTTTCTTAGTTTTGTTTATGTTGTCTACACAAGTAGGGTACTATGCTGTGCTCCTCTTTTCACTAGTTGACAGCACTTATACATTCACCACCTGTCTCCTTTCCTTTTGTCAGCCTCTCATATGTCCCTGCTGTCCTTGGGAAACAGAGCCTATTCTTAGGTCCCTGGAATCTGAATGAGATGCTGTCACTTTAAAATCCAAAATGGTTGCCACTTGTAAAGATTCAAAATGGCTGTGCCCTTGGTCACTTTAAATATCCAAAATGGCTGCCTCATGTAAACAATCAAAGTGGCTGCGCCCGTGGTCACTTTAAATATCCAAAATGGCTGCCACATGTGAACAATCAAAATGGCTGCACCCTCTGGACAGCACAAAGTCAACAGCTCAGGTTGTCTCCCTTCCTGCTGTTTCCTTTCCTAGTTATAGGCCACCAGTGCAGTTGTCCCTGCAGCCCTTGATGACTAGGGCTGATCTAAAGGTCAGTTGACCTAAAGGTCAATTCTCAGGTCCCAACACCACTTGGAAATATTCAGGCTGTTGGTCCCATCAGAGTAGCTGACAGTCCGCAGCTCCGACCATCTCTGTACTCATTGTTTTCGTTCAGGTTTCTCCACTAGTTGGTGCCTTATGCACTTATGTATAGTTCCTTTCAAAGCTGAGGGCTCCAGGATTATCTTCTGTATCTCTGTCAATTGGTTTTCTTTTCTTTGTTGAAGAGGGTCTGTGTGGCTTGTCTGCCTGTTCCTCCATCTTAACAGAAGTGCTTCTTTGAGTCTTTAGTTTTCTTCATCCTCCTTTGCTCTGAGAGGGAAGAGGCCAAAAGTTGTTTCTTAGATGGCCACTCGAAAGCTTTTAAGACCCCAGATGGTACTCACTAAACTAGGGTGTAGAACATTATCTTTGCCACTTCACCTGGATGTCCCCTGAGACTATATTCCTTAGTCTTCAAGTTCAGTCATTCAGCCCTGATGTCTAAGTAGTTTGTATAACTGTGCCCCTGTGCACTCTATTATATATATGAGTATAGATGCAGCATTTTTAAATGTGTATGTAGAAGTATCCACAACCATTCCTATTATATATATTTATATATTTATATATATATATATGCAGTTGTACTCCCATATGATCCTGTTCACCTGTCTGGCATGCATATTTACCAATGTATCTACTCAAAAATGATTGGTTGTTGTAACTGTTTTGTAGGATTATATGTTAAACCATATTTGCTCTTTATTCTTGTGTACCTCTCATTATCTTTCTTTGCTTTGGTCATAGTGAACTGACTTCTCCCATATTGTGTATTGCTTTCCCTTTACCATAATTGACATTTGTGTACTATCTAGTTAGTGATTCTCCTTCCCTTCTCCTCCCATCCTGTGACCCCCAAAGAATGTTTCATTTTGTGTATAAACCTATTCTTGACTTTTTGTAAGAGTGGTCTTTTACAATATTTATCGTTTTGTGATTGATTTATTTTACTCAGCATAATGACCTCCAGGTTCATCCAGGTTGTGGGATATTTCACAAATTGATCATTATTGTTTATTGCACAGTATTCTATTATATGTATGTACTACAGTTTGTTTATCCATTTATCCATTGATGGACACTTCGGTTGTTTCCATCTTTTTGCTATTGTGAATAATGCTATGATGAACATGGGTGTGCATATGTCTTTTCGTGTCACAGCTCTTATTTCTCTAGGGTATATACCGAGGTGTGGGATTGCTAGATTGTACAATATTTCTATTTCTAGCTTTTTAAGGAAACACCATACTGTTTTCCATAGTGCTTATACCATTTTCCAGTTCCACCAACAGTGTATAAGAAGAGTTCCAGTCTCCCCAGAGCCTCACCAGCATTTGTTGTTCTGGGTTTTTTTTTTTTATTGGTGCCTGTATTGCCAGGAGTGAGATAATACCTCAGTTTTTTTTTGTTGTTGTTGTTGTTATTATTAAGCAGTTTAAATTTTATTGACCTTCTAGTTTTTTTAAAAAAAAAGTTAAATTTAAGGTCATACCTTTAAGTTTGATACACTTACTCTATACAGATTGTACAGAGTATGACTGTGAGGATATACAAATTAGACCATGTCCAAAAAGATTTACTAGAGTACAGAATCATCTTCATAAATCCAGATAAAATTTCTCCTTGTCGTTTTGATTTGCATCTCTCTAATGGTTAATGATCTCAAGTTTCTTTTCATGCATTTGTCAGCCATTTGAATGTCTTCTTTGGTGAAGTGTCTATTCATGTTCTTTGCCCACTTTTCAATGGGACTGTTGGTCTTTTTGTTGTTGAAGTTTGCTATTAATTTTGGAGATTAGTACCTTGTCAGATATGTCATCGTCAAAATTTTCTCCCAGACTGTAAGTTTTGTCTTTTTTCTTTTGGTGAAGTCTTTTAATGCCCAAAGTATTTAATTTTTAAGCGGTCCCAATTATCTAATATATATCCATTTTTGGATTTTTAGTTATGTTTGCTAGTCTATTTATGCCATAATTTCGGGCCCCCAGGTTTGTCCATATGTTTTCTTCCATGAACTTTATAGTTTCAGGTGTTACATTTAGGTCTTTGATCCATTTTGAGTTAGTTTTTTGTGTACAATGTGAAGTAAAGATCTTGTTTTATTTTTCTGCAACTGGAGATCCAATTTTGCTAGTACTGTTTATTAAAGAGACTATCTATCTGATCCCCGTTTAATGGACTTTGACCCTTTGTTGAACATTACCTGTACATACGTAGGTTGATTTACTTTTGGGTCTCACTTTTCTGTTCCATTAGCCTGTATGTCTGTCATCATACCATTACCAGGCTATTTTGGCTACCATGCCTGTATACTAGGTTATGAGATGGGGAAATGTCAAGTCTCCTACTTTATTCTTCTTCAGTAATGATTTACTTATCCAGGTCCTCTTTCCTTTCCATATAAAGTTGGTGATTACTTTTTCCATTTTGTTAAAGGATGTTGTTGGAATTTGGTTTCGGATTACGTTGTTCTATAAATCTCTGTGGTAGTATTGACATTTTCACAGTGTTAAGTCTAACTGTCTATATATATGGTATGTTTTTCTGTTTATATAGGTCTCTTGATTTCTTGCAGTAGTGTTTTATAGTTTTCTTGTGTCTTTTGTGTCCTAGTTAGATTTACTCCCAAGTTATTTTATCTTTTGGAGGGCTATTGTAAATGGTATTGTTTCCCTGATTTCCTTTTCGGAGTTCTCTTTGTTGGTATAGAGGAATCCACACTATTTTTGAATTTTGATCTTGTAGCCTGCTACAAGATTTAGGCTTTGCTAAAATCATTCTTAGTTCTAGTAGCTTTCTTGTGGAATGTCTGGAATTTTCTGTGTATAGGATCATATCATCTGCAAATAGGAATAGTTTTACTTCTTCTTTACCAATCTGGATGTACTTTATTTCCCTTTCTTGCCTTACTGCTCTTGCTAGGACTTCTAGTAAAATACTAAGTAAGAGTAGTGATAGAAGGGGGGCGCAGACCTTGTCTTTCTTATTCTCTGCTGTAGTCCCAGTGTCTAGAACAGTGCTTGGCACATAGTAGGTGCTCAGTAAATATTTGTTGAATGAGAGGATGACTTTGGACCTGCCATTATCAAGACCAATTATGGCTGTTAACCTTGACCTAATAATGTGTAGCTGTGGTACAAAATTAATAAGCAACTGTGAAAACAGAGAAAAACATTTTTTATTTCGGTGTATTTGGGATATCACTTGGGTTTGATTCCTGCCTAATGCACCTCATGCACAGTCCTTATTACTTATCTGTCAAGGGAAGCTTGCGTGTTGCTATGATGCTGAACAGGTTCAGTGCAGCTTCCAGACAAAGGCAGGCCAGGAAGAAAGGCCTGGTGATCTGCTTCCAAAAACTAGCCAGTGAAAATCCTGTGGACCACAGTGGTCAGATCTGCAGCTGATCATGGCAGTGGCACAGGATCAGGCAGTACCTTTAGTCCATTGTGCATGGGTTTGCTGTGAGTCAGAGGCTGACTTGACACTAGCTAACAACAATAATGGTATTTGGAGGTGTTCTTCTGAGGACAGACATAAATTACATATGATGGAAGGGGATTAGTGGCCAAGTTAATTGGGAATTGATGAAGACAGGAGAGTAAAAGGCATTTTAGCAAAAGGAAAGATTCTAAATGGCTGGTATGGGAACATTCACTTAAATTCATGCAGCAAATCATTGTTGAATGACTAAAGGTACACTATTCTTCAAGCTTTCTGTGACTTTGTGTGGGAGTGAGGCTCTTAGAGCTAGTATTAGTCTGTTATTTAGACTATTATGACTAGATATCAGAATCTCCTTTTTATTGGATTAGTGTTTTCTCACTATGCTTTTACCATTTTTCACCCTTCTGCTGCAGATAAAAGCCAAACTGTAGCCATTTTCAACAATACGTGAATGTCACTGAAGAGGAAATAGCTTCCCATAAAATTATGATGTCTCTTTCCTTTCTATATCTTAACAGTTACACATTTTCAAAATGAGTTTTACTTGTGCAGCTTATATTTCATTGCAGTTTTATTTCTTTATCTTCTTAGTATTATAATTGTTTCCTTTCTTTATGTGACTCCATTAAATCCCACACATCAGTTATTTTCCTGAAGTTAGAACTTTGGTTTCTTCTGTAGAGAGAGTGAATTTCTCCTCAATTTCCTGCCTCAGCTTCCTTGAGTGGGAGTAAATGCTGGCCTCATTCTTTGAGCTCAGCTCAAGGATGTCAGGCATATTTGTGACCTACTGACCTGAATTAGGACACTGGTATTGAAGTCTTGTAAGAATGGGGTTTGGGTTAATAAGGCATATGTCCCAGTTCTGGCTTGGAATTTCACTCGGAAATACCTTGTCTTTTTTTCGTGAAAGTCTCGAATTCTCAAACATATGTATGTTAGGGTAAGTTTATCTTAACTTTTGATAATGAAAAATGTCTATGGTGTCTTTTCTGGTTACTTAGTGCCACTCTGACAAGAATATACCACAAATGGGATGGCCTTAACAAACAGGAGTTTATTCTTACAATTTGGAGGCTTTAAGTCCAAGTTCAAAGGGCCAGGCTCTAGGGGCTGGGTGAAAGCCCCTCAACCTTGGGGTCCAGCTCTGTCTCCTGCTCCTGGCCCACAGCAGCTAGAGGTGTTTCTTAGACAGCTGCTGGCTGCTGAGGCTGAGGAGCCCCAAGGTTGACAAGTAAAAAGGCACAGTCTTGATGTTAAACAAACCACACGACAGGCCATTAACTTAAGTCCACTGTAAGTCCCAAAGTCGGCAGAGCATAGCAGGCTGCTGAGCAATGACGTGGCTACATGCAGGGTCCAAGCGTGCCATAAGCTAGAGAGCATTCCCCAAGGCTTCTGCTTAAATACAGGAAGCAGACCATAAACCCTAAGGCAGCTATACTCAGCTGCTCATAGTAGATTCCACCATGGAGTTGATTACCAGTCTCATCATGGGGAATACTATATCCAGCTGCCCAGCCACTCAGTCAGACCCAGCAAAGTTGACATACAAACTGAGCTACGACAGTGTCTAACAGTAATTTTTGTCTATTTGAAATGAATCTCCAAATATGTTTGATATTCTGTTCATTTACATATTCCCTCTTTGTTCTCTATAATGGCTGTATTATGATCTTGTGTTCAATTACTGTTAAGTTAAATCAATTTTGGTCCTTCAGTTTACCGAAGAGTACATGTCTTCTTTCTTTATTTATTTATTTGGTGAGTATATTCTCGTTTGCTTACCCATACTTGATTTTCTTGCCTGTCTACCTGTGTATCCACCCATAGATTAGTTTGCTGTTACTGATAATGCACTATTGTATATGTAATAGTTGTTGTTGTTGTTGTTATGTGCCATCTGAGCCAGACCTGACTCATAGCAACCCCTCCTTGGGTTTCTGAGGCGATATCACTACGGAAGTAGATTGCCCAACCTTCCTTCCGAGGAGTGGCTGGTGGGTTTGAACCGCCAGCCTTCTGGTTAGCAGTCAGGTGCCTTAGGCGCTGTGCTACCAGAGCTCCCCGTATGTAATAGTATTTATCTTTATTGTGTATACCTCTTGTGTAGCTCTCTGTGTCTTCCTTTGCCTTAACTGATAGTGTGCTGGTCCCATGCTCTTGTTTCATTGCTCTTCCCTTTATCCGAATCAAAATATGTCTCTTAACTAGCCAGCAGTTTTACCTCCTTTTCTCTCCCATCCCTGGTAACCAAGAAAGATACCTTCCTTCCCTGTGTAAACCTAATGAAGAGTCACCTCATAATGTGGATGAACTTGGAGGACATAATGCTAAGTAAAATAAGTCAATCACAGAAGGACAAATATCATACGAGTCTGTTATTTTGAAAAGTCAAGGAAAGGTTTACATGTCTTTTTTGAATATTGGAATAAGCAGAAAGATTTTTATTTATGGAGGCTTTCTACACTAGGTTACTGCCATTTTCTTATTTAGCAGTAGCACCAAGTAATGGTTAGGAGGTGAAGAGGGGAGAATAGAACTGCCTTCTTTGGCTTAAATTTTAAATTTGATACTGTATGGAAACATCCCTAAGAGATTATGAGCCTGTCTTTGCCCAAATCATACTGGTCTATTTTCATAACTTTTTGTTTTCCCCTTAATTCCACCATCATGATATAATACTATAATAAGTTATGGTAAATAATAATGTTATTTTTATAAATAGCCTTTGGCATAGATTTTTTTTAAAATTCTAAAATGATTATCTTTATGACTTCTCTTTTATATACCTGTGTTGTTATACTTCAGTGTGGCAGCTTAGAATGGAAACTGCATATTCCAGCTTTTCTCATCTTAGCATGTCTTTCTGTCATTGCCATGGGTACAAGTGGAAAGGAAGTACTTACGCCTGCACCCGGGAGACATGAACTGTTGAAACCTTTTGTTCATTCATTTGAAAAGGAAGTGTTCTTAAATTGTAAATTCCATTGCATTTGTTTAATAAATTTAGCTTAAAATTACCGTATTATACAAATCTGTAAAGGTTACTTACCCACATTTGTAATTGGAGTGATTCAAGAGGTGTTTCCTACAAAGACTGTCCCCTTTCACTCCTTGGCATTTAGCTGACTGATAAGAAAGTGACCATGAAAAACGACTGCTGAAATTGAAGGGAGTGGAATGGGATAATAAGTTGTTTAAATTTTGAAAATGAATTTTAAGCAACAGAAACTAGCCCTTTAACAGGCAGTTGTTAGTTGCTTTTGAGTTGTCCGTGACTCATAGTGATTTTATGTATAACAAAATGAACTGTTGCCTGATCTGTGCCATCTTCAGGCAATTAAATCAATTGCCATTGGGCCAATTCCAACTTACAGTGACCTCATGTGTCAGAATAAAATCAAGCTCCATAGATTTTCCATGGCTGATTTTGAAGGTAGATTACTAGACCTTCTGAGGCATTTCTGGGTGGACTCAAACCTCTAACCTTCTGGTTAAAAGCCAAGCCATTTGCACCACGCAGGGACTCCTGGTTTTCAGGCAATTAGGACTGAGTTTCTCAGCAGTTGGAATGACTCCATTGTACCCAGATCACGTCAGAACGTTCTGTATGTGTTCACTGGCTCCTCTTCATACTTTATGATCACCCGTCTGTGTCTGCTCCAGAGTCCCTCATTCAGCAGTAATTTGGCCCTGGGTCATCTTGATTGGTGAGGCTGTATTTGTGCAATCTGTCTGCCGAGGTGGAACAATAACAGCTGGTATGCAGCTGTACACGTTGTCCTGGGAACTCTTGTTTCAGCCAGCAGTTATGCTAACAGAATTGAAAACGTTTCCAAATAGTTGCTTTCCGTGACTACTGTTTATGTTAACTGTTTGGAGAACCTTGTTTAGTAGCCTAAACATCTACCGTCTCTAATTAACTATGTGCTACGACTTTATTAAAGTTTTATATTCTTAAGATCAAGACTGGCTTCAAGGAGACCAGTCATTTTATGATTCTTTAGGAGCTAGCAAATGAAAGCAATAGTGAATCAGTGACTCCTGATTTTGACACTTCAGAATGAACTAGATTTCTTTTTCTAACTCAGGCCCTGGAAGGACATTGAGAAATTTTGTAACAATCTGTACAGCCATTGTCATTCAGGACTTTGCTGGAGGGGAGCCTGTTTCACAATAGCTTCATGGAATTCTTCTTCGAAGCACACAACAGAGAAGCATTTATGTTCCCCGGCAGTCAGCACTTGAACCGATTCTAAGACAGGAAGAGTTTCTCCCCTACTCATAGAGATTAGAAATACTTCACCATGTAGGAGGTTTAAGCGCAATTCCTTGACTTGGTCCTGCCTGAACAAAGGCTAGGTTCGCATTGTTCAGCCGGCCTCCTCCCCTCTCTCATTCCCTCAGCCAGTGTGAACTCTGGGATTCAGAGCAGGAAGTATTAGTTAATTTTGTGTGCTTCATTCTAAACATCTGCACTTGAGAAGTTTTTCTTTTGTTTATGGAAGGTTGCAGAGGGGAAGGGAAAAGGCAACAGAACATTCAGAAGCTAAGTATTTTCTACAGGCTGTATATATCCATAGTTAGTCTTCCTGTGCATGAATGTGAGGGGAGGAGTGGAAGATGTTCTACTTGTATAGTTGCTGAAATATATGCTGGGGTTGTACTTACTGATTTCCTTAGTTGTTTAGCTTGTCTGCTGTCGATTGCATTCTGACTCATCGTGACCTTACGTGCATCAGAGTAGGACTGTGCTCCATAAAGTTTTCAGTGGCTGATTTTTTGGAAGTAGATTGCCAGGCCTTTTTTCCTTGGTGCCTCTGGATGGACTTAAACCATCAGCCTTTTGGTTAGAAGCTGAGCAATTTAACCATTTGTACTCAGGGACCCTTGTTTTACTTAAAGTCTTATTTCCTACTGTTGTTGCTCCCTTAGTGTAATGATAGTGTTGTAGCTGTCATTGGAATGGAAATCAGGAGACCTGGTCCTAATTTCTACTCATCTGCCAGTTACCTTCTTACTTTGTCAACTGAGTGGGATGGACAGAAAAAGAGTAGGGAAGTAGAGTGAGAGAGAGCCCATGATGTATCAATTGTAACTGTTCAATAGAGTGAAAAAAATTTCCTTAGCTTTCCAGTTCTTGTTTATCCATAGTTATAGGTCATATTCTGAATAGCACTGATAACTCAAGTCTTGACCCATTTTCTTCCGTATTTGCTTCCTTATTTATTCTGCTTAGATTCCAAAGTCTTTGAAGTAATTTCACTACTCTTGTCTTATTTTCCTTCTGTTGTACCCATAAAGGTACCGCAGTACAAAATCACACCTCCACAGAAAGGAGTGGTCTTCCTACCCTGTTCATAGCAGCCTTGTCTGTCCAGCAAGCCTTCATTTTCTTCAGTCAGCATTCTCTGCTAGTCTCTGCAGTGGCTATTACAGACATTCTACACTCTTTCCAATACTCTCTGCCACTTCATCCCTCACTCTTAACAGGTACTCTTGATTTCCACCACACAGAAAAAACGAAAAGTCACCCGTTGTTGTTTGGTGTTGTCATGTTGGTTCCAACTCTTAATGACCCTGTGTACAACAGAACGAAACGCTGCCTGGTCCTGTGCCAGCCTCACAGTTGTTGCTGTGCTTGAGCCCGTTGTAGCCACTGCGTTAATCCATCTCATTGAGGATCTTCCTCTTTTTTGTCAACCATCCACTTTACTAAGCATGATATCCTTCTCCAGGGTATGGTCCCTCCTGAAAATATGACCAAAGCGTGCCCTCCTCATTTCTAAGGAGCATTCTGGCTTTACTTCATCCAAGACAGATTTGTTTGTTCTTTTTGCAGTCCATGGTATATTTAATATTCTTTGCCAACACTGTATTTCACATGTATCAATTCTTCAGTTTACCTCATTCATTGTCCAGTTTTTGCTAAAACCTAAAGCTAGTTGTATTTACACTCATTCTTCCCTTCAGACACAGGAGGCAGGTTTCCTCTTGTGTGGGTTCTTTATTGCTGTTCTAACAGAAAATACAAGTGTGTAGCTTAACCAAGCAGGGGTGTATTCTGTTACAGTTTTGGAGGATAGAAATCTGAGTTCAGAGTGCCAGTTCTAGGGGCTGGATAAAAAAACTCCTTGACCTTGGGCTCCAGCTCTGCCTCTTGTTCCCAGTCCACTGGAGCTAGAGGCTTCTCTTAACTCAGGTAACTGCTGGCTACTGAGGCAGACAAACCCAGGATCAACAAGTAAAATGGCACAGTCCTAAGATCAGTAGGCAACACGGCAGGCCACTAGTTCAAATCCAGAAACAGTCTCGAGATCGGCAAGCAACATGGCAGATTCTTGAATGAAGACTCAGCTACCTGTAGGATCCAAGTGTGCCAAAAAACTCAAGATCTTTCTCACAGTGTCTTCTTACATACTGGAAGCAGAACACATCCCTAAGGCTGCTCCCACAGTAGATTCCACCATGAGTTGGTTACCAGTCCTATCATAGGAAGTAACTACATCCAGCTACCCAGCCACTCAAAACCAGGCCCAGCCATATTGACACATAACCTAAACTATCACACCTCCTAAATGGATCTAATCCCTCCACCAGCATTGAATCTCATTTTTGTCTCCCAGCCTGTGTTTTGGTTTCTCCCTCTCTACCAACTCTGTTGTTGTTGTTATGTGCCGTCGAGTCAGACCTGACTCATAGCGACCCCTCCTTGGGTTTCCAAGGCAGTATCACTATGGAAGTAGATTGCCCCATCTTCCTTCCGAGGAGTGGCTGGTGGGTTTGAACCTCCAGCCTTCTGGTTAACAGTCAAGTGTCTTAGCCACTGTGCTACCAGAGCTCCTGGTACTCTAGCACATACAAAAAACAAATAAACAAAAAAACTCACTGCCATCATCTCTCCAATCTAAAAAACAAACAGAGAAAAATCCTCCTTTGACTCTATGTCCCTCCAGCTGTCATCTTCTCTTTCTTCTCAGATGTCATAGCAAGTTGCCTGTGCTTACTTGGCCTACTTCCCCACCTCCAGTCTGCCATTCCTCTGTAACTTCAACCCATCACAATCCCGTACCTGGAATTGCTCTTATTATGCACAGCGGTGACCTCTTTGTGGCTGAAGCCAGTGGACACTTCATAGTTATTATCTTACTTGACTCTCTTGGCAGATTTTTAACACCATTGATCATTCCCTTCTTTAAACCTCTTTTCTTGGATTCCATCATATTTGCTCCCTTTTACATGCCCTCCTCCCTCTGTCTTCTTTGTTGTCTCATCTTCTGTCTGTACTTTAACCGTTGGTGCTCCTCAGTATGATCTCAAAAGCCAGTTTTTCTTCTTACCAACCTAGTTGCCTGGTTGGTGTCAGCCGGTAGCATAGTACCTAAGGCATTAGACTGCTAACCAGAAGGCTGGCAGTTCAAACCCACCAGCCACTCCTCGAAAAGAAAGTTGGGCAATCTACTTCCGTAGTGATACTTGGAAACCCAAGGAGGGGTCGCTGTGAGTCAGATTCCACGTGACAGTGGTATGTTTGGTTTGGTTTTTTGGTTTATACCTTAATGAATCCCAAATCTGTATTTTTTAACTCGGTTCTCTCTTAAACCTTCAGAATATTCCCTATTAGACATATCCTATTGGACGGCCCACAGGCATCTCCAAACTAGGATATCCAAAACTGAACTCATTTCCCCCTGCCTCTAGTCCTGCTTATGCGCCTCTATTTCAGTGAATGGTACTATTCCTTGTTTGCTTGCGTAAAGTACAAATTTCAGTGTTACTTTTAATCCTTCCACCTCATGGAAGAAGAAAAAGAAGCTTTGACAATGAGGTAGAGTGACAACAGGCCTTTGTAACTGGCTCCTACTCCCCCACACCCAGTATTAGCTACCAAGTTGTATTGATGTCTGCCTCCTAAATCTCACTCAAATGCATTCATTTCTCTCCATTACAGCATGTACATGCCACTGTCCTCTCTCCTGGATTACTGTCACATATGAACTGTTCTCCCTGCCTTTGGTCCTGCTCTTCCAACCCAGTCTCTGTACTGTGGCCATAGTGATCTTTCTAAAAATCAAATCTGATCTTATTTCCAAGCATAAATACTTGTGTGCCTACCATTGCCTTCAAGTTTCTCTTGAACATGGCACAGGCCTGGCAGGCTCTGCTTCTTATTACCTCACCTCCAGCCACTCGTCTAGGTCTAGCTATGCTGCATGACTTGAATTCCTCCAGTGCCCACTCTGAGCTTTCATACACATTATTCCATCTGCTTAGACACCCAGTCCCTGTTTGCTAAGCTCATTTCTCTGCATTCCTCAGGTCTTTAAGACAGCACTTTCTCTAGGAATCTTTTCTTGACCTCATAAATCTGGGTTAAGTGAACTTCATACATGTACCCAAAACAATATGTATTTCCTGTCACAGTGTCGTCATGTGGAATTGCCATTGTATATGTCTGTCCACTTCTGGATTGACCTCACCTCTAAGGCAGTGTGCAAGGCCACCTTGTTCAGGAAGTATGTGAGCCTCCTTTACAGGTTGCCACAGAGCTCCTTTTCCTTTTCCAGCATGTGGCTAGAGGTTAAAATGAGAACAGCCACTCTGAAGTGAGGCTTAGAGCTGATGAGATAAACCAGCCACCAGTAAGCTAGGCTCCTTCAAAGTTTAATGCCAACAAAATTGCTTTCTGACACCTGTCTCCCTGTGTCTTTTGCAAGGAGAGCGGCCCGCTTATGCCTGTTTGTTTCCCAGTGTGGGTTGTTGGTGCAGACCTTGGTCTGGAATACAGGATACCCTGATATGTTTTACCTTCTCTCCTTTGTTCCCCCATCCCTTCCGGGTGGCTTGCTTAAGAACAATGAAATGTCAGAAATGGAGAGAGAGTGGAAAAACAGGGGTAATCTGTAATCCACAGTTTAGTGAGTAAGCCTTTGAACATCCCAGGTCATCTGCTTCTGAGCAATACTAAATTGTTTGACCATTTTGGAAAACTCACTCTTGTTCAAAGGTGACATCTTGAAATTTTGACACAGTGAAGGAATACAGGTTAACCTTGCATTTCTTTTCTCTTCTTCTTCTTTTTTTAAACAGAAGATATGTGAGCCATATTTGCATGACCTGTGTCCAAGCAGAATATTATACAGTATCATGGGCAGAGGGTGCAGATGTGTATGTATAATATTCTTTGGAGACGATACCGGGTCTCCAACCCAACCCTCTGCCATCGAGCCTATAGGACAGAGTAGAACTGCTCCGTAGGCTTTCCAAAGCTGTAAATCTTTAGAGAAGGAGACTGCTTTGTCTTTCTCCTGAAAAGCAGCTGGTAGATTCAAACCACCAACCTTCAGGTTAGAAGCTGGTCCTCTGGTATCGTCAGGGACTATGTGTAAACATATGCAAGATCTTAGCTCAGGAATTTTCCTCATCATCCCTGTTGTAATCATGCCGTATTTGTACAGTTGCACAGTATATCACATATGTGAATGATCTATTTGACCAACAGCTTTTCAAGGTAGATGGGGTAGGGATTATCATACTTCTTTTAATTGTTGTTGTTGTTGTTGTTATGTGCCGTTGAATCGGCCCCGACTCATAGCAACCCCTCCTTGGGTTTCCAAGGCAGTATCACTACGGAAGTAGGATTGCCCCACCTTCCTTCTGAGGAGTGGCTGGTGGGTTTGAACCGCCAGCCGTCTGGTTAGCAGGCAAGTGTCTTAGCCACTATGCTACCAGAGCTCCTACTTCTTTTAATAGAGGAGAAAATAGCAGAACAGATATCACCCAGCTAGTAAACAAAGGAGCCGGGACCTGAACTCAGGTTTCACAGTGCTCAGTCTCATGTTATTTCTTTTAGACTATATGGCTTTGTGTTTAAGATTGTATGTATATGAGTGTGTGTGTGGTCTATGTAGTTAGAAAACAAAACAAAACACAGTTACCGTTTTGACCCCATGAGTGTCAGAGCAAAACTATGCTTCATAGGGTTTTCAATGTACCATTTTTCAGAGATTGCCAGGCCTTTCTTCTGAGATGGCCTCTAGGTAGACTCAAACCTTTAAACTTTCAGTTGGTAGCCAAGCACATTAATTGTGTACAACACTCAGGACAATCAGTCAAACCTCTTCTTAAGATCTGAACCAGTTGAGATATAAAGGAGTCAGACATGACTCATAATACTAGTTTTATTGCAGATAAAACTGGATGGAAGAAAGTAGCTTGAACACATCGCTTAAATGGGTTTTCCCCTTAATTGAACTCACACATCACCTGGATCCAGCAGCTAGACAACAACAGAGCCCACAGCAGAATGCACAGAGACAGAATGCATCACTGCAGCTCCCATGCAAGCAACTTAAGGGCAAGACTGAGAGGATTCCAGGCAGCACTTTTGACGGGGCAGGAGTTCCTGTTTTGTGGGTTTTGTAGGAGGGGAGGGGAATTAGTCCACTTTAGGGAAAAGACTGTAACTCCTGAAGTACAAAGACCCCCTATGTCTAACACATCAAGGTGCCCCAGTGTAGATAGCACAGGAGTGAGCATGGAGTTGTGCCCTAAAAATACTCGTTGATCAAGCTAATCTTCACTGCAGCATAGACATAGCAAAGAATAGATATTGTCAGAGATAAACCCAATTTGTGAATGAACAAGGATTTAAAATGGTTGCATATTATCTCTCTTATCCACCTTGCACATATGTGATATACTGTACAACTATACAAACATGGTATAATTACAACAGGGTTTATGAAGAAAATTCCTGAGCTAAGATATTGCATATGTTTACACATAGTCCTTGACAATACCAGAGGACCAGCTGCTAACCTGAAGGTTGGTGGTTTGGATTTACCAGCCGTTTTGCAGGTGAAGACACCCTGGCTGGCAAACAAGCTGTCCCAGCCTTGATTGTGTACTGCAGGAAACTGCCTGACCCAATGACTGGATGGCTTTCCCGCCACCTTTTCTTCTTACAAGGAGGTCTGGTGGCTCAGTGCCTAAGGCATTTGACTGCTAACCAGAAGGTTGGTGGTTCAAATCCACCAACCACTCTGGAAGGAAAACGGGGCAATCTATATCTGTAAAGATTACTGCCTTGGAAACCCAGTGGGGGTCGCTATGAGTTGGAACTGACTTGATGGCAGTGAGTTTGGTTTTGGTTTAGTTTCTTCTTACAGAGGGATGTCAGCCTACTGGCTCCTCCCTTTCCCTGCTCAGAGCTCACTTCTCAGATACTTTCTTTTGTACACATTCAGATAAATCCTCTTTAAGCCTCCTTTCTTCTCTTTCTTTTTCCCATCTCTTTGGTCTGCTACTGAAAGAATTTTTTCGTCTCCTTTCCCATTCTGCTTTTTGACTGTCTCCCAGTCACTGTCCTTCTCTCTCAGATTTCTCTTTCTTCAGCTGGTTGATAAGGAGAATAGTGCTGATGATAGTCTTCCTGCATTGAGAAGTTAAAATTACAGTTAATATAGTGAGTTCTTAAAAGTCTCGAAAGTGCCTAGAAGACTCATGTGGAAAGTCTACATATATTTTCTTTTCTATCTTTTAATTTCTTGTCAAAGCAGCAGCATTAAGAATAAATGTGCTTTCTCTATTCAATTTTATTTTTCTTTAAATGGTATAATATGCTACATTTTTCATTACAAACACAATTTTAATAGTGTATGTCATAAAGAGGCTTTATGAGTCAACTTATGAATCCACCTACCATTTGTCATTTTTGTGGGAAGATTTGCACTGGTTCCAGTTTTAGAATAGCCTATTGGACATAGCCTTTGTGCTCAAACCTCCTTAGTCTCATATATACAGGGTGAGTTTGTATCCTCTTCCTTTGTCCAGTTCCAAACCAAACTGTGGGGCTGTAGGGGATTTCTTTTGCTTCGTACATATAACTTAGAAAACTGATGTGCTTATCCCACAGGAAAAGCTTTTGACATCACCTATGTGCGCCTCAAGTTCTACACCAGCCGCCCGGAGAGCTTCGCCATTTACAAGCGTACACGGGAAGACGGGCCTTGGATTCCTTACCAGTACTACAGTGGTTCCTGCGAGAACACCTACTTGAAGGCAAACCGTGGCTTCATCAGGACAGGAGGGGATGAGCAGCAGGCCTTGTGCACAGATGAATTCAGTGACATTTCTCCTCTCACTGGGGGCAACGTAGCTTTTTCAACCTTAGAAGGAAGGCCCAGCGCCTACAACTTTGACAATAGCCCTGTGTTGCAGGTAGGCCTTCAGAGGTTGGCATTGGAACCAGTTAATCCTACCCCGCACTGGCTGCAGGAAGATTATTGTAGGAGGGGCCTGTGGTTCTACTGCTGAGGTAAGGGATAGGAGTAGAAACTACTACTGGAGAAAGGAAACTACCCACCCACCCCCAAGAAAAAAACAGATCGATTGTTGTTCCCTTGATTCTAACTCTCAGCAACCCCATGTGTATCATAGTAGAACTGTGTTCCATAGAGCTTTCAATGGGCTGTTTTTTCAGAAGTAGCTGACCAGGCCTTTCTTCCAAGGTGTCTCATGCTAAAGTCTAACCTGCAATCTTCCAATCAGCTGCTGAGTGAGTTGACAGTTTGTACCACCCAGGAACTTGTGAGGAAAGACCAAACCCACTGATGCTGAATCGATTTCCACTCATAGCAACCCTATAGGGCAGAGTAGAACTGCACTATAGAGTTTCCAAGGCTGTAAATCTTTACAAAAGTTGACTGCCTCATCTTTCTCCCATGGAGTGGCTGGTGGATTTGAACCACTGACCTTTTAGTTAGCAGCCAAATGCTTTAACCACTGTGCTACCAGAGCTTCCTGAAGGAAGATAACTATATTTTATTCTCCTCTCTTGTGTACTGTTAATGAGTGAAGGAAAGTAGTTTTTTCCTTCTGCCCAGTTGATTTTTGTTCTTATTATTTATGCACTTGCAGATGCAAATGTATAAACGTAACACTTAAAAAAAAAAAAAAAAAGATTGTACAACTTGAAATTTAGTCTCTGTACTTGAAGTAGAAACATTTTGCTTATGACCTTTTGACAAGGTCATTTGAACTAATCTACCCAATTTTCATGTATGCTTTCATATTCTTACCTGACAAAATAAATGTGTTTTATTTTGTTTTTTAATATTAGCAAGGGGGAACAGTTGAAGCAACATTTTCAAGAATGTCACTTTCCTTCATTTTTATGTGAGAAAATTTTGATTGGATTTTTCTGGCACTGTTACCAATCATTATGAATATTTCTAAATCACCTAAAACTATGGATGTTTGGACATAAAGTAAATATAGGTACTGATGGTACTGTGCTTAAGTACTGTGATATAAATGTTTCCCTATCAAACAGCAGAATTAATGATGTCTGTGTTTTCATGGATTCTGTGTGCATCTTCCAATTTATACACCACAGTGTGGAATCTTTCTTTACTTCTTAGACTTCTGTGAACTTTTTTTATGTTCTGGTTGTTTAATTATGGGAAGACTGATGCCCCTCGTGCCATATTCTTAACACCAATACAGAAATGGAAACTGCTGTCACTTGGCCTGAAGTTAACTAAATGGGGGTAGCCTGTATTGAGGAAAAAAGACTGGCTATGGTTTTGCAAATGCTGTGTATATTTTATAAAAAAGCTGTTGTGGTTTTTTAAATAGGAAATCTCCCTTTTTTTTTCTGGGCTTTTTTGTGCTTTCTCTCTGGACTTTATGATATTCAAGGATTCTTTTTCTAATTTTGTATGGTTTTGGACAGTGGCACAAGATGAGACTATATTTCTCATGGGTCTGGTCCCCTTCCATTGTTATTTGCTGGGAGGTAGAGGTGAAATCATAAATGAGAAAGCAGTTGGCAGTGTGTATCTTTGAAGAGACCTTTCAGAAAAGTGTTTCTTATAATGAGGGTGTGTTCAAAATAAATGGCAGAAAGAATAGCTGATTTTGATGAAAAAGCAGAAGACTGAATGCTCAGGAAGAGGTGATCTATAAATATCCTTTAAGTTGGTCAACAAGCAAATATTCTCCAGCTTTGTTTCTTCCTATAGCAAATTACTATATTCTTCTGCCCTGCGGAGGCTACAGTGTAGTCAGGAATAGGAGATGACATGTAGTTAAGACTGTGGTTTTCTGGCACCTTTGCTGACTGTGTGACTTGTCAGCCTGTCTTGAAAAGTTTTCCCAGCTGTAGCAATTCAGATATTTGATGCTCTTTATGCCAGAGAAACTCATGAGACTTACAGGTGGTAAACATGCTGTGGCATCTACACAGATTAGGACAGGTAGTATCATTATGCAAAATCACTAATCACGTGCCTCTGAGGATCAAAGCTGTGGCTCCAAGATCCAGTTGCCTGGGTGGTTTGTCGTTGTTATGTGCCGTTGAGTCAGACCCAACTCATAGCAACCCCTCCTTGAGTTTCCGAGACAATATCACTACAGAAGTAGGTTGCCCAACCTTCCTTCTGAGGAGTAGCTAGTGAGTTTGAACCGCCAGCCTTCTGGTTAGCAGTCAAGTGGCTTATGCACTATGCTACCAGAGCTCCTCTAGGTGGTTTAGGGGGTTTGATTTGTAGTCAGGTGGCCTCTTCAGGCGTTGTACCCTGTTCCTCCCTCCAGAAGTCACCATCTCTCAGATGGCTAGAGGAGACCCCTCTGGTTTCACTGTACATGAATATTACTATGATGATTTATAATAATTATTACCATCTGTTATAGCACTTACTATAAAGTGCTAATTAAGGCACCCCAGTGGCACAGAGATTAAAGTGCTCAGCCACTAACCGAAAGGTCCAGAGTTTGAGCCCACTGCCCGCTCCATAGGGGAAAGATGTGGTAGTCTGCTCCCATAAAGATTATAGCCTTGGAAACCCTATGGGGCACTTGTACTCTATCCTGTAGGGTCACTATGAGTCAGAATTGACTCCACAGCTGTGGGTTATAATGTGACCTGCATTATTCTAAGCTCTTTAGATACACAAACTCATTTAATCCTCACATAAGATAGATACATTTATTATCCCCAGTTGACAGATGAAAAATAGAGGCCCCAAGAAAATAAAATAATGTGCCCCTGGTCACAGTTGTAAGTGGCAGAGCTGGGATTGACAGGCTAGAAAGTCTAGCTCTAGAGATGGCTCTTTTTAAAGTGCCCATTAAATGAAAAATGGTTTAGATTCATCACTTGAGGAGCTTTTATTCAAGAAAAGCTGTGATAAAGATGAAGCCTGGAGAGAAGATAAAATGAGCATTAAACAGAGATATGTTTAGCTATTAACATTACAGACGAGTAAAAGATTCCTAGCATTATAGCCATGAGTGGGAGTTGTTATTGAAGATCCAAGTTTAGATACGGTGAAATCATCATCTCTTCTCCTTTCTAATTATACTTGAAGGCTTCGGGGAGTTATCTTTTATGAGTGCTCTATATGCTGGAAAGGAGAAGCTGTGTTGTTCTGTAGACCAGGTATTTGGCATGTCTGTAGGCAGTGGTTCTTAATCAGGGCTATGTATCCCAGTCTCATGTGGGGCCGTCTGGAAATAAAGATGCCAGTGCCTGTGTCCTTACTTATTAGGTCTCTATAAGTGAGTCTGATACATAGTCAACAGAAGACTGAAAGTGGAAATGGTATCTTCGGGTAGTTATATCTATTGCTCTGTAACACACCACCCCAAAACGTAATGGTTTAAAAGAAATATGTTTATTATTTCTCTTGATTCTATGTTAGCCTGGGAGCACTCAGCTGGCATGTCAGCTAGGATGGCTGGGCTTTTCTCTCCCTGTGGTCTTCCACTCGCAAGGAGGCTGTACCAGGCTTCCAGTCTACTTGTGCCATAGATGATGATGTCCCCTTAACTGAAGTCACATGACCAAGCATAGCGTCAGCAAGGAAGGGGACAACACGGGGTGTGCCCTTTGGCAGACATGATTCATTGGGGGGGGCAGAAAGGTGGTCATGACTGGAACAGTCTACCACACACATTAACTGTTGTGGTTTTTCTTTAAATTCATTCATGCATTCCGTTAGCAAATGTTATTTAAATACCTGCTTTATGCAGCAGTAGGGATATTGAATAAAACATACTAAATATGTATGTTGGAAGCTCTGGTAGTGTAGTGCCTAAGGCACTTGACTGCTAACCAGAAGGCTGGCAGTTCAAACCCACCAGCCGCTCCTCAGAAGGAAGGTTGGGCAATCTACTTCCGTAGTGATATGGCCTCAGAAACCCAAGGAGGGGTCACTATGAGTTGGGTCCAACTCAGCGGCACATAACAACAACAAATATGTATGCATACTGAATAAAACATAAAAATATCTGCCCTCATGGATCTTACATTCTGGTGGTGGGAGGGTAGAAATAGACAATTTAAATGAGATAAATAAGTAAAACGGGGAGAAAAAAAGGTAAGAAAACCAGACCAGTGACCAGTTGCCATCGAGTGGATTCCTAGTCATGCATGGCAGCCCCATGTGTGTCAGAGTAGAACTGCTCCATACAATTTTCAATGCTGTGACCTTTGTGCTAAGACACCACTGGATAGATTTGAACCACCAACCTTTTCGTTAATAGCCAAGCATTCAACCATTTGTGCCACCAGGGAACTTCTAAACAAGTAAAACAGGGTGTTGAGGAGGGGTAGCCAAGAAAAGTGACATTAAGGGGAAGGATTTGTTCCTTTGCTCTTGTGTATCATCCCCCCCCCCCCCAGAAGATCCATCAGCAGTGGACTGGATCTGAGGGATGCTACAGAACAAGCAGGGGAGGTGATGACTAGCATATGGGACAAGCGTGGTACTACTTGGGCTATGAACTATCCTCTTTGACTGAATTTGGGGTGTGGATACAGGGGAGAGAAAAAGGACAGGTGTATTGAGTATCTGTTATTTGCTAGACCTTTTTAAAGATACATTTCTTTTTAACCTTTCAACAACCTTGTGAAGAAATTAGTAATCTTGATTTTCAGGACTCTGAGCAGTAAAGTAACATAGACTAGGTTATACAAGTCTATAAGGAGGAAAGTATTACGAAGTTAAAGAAGTCATTGAGTTGTTATAATAGACTTATTGTCAGAAGTGGACTTTAGTTCTTTAGAAAATTTTGTCATATTGACTTATTGTCAGAAGTGGACTTTAGTTCTTTAGAAAATTTTGTCATATTTATGTCTCATCTTCAATCTCTGTCTACCTCTCGTTTATGTTTTTGATTTGTTATTCTCTGACAGGAATGGGTAACTGCCACTGACATCAGAGTCACTCTCAATCGCCTCAACACTTTTGGAGATGAAGTGTTTAATGATCCCAAAGTTCTCAAGTCCTATTACTATGCAATATCTGATTTTGCTGTGGGTGGCAGGTGAGTAGCAATTAAATCAACCTTAAAAGCAATTAGTTGGAACTTTGATTTATAAGGGAATGTGGCAGCTTATTTGCAACTATGTTAATATTGGTTGGGAGCCCTGGTGGCATAGTGCCTAAAGGCATTTGACTGCTAACCAGAAGGCTGGTGGTTCAAACCCACCAGCCACTCTCGGAAGGAAGGTTGGGCAATCTACTTCTGTAGTGATACCACCGTGGAAACCCAAGGAGGGGTCACTATGAGTTGGATCCAACTCGACGGCAGTGAGTTTGGTTTTGGTTTAATATTGTGTAGACATTTTCTGTACCAATAGGAGAGGTGGCAGTTCTTAGTGTGAGATACTACTTATCTGCAAAAGAGGCAACAACTTGAGGATCTTTTTTGGTAGACTTCTTATTATCCTGTAATTAAACAATTAGATTTCCCAAACCCTGTATCAGATCAGCATACTTACCTGAATTCTTATTGACCATTTAAATGCAAAGTATGCATAGGCACTATGAAGCTACTGAGGCAGTGTAAAGCTGACCTACTGAGAAGGCCTTGCCCTTCTAATCAACTGCTTTTGAGTCCATTCCAACCCCATGTGTGTCAGAGTAGAACTGTGCCCTGTAGGGTTTTTGGTGGCTGACTTTTACAGAAACAGATGGCCAGAGGTTTCTTCCAAGGTGCCTGTGGGTAGATTCAAACCTCCAGTCTTGGTGTTAGCAGCCAAGCCCATTAACCATTTGCTCTACCCAGGGACTCCCCCAACTTTTGAAGAGTTTGCAAAATGAATGGTGCAAGTGATGTATGAATACATGAAAACTTAAATACTAATGCAGTACAGGTGTTTAAATTAAAAGACCAAGCAGCAGAAAGAAGATGGTATATATTAGAGAATGACACAGAACCCTCTGTCTAGAGAAGCAGGTAGAATCTGAGCTAGATCTTGAAGAATGGCTGGGACTTGGGTAGGAGGGAAGACATCTGCACTGGTGGCAAGATGGGCATCTCTAAACACAAAATTTTAAAGATGGGAGAGGACAAATCCACTTGACTAAAAATCTCTTAGTTTGGTGGCCAGAGACCTCAGACAGAAGGGTAAAAATCTCAGGCTTTATCTTCCCCTGTGCTAGACGACAAAGACTCAAGAGCAGCAAAGGTGCTTCTGTACTCACTTTTCTTACATATGGGGTTGATAAATGTTCAGTGAAAGCTGAGTGAACTATGATCAGTGAGAAATCAGGCAAGGTTTTTGGTGTAGGTTAAATGTAATGGCCATGCAAACGAGTGTGGGAAGACAGAATTGACAAGCTTTTGTGTAATGGCAAATCTACTACCTGTGGAACAGACCGTGAGAAGTCCCTTCCCCTCATCAACAACCCGTTGAGAGCACCATCAGTATCTTAAATTGTCTTGAAATCAAAAACTATATTAGGATGATGACTATGAGGGCCATAAGTAGTGCACAATGGAGAAACTTAATATTCCTCTTATAATGTTGTGTAGTCTAGGCATTAGCCAGCAAATACCGGACCTTAGAGGGGTGGCAGTAGAACAATATAGAAAGGAAAGGAGCATATAGATGTACTTTCTTATGTGTGTGTGGGGGGGGTGCGGTTATCAGGACTTGAGTCAAAGATGATTTTAAGGTTCAGTAATCAGGAGAATGGTGGTACCATTAATAAAGTGAATTAGTCAAGTTAATGTGGGGAGAGATGATAAGTTTAGTTTTAGATGTGTAAAAGTTTAAGTGATGTGAGACAGCTAGGTTTGTCTAGCAGGAGCTTGGAGAAAAGTCCAGAGCTGGAGATCCAAATTTGAGACTCATCCCATCACACTGTACATGTTTTAGAAATGTTAAAGTGTATTACTAAATGATTGTTAAAGCTGTGGAACTGGTTTTTATCTTTAAGGAAGTGTGTGAGGGAAATGTCACTGAGACACAGTGCACGTTGATTCTCAGGGGTATTCCATGAGTCCTGGTTCATGATTGTACCTATACCTGTAAGATCCTTCAGGGAATCTTGCCCTCCAGAAACATGAAGCAATAGCAGTCTGGCTACCAGAGATCCAAATGGTGGTGAGGTATCTGATCTATATAGCCACCTTTAGATTAGAGTACTTTAAAATCATAATGGCAGGTAAGTACGTGAAAGAAATAACTCCTTGATCCTTCCAACCCTATAAAATTGGCATTATTGTCATCTCTTTGTTACGTGTGAGGCACAGAGGAATTATGTTAAATGGGTAAGTGACAGGACAGGGTCTTAAACCCGGCAGCCTAGCTTCAGGGTCTGGGTTCTTCTTAACCACTACACACTGCAGCCTGTTGTCACACACATTTGACTTCAGAAGTGATTCTACAGTCATTACCAGAAATTATTAGGGACTTTATTCTCATATCTAGCTAATGCCCCATTTCCTGTTAAATAAAGCTCCTTTGCGGATAGATGGGTGAACAAGCTAAACAATTATGTATGTCTAAATGGGGAGTGTATCCAAGATCATTACAGGGTTGGCAGAATATGGGCCTCTCGAAGAGCATGAAGGGATGGACACTGGGAGGAGGTAACTATGGGGAGGAAGTGGGAGGGGATCTGCTGCATTGTAAATTTTGGTCAATGACATGAGACAAAGTAT
>NW_006921630.1:11367774-11370508 GCF_000298275.1 Orycteropus afer afer
TCAGAAGTGATTCTACAGTCATTACCAGAAATTATTAGGGACTTTATTCTCATATCTAGCTAATGCCCCATTTCCTGTTAAATAAAGCTCCTTTGGAGGGTAGGGGTGCTTATTGGTTTTTTATTTCATACCTCAAACTCAAATGGCCATTACTTAATCTTGCTCAGTTTACACTTAACAAATGATGAAACTTTTTAAATGATAAAATGTTCTTAAGTTAGGTTTCAGTTCTCTGTGTACAAATTTTTTGGCATCCATATCTGGAACTTTGTAGAAGCTTTATTCTTTAGAATTATCTCTTTTCCTTCCCAGGTGTAAATGTAATGGACATGCAAGCGAGTGTCAGAAGAATGAATTTGACAAGCTGGTGTGTAATTGCAAACATAATACCTATGGAGTAGACTGTGAGAAATGCCTTCCCTTCTTCAACGACCGACCATGGCGGAGAGCAACTGCCGAGAGTGCCAGCGAATGCTTACGTGAGTGCCCTTTGGTGTCAGTCTCTTAAATTATCTTGAGAACTTCTAGAGGTGGAAGAAAGGAAAGGATGATTTCCTTTGATTCCTCCTAGAAAGGCAGTGCTTCTTGTCTAATTTGAGAGCAGAACACCCCACACACATCAGAGGAAAATTATAGCTAGAGGCAGTTGGCTATAAATATATACTACTTGGGTTTGTTTGTATTTCTTTAATGAACACACATACCAGATTGGGAGCAGCGTCTTCTAAGTTTGGAACTCTGCTTAGATCGAAATACTGGGCCAGTCTAGGCTCCTCTCAAGGATTCTTTTCCAGTCTTTTCTGTGTTTCCCTTTAAAATATTCTCTTCCTACCAGTGCTCATTTACTCAAGCAGCCAAAGTCATTGGTTAACGTATTGTCAGTCATGGTGGTAGTTCTAGTCTAAGAGTGCTGTTCAAAACATTATTTCTCAAAGCTATTTTTTCCTTTTTCTCATTAAGGAATGCAGTGGGAGAATTTTCCCACTCCACCCATGCAAAGTTAGGTGGCTTAGGGAGGAAGAGGAGATCTTAGTCTTCCTAGAAAAGGGTAAAGTGAAAGGGATGATATGTCATTTTTCCCTTCATAATGGCATGATTTAAGGAGCCCTCATGATGTAGTGGTTAACTGCTTGGGCTGCTAACAAAATATTGGTAGTTCTGCAAAACTCAAAATCATTAAAAAAAAAAAAAGACCAGGTTTACTGATCTGATAGAGCCTGGTGAAACCCTTGAGACTAGAACCCTTGCCATCCTTCAGATCTGGAATTGAATGTACTCTTGTGGTTTCCAGCCAAACAATAGACAGGCATATGGGATGAACAGCTACATCAGGTAGATACACTCCTTGGAGCAATCAGTCATGGGAGAACAGAGGTACAGTGTTTGCACAGGGAGATAGCTGAGGGGGTAGGAGTGCATAAGAGAGAAGGACACAGGGAAGATGTAACTATGGGGAGTGTTCTGGTTACCTAGTGCTGCTCTGACAAGAATATACCACAAATGGGAAGTCTTGAACAAAATAGGAGTTTATTCTCTTACAGTTGGGAGACTTTAAGTGTGAGTTCAAAGTGCCAGGCTCTAGGGGCTGTGTGAAAGCCCCTCTACCTTGGACATCAGCTCTACCTCTTGCTCTTGGCCCACTGAAGCTTGAGGCATCTCTTCACTCAGGCAGCTACTGGCTGCTGAGGCTGACAAGCCCAAGGTTGAAAATCAAATGGCACAGTCCCAGTGTTACCAAACCACACAGCAGGCCATTAATTCCAGTCCATTGAAAGTCCCGAGGTCGGCAGAGCATAGCAGGCTGCTGAACAACCCTCCTGAGCAGGCTACATGCAGGGTTCAAGTGTGCCGTAAGCTAGAGACCATTCCCCAAGGCTTCTCCTTTATATACAGGAAGCAGACCATATCCCCAAGGCAGCTACTCAGCTTCTCACAGTGGATTCCACCATGGAGTTGATTACTAATCTCATCATGGGGAATACTACATTCAGCTGCCCAGCCACTCAACCAGGCCCAGCCAAGTTGACACACAAACTTAACCACCACAGGGAGGAAATGGGAAGAGAGCTGCTCCATTGTGGGGAATTGGAATCAATGTCATGAGACAAAATGTGTATGAACTGCTGTATGGAAAATGAATTTGCTGTGTAATCTTTCACCCAAATCACAATAAAAATTAAAAAAAAAAAAAAAATCAGTAGTTCTAACCCACCAGCTGCTCCATGGGAAAAAGATTTGGCAGTAAAGATTTACAGCTTTAGAAACCCGATGAGAAGTTCTAATCTGTTGCTGAGTCAGAATTGACTTGACAACAGTGGGTTTTGTTTTGGGGCTTAATGATTTGGTTTATTCTAACCAGATAGTATATGAAATCTCAGGAGAAGGGAACCATGAAACCATAGAGTCATGATTTGCTAAGGACTTCTCTTTAGCAGCTGATAATGAGGAATCTCATCTGCTTTAGCTGTGAACTGCAGCAATATGGACACGGGACTTGTTCTGCTTTATAGTCTCAGACCACATACCATTTTGGTGGTGTGGGCTGAGTTGACTGAGGGATAAACTGGGGAGGAAGGGAGAAAAGAAATGACTAATGAATAAGGGAAAAACCACAACTCACTGCCTTCAGGTCAGATCTGACTCATAGCAACCCCTACTTGAGTGTCCAAGACATTATCACTACGAAAGTAGATTGCCCAACCTTCCTTCTGAGGAGTGTCTGATGGGTTTGAAC
>NW_006921630.1:11383534-11396045 GCF_000298275.1 Orycteropus afer afer
AAAGTATATGTGAACTGCTGTATGAAAAGTGAATTTACTCTGTAAATCTTCACCCAAATCCTAATTAAAAAAAAAAAACAAAACAACCCACTGATGATTAAGGAATAGAAGAACAAAAAAAGAACATACACATATTCAAAAATTTTAAAATAATTTACAACCCTCTATCTGAAACCACATTTTTAAATGATAAAAGTATAGTTTTTAAGCCATGTAATTTACTGCTCAAAATGCTGCCTATACTTGGGACAGAATCAATAATTCTGAGAAAATCATCTTAATATAGTAAATTTCTGTGACTTTAAACCTAACCAAACCTACTGCCGTCAAGTCAGGTCTGACCCATAGCAACCCGTCCTTGGGTTTGCAAGGTGGTATCACTACAGAAATGACGTTAGGTCATCTTAAAACATGATTGTCCTCTGTAAGGAATATGATTTATACAACAGATGACACAGTTGGAATTGGGGCTCCCCAGTCAATGGGTATATCTGGTGGATTCAGATTTCCCTATAATTTTATTTCTGTCTACAGAAGCACTAAATTTAATCCACTACCTGAGGTTACACTAGTCTGGATATGCAGGTAATGTAGCACTTTGAAAGTTAGTGTCTTATGTTTTTTGAATCTCTGGGGCTTAAAAAGTTAAGGTAAATTGCAGTCTACATGTAAATTAGCAACTTGTTCTTGATAATGGATATTAGAATTGATGTTAGAACAAAGTATAGAGACTCAGCAAAATTAGAATTTGACTTGGCTTTTACTTGAGTTTGAACAAGTACTTGGAGGCAGATTCCTTACTAAGTATAGGAATTCTTTGTATATTATGATGGTGCCTTTTTTTTTTTTTTTTCTTTTAATAAGGGTAACTCTTTCTTAATAAGCTGATAACCTGGTGATATAAACGTTTTATCGACAACTGCTTTTGTTGTGAAGGATGCATCTATAGTCATTCTTATTCTGCCACCACCTTTCTGTCACAGAGATGTGGGAAATTGTGGTTTGCTTTTCTTTGAAAACTTTAAGTTCCTATTCTTAAAAGTACCCCCCCCCCGGGGAAAAAAAAATGACTTAATTCATATTTTCTTGGCTGACAGCCTGTGACTGCAATGGCCGATCACATGAATGCTTCTTTGACCCTGAACTATACCGTTCCACTGGACACGGTGGCCACTGTACCAACTGTCAGGGTAATACAGATGGCGCCAACTGTGAGAGATGCCGAGAGAATTTCTTCCGCCTTGGGAACAATGAAGCCTGCTCGCCATGCCACTGTAGTCCTGTTGGTAAGTAACAGGCAGAGTCTGCTTCACCCTGATGGGTTGAAAAATAAAGAGTTCTCTGTAACACTCCAAAATAAAGTTTCCTAGGCATTTGCACAGTTAAGTATGGAAGTGTGTCCATTATTTTAACATGTAAATAAATGATTCAGGGTCTAGCCATAACCTCACCTCTACTCTTTAACCAAGCTAAACTTTCAGGTAATTTTCTAATGTATATAAAAGTGTGGGTTTTGGTCTGAGTAACAGTTTTGTAAATAATTAGCAACAGGATCATAGAGGCCATTTGAACTTTGGTTGTAAAAGGTTAGCTGCTTTGTGAGTTTCTCCTTGTTAATAATTTTGTTTAGTCTAATCTCCTGTGAGGGCTGGGCTGTGTTCAGAGATTCAAAGTACTCTTAGTCCCTTGTACTTTTTCAGGAGTTTGAGCTTTATTTTAAATTCTAGTGTGGTCCTTAAGGAGCTTGTGCTTACTTGACAGAGACATGACAGGTTCTGTCTGTAATTTATCACGTGGTACAGGGTAATTTGTAAAGATCTAGTGGCACCAAACAGTTAAGTACTACGCTTCTAACCTAATGATTGGCAGTTTGAACCTACCTAGCGGCTCCTGGAGAGAAAGACCTAGTGATCTGCTTCCATAAAGCATACAACCAAGAAAACCCTGTAGGGCGGTTCTACTCTGTCACATGGGGTTGTTATAAATAGAAATTAACTTGACAGCACCTAACAACAATAGGGTGAATTGAAACTGTTTTTTAACATTGATGTTTTTACTTACATATCTGGTCTGATTGATAGTTGACAGTGGTACTCATCCTAACAACAAGGTCTTTGAATTCTAGGCTCTCTGAGCACACAGTGTGATAGCTATGGAAGATGTAGCTGTAAGCCAGGGGTGATGGGTGACAAGTGTGACCGTTGCCAGCCTGGATTCCATTCCCTCACTGAGGCAGGATGCAGGTAAGATGTTTTAAAAGCACAAGAAGGGTGCAGAATCTAAAAGTAATCAACTCATAATGAGCGCTCTTGTGGCTTATCTGCAGCAGTATGAGCATTTTTTTCCCCTCAATAATCATCAATAAAATTCAAGACTTCTAGCTGTCATGATGAGTCAGGAGGGATTTGGTTTCTACAGAGAATGATCAGAGTTTTTAATATTTAAATGGGGTGAATATCCCTGATTGAAATCAAATCCAAATATAAAAATGACTTCAGGATTCGTTTTATCTATTGTGTATTCCTTTTTAAGAAAGTAAAAATATATTAATATGTAAAACAGAAGGTTGACTTTAAGAGTGGGACTTATTTTCTCCCTCTTCTTCTTTCACTTTATTTTTATTTTATTTATTTATTTTTGCATCCAACAGGCCATGCTCTTGTAATCCTTCTGGCAGTATAGATGAATGTAATGTGGAGACGGGAAGATGTGTCTGCAAAGACAATGTTGAAGGCTTCAGTTGTGAGAGGTAGCCCATTCTTTGTCTAGCTGTATTGTATTTTCTTTGCTGTCATATTTTAAGTAAAAAAATAACTGTGTCTCTATCTCTTTCAGGTGCAAACCTGGATTTTTCAATCTGGAATCATCTAACCCTAGGGGTTGCACACCCTGCTTCTGCTTTGGACATTCTTCTGTCTGCACAAATGCCGTTGGCTACAGTGCTTATTCTGTAACCTCTACCTTTCAGATTGGTAATTCAAACATTTTATTCTCCCCCAGAACTGTGAAATTAGACTTTTTTTTTTTTTTTTTTTTTTTAAGTAGTACCTCTGAGGGTTTTTTGATGGAGGCAGGACTCAATATTATTCAGTATACATGATTTTTCTTGTTTGGCTTTTTCACTTAATGGAAATACATACATGGTTTTAGAACATATCCAGTGAGTAGAAAGGTTACATAAAATCAAAATATAGCTTGAGGGATGTAGCATATATAGGTACTATTACAGAATCCATTTATTCAAAAAACTTACTGGTGACCTTCTATATGTAAGATGCTATCCTTTTATATAGAACTTTCGTGGTTATGTTGTTGTTGTCTGCCGACTCCCTGAATTCATGATGTTTACAGTGTAACAGCATTTATATTTTCATTGTCTGGTTCCAGATGAGGATGGGTGGCGTGTGGAACAGAGGGACGGTTCTGAAGCATCACTTGAGTGGTCCTCTGAGAGGCAAGATATTTCCGTCATCTCAGATAGCTACTTTCCTAGGTACTTCATTGCTCCTGGTAAGTTAGGTTAGGAAACAGTCTGGCTGGATGTGTTTTTTTTTTCCCTTTAATATCTCATTCTTACATTCTTGCACACCATTGTTTCTGCATTCCAGCGAAGTTCTTGGGCAACCAGATGTTGAGTTATGGCCAGAACTTCTCCTTCTCTTTCCGAGTGGACAGGCGAGACACTCGCCTCTCTGCAGAAGACCTGGTGCTCGAGGGGGCAGGCCTGAGAGTATCTGTGCCCTTGATTGCACAGGGCAACTCCTATCCCAGTGAGACCTCTGTGAAATACATCTTTAGGTAAGACCATCTTCTTTGTAAAATCTGACTTGACTAGAATCATGAAAGTGGTTTCTTTATCTAAGCATATCTGGCCTAGAGGTATATGTTAAAGTCAAGGTGACTTTGTAAAAGAGGGAGCCTTCCCTGTGTTAGCCTTTACTTTTTCCAGTTGTACTGTTAGACCACCAGTCTCCTTTCTTACCTGGTTAGGTTGTCAGGACATTGCATTGTTGGGGGCATAAATGAGGAAGAGATGCTTGCTCAGAGCCCAGGATCATCCTTACAGAGGTTAATATGGCCTTCTTTCCCTCCAGGCTCCATGAAGCAACAGATTACCCTTGGAGACCTACTCTTACCCCTTTTGAATTTCAGAAACTCCTCAACAACTTGACATCTATCAAGATCCGTGGGACATACAGTGAGCAAAGTAAGTTATGATATAATTTAGGAGAACTGCATGAGAAGATAGGAAGAAGGATCCATAATAACACAAAAGTTTCTCACTAAAGTCCTAATGCTGTAACAATGAACTTGAAGTGGTAAAAACCATCTTATTATATGTAAAAATAATATAATTATATGTAAAAATAATGCCGTTTTAAAAAATTACTTTCTAGGACCTGGGAAAATTTTGCTAAATTCAGTAAATAGCATTTTTCATTCTTAATAAGCCTGTTAAGGTTACATTGCACATAAATAGATGCTTCTAAAAAGCCTCAGAATAATTCTACTGATTCAAGTTGCTTAGCCATCTTTTCTTTTTACTTACTGCAAGAATTATCAAGCCTTTTTAGCTATTGGCTAAATTTTCAAAAACACATTTACATTTGTTTTAATTTTAGTTGAACAAGGCTATTTTTAAAATGCCTTCTAAGGTTCTTTACCTTTTTCCCACTATAATTTTCAATGAGGACCATTTTCTTTAGAAAGGTACAGCTGTTTGGGGGAGGTAGAGTCCCATCGTGGTGTGGTGTGGTTTGGGGAGTGGCATCAGTAGCTTGGGTGTGTTAATTTTTTAGATGCCTGTGGGAATATCCAGATGAAAGTGTCTTGTAAGCAGAAATATGGTTCTGAAGGTTAGAAAAAAGTTGGGACTGAAGACCTAGAATTGGAAGGTTGTCAACATAAGGATGATAATTTTTAAATTTGGAAATATGACAAAAAATAGAAATATTCTTTCTATATTTTTAATAGAGAAGAGAACTGAATCCTGGAAAGACAGTTAGGGACCATGCCCTGAGACCCAAGGAAGAAAAAGAATTTTAAAGTAGAAGATACAATAAACAGATTCAGAAAGTTAGCACCGTTGGATTTGTAATTGGATGATTAAGCATCTTAGTTCTTTTTAGCAGATGGGAAAGAAGTGGTAATTATCTTATTTGCTCATATGCTTGTCTATTTTCTCACACCTCCTCTCCAAATAGGTGTTTACAACTGCAGAGACAAAACAGCTGGTCCCCACTCTGAAAAGTGTAGTGATGGGTACTATGGTGATTCAACCATGGGCACCTCTTCTGATTGCCAACCCTGTCCGTGTCCTGGGGGCTCAAGTTATTACTCTTTTTTTTTTATTTGATGTTGAGACTGAAGTTGGATTGTGATGCTTGAAGAAGAATTAAAATAAAGGCTGTTGTTTTTGAAGTCTGGCTGTAAGGGAAAGAAAAGAGATGGACTATAATTTGAGAATAGGAACAAGATTGAAGGAAATCTATTCTTAGAATGGGGAGACTTAAGAATGTTTGATAGAGTTAGAAACACTTTAACCAATGGAGATGTATCTCATAATTTTACTGGGCAAAAAAACCCCATAAACATCAAAAGTTAACTAAGTTCAAGGTAATAATAGAAGAGATGTCCTTTAGCCTTAGGTGGTCAATTTCTAAATAAGTTACATAAACAGCAAGTGATATTTATAGCATGGGGAAATACACTTTAACCATAAAACTGCAAGAGGCTAGAGTGGAATGCTTGCTTTAAAAGGAAATCATATATTGTAAAGAATTTCCCTCCTGTAGACAATTCCTGCTGATGCTATACAGCGCACCACTGGGTTGAATGAACCACTGATGCTAGCCATATAAAATTTTCCCTATTTTTATTTTCTTAGAGAAATAGGAAAGCATTAGTACAGCGTTTGGCCTAATGGCTTTGTTATAATTGCATAGTTGTCAGAAGTAACCCCGTGTGGTACAAATAGTTGGCGTTCTTGGCTACTAACCAGAAAGGCTGGAGGTTTGAGTCCATCCAGAGGCACCACGGTTTAAATAAAGGCCTGGCAATCTGCTTTTGAAAAATCAGCCAGTGAAAACCCCTTGGAGCCACAGTTCTACTCTGACACTCATGGTATCAACCATGAGTCAGAATTGACTTGATGACAACTGGTTTACTGATTTTTACTTGGTTTTGCTGTTCAATGTAGGGCAAAAACATAACCTGTTACTTGGTGACAGGTGCTTTCCCTACTTTGTTATCCTTGAACTCTATAGGCAGTACCTACTTCTATAGCAAAAGAATAAACACATCGTTTAATGGTTACAGTCTGCCCCTGATTCTTGCTCATATCTCTTCTTCCCCCAAATGAGTGCCCCATGCTTTTTATTTTTCACATTGATGATTGGAAGAACTGTGATGCTAGCAAATTCAGGTGTGTGTGTGTGTGTATTTAAAAATACAAGTTTGCTTTACCACCACTTGACACTTAGCACCATACACCACATAATTCTTCTAAATACTGTTTTCTAATTTTCTTGTTCAGTGGATGATTTAAACCTACTGGCTGGTTTTCCCTGGCATTTTGGATCTGGTTCCTCCTTAGCTTTATTGAGTTTCCCTGAACTTTTGGAAAACAGAAGCCAGCTCATTGATTCTCTTCTCCATACCATATGTAGGTACTGGGTATTTGGATGATGTCACCATGCCAAGTGCTCGTCCTGGGCCTGGGGTCCCTGCAACATGGGTGGAGTCCTGCACCTGCCCTGTGGGATATGGAGGGCAGTTCTGTGAGATGTGCATCTCAGGCTACAGACGAGAAACACCAAGTCTTGGACCATACAGTCCCTGTGTACTTTGTACCTGCAATGGACACAGTGATACCTGTGACCCTGAGACAGGTAAGAAGATGATCTGTGGCAGCTGCTGGATCTTATTTCTCTTTAGCAGATGGGAAGGAAGTGGTAATTGTCTTATTTGCTAATACACTTGCCTGTTCTCTCACACCTCCTCTCCAAATAGGTGTTTGCAACTGCAGAGACAACACAGCTGGCCCCCACTGTGAAAAGTGTAGTGATGGGTACTATGGAGATTCAACCACGGGCACCTCTTCTGATTGCCAACCCTGCCCATGTCCTGGGGGCTCAAGTTGTGCTGTTGTCCCCAAGACAAAGGAAGTGGTATGCACCAATTGTCCTACTGGTACCACTGGTAAGTCTGCTCTCTTCTTCAGCTTTTAGTGTTCCATCCTATAAAAAGACTTTGGGAAGAGAATTTGGGGTCTTTTGTTTGTTTAGACTTATTGTTTGGTTCAATAATTATGGGTTTTTTGGTAGGCAAAGTTCTGTAGGAAACATTTGCTTTGGAGTCATAAAATGCATATCAGATGACTAGTTGACTAGTAATAGCTAACATTTACTGAGTGTTTGTTAAAGTTGTTGTTGTTGTTATGTGCCATCGAGTCAGACCCGACTCATAGCGACCCCTCCTTAGGTTTCCGAGGCAGTATCACTATGGAAGTAGATTGCCCCATCTTCCTTCTGAGGAGTGGCTGGTGGGTTTGAACCAACAGCCTTCTGGTTAACAGTCAAGTGCATTAGGCACTACGCTACCAGAGCTTGTTAAAGATCATGTACTATTCTAAGCACTTGACATGTTCTGCCTCATTAATCCTCCTAACCTTGTGAGGTAGATACTACCCTTATTCCCATGTTACAATGAAGAAAACTGAGGCACAGTGACATTAAGTTGCACCACTAGTCATTGGTTGAGCTGGGATTTCAACTGATGTAGTCTGGTGCCAAAGGCAATGTGTTTGATCACTACTGTACAATATACTGTCTATCATCAGCTGAGAACCCAAACTTGATTTTCAGTTAACGGGTTTTTCCTGGGATTTGTGATATAAAGGTATAATTTTTAAAATGAATTGATTCTTTAAATAGTCCTTTTAGTGCATTAGAGCTCATCACATTTAGTGGGAAAATACATTTATTTTTTAAAGCCTTGGATAGGCCTGTATTCCCATCTTGTGTGTTTCTTTCTTTTTGAAAGAAACCTAAAGCTCAGTCTTTCCTAGCAACTCTGAGAACTGCCTCGGCTAACTGAGTGAGGAGACTGAGGCTCCCCGCCCATCAGATTGCTCTCCTTCCATCAACTTTAGTCTCCATGTCAGTGGAGAAGTTCTGACCATGCTTCCGATACAGCCTTTTGACTCCATTACAGGCTTCCTTTTCAAAAGATACTTCTGCAGAGCAAGAATATAAGTTTAAAAAAAAAAAATAACACCTAGCTGATAATCTTTATTGCTTGCATTTCATCAAAATATTCTTTAATCATTAAGAAACATCAGAACATCCCCCCTTCTTCTACTACTCCATTGGTCCCACAAGGGAATTGTGACAGTCATTTGCTTAAAGGATTGTTGTTGTTATATGCCATCAAGTCAGTTCCAACTCATAGTGATCCTTTGTACAACAAAACAAAACCCTACCTTGTCCTGTGCCATCCTCACAACTGTTGCTATGCTTGAGTCCCTTATTGCAGCCACAGTGTCTGTCCATCTCATTGAGTGTCTTCCTCTTTTTGCTGACCCTCTTCTTTACGAAGTGTGGTATCTTTCTCCAGGGAATGGTCCCTCTTGATAACATGATACAAGTGTGAGAGATAAAGTCTTATCATCCTTGCTCCTGTGGAGCACTCAGGCTATATTTCTTCCAAGACAGATTTGTTCATTCTTCTGGCAGTCCATGGTATTTTCAGTATTCTTCACCAACACCATAATTAAAATGAATCAATTCTTCTTGATCTTCCTTATTAAATTGTCCAGGTTTTATACGCTATTGAAAAGACCATGGCTTAAGTCAGGTGCGCTTTAGTATTCAAAATGACATCTTTGCTCTTTAACACTTTAAAGAGGTCTTTTGCAGCAGATTTGTGCACTGCAAAACATCATTTCATTTCTTGACTGCTGCTTTCATGGTGTTGTGGATCCAAGTAAAATGAAATACTTGACAACCTCAATCTTTTCTCTATTTATCATAATGTCACTTCTTGGTCCAGCTTGAGGAGTTTTATTGTGTTTATGTTGAGAAGTAATCCATACTGCAGGCTGGAATCTTTTATCTTCATTAGTAAGTGGTTCAAGTCCTCTTTGCTTTCAGCAAGCAAGGTTCTGTCATTGCATGTCACAGATTGCTGATGAGTCTTCCTGCAATTCTGGTGGCTTGTTCTTCTTCATTTAATCAAGCTTCTCAGACAATTTGTTCAGCATACAGATTGAGTAAGTGGTGAAAGGATACACCCCTGATGCTCATCTTTCCTGATTTTAAACCATGTAATATCCCTTTATTCTGTTTGAATGACTGCCTCTTGTTCTATGTACAGGTTCCTCATAAGCACAATTAAATGTTCTGGAATTCCCATTCTTCCCAGTGTTACCAATAACTTGTTGTAATCCATACAAATGCCTTTGCATAATCAATAAAACACAGATAAATATCTTTCTGTATTTTCTGTTTTCAGCCAAGATCATCTGACATCAGCAGTGATATCCCTCGTTCCATGTCCTGTTCTGAATCTGGCTTGAATATCTGGCAGTTTTCTGTTGATATACTGCTGTATTTTTTTTTTTAATTATCTTCTGTAAAATTTTACTTATGTATTTTATTAATAATGATGTTTGATAATGATTTTCATTCTGTTGGATCACCTTTCTTTGGAATGAACACAGATATGTATCTCTTGTAGTCAGTAGGCCAGGTAGCTGTCTTCCAAATTTCTTGACATAAACGGATGAGCGCCTCCAGCACTGCATTCATTTGTTCAAACATCTCAGTGGGTATTCCATCAATTCCTGGAGCCTTGTTTTTTTTTGCCAGTTCCTTCAGTGCACCTTGGACTTCTTCTTTCACTACCGTTGGTTCTTGATCATATGCTACCCCATGGAATGGTCGAATATCAACCAGTTCTTTTTGGTATAGTGACTGTATATTCCTTTCATCTTCTTTTAATGCTTCCTATGTCATTCAATATTTTGCCCATAGAATCCTTCAGTATCACAACAAAAGGTTTGAATTTTTTTTCTTCAGTTGTTTCAGCTTGAGAAATGCTGAGCATGACCTTCCCTTTTGGTTTTCTAACTCCAGGTCTTTGCACATTTCATTATAATATTTTACTTTGTCTTCTTGAGCTACCCTTTGAAATACTCTGTTCAGCTCTTTTATATCATCATTTCTTCTGTTTGCTTTAGCTACTCTTTGTTCGAGAGCAAGTTTCAAAGTCTTAGATCTGTTTTTCTTTTCTTTTCTTTCTAATCTTTCTAATGACCTTTGCTTCTCTTCATATATGATGTCCTTGATGTCTTTCCACAACTCGTCAGGTAGTTAAACAGATAAGGAGTGGAAATGAGTGTAGAGTTTACTTCATATTTCTGACTCTTTCCTGCTTCCTTTTAAACAGTGGCTCCACACAGCCTCATACAGATAGAGTTCTCATACCCACCCCCTTGGTTCCAGCCCTCCTGGGTATCTTCCCTTAGATGTGCCAAACTCTTTGACTCTGGACCTATCCATCAGCTGTTCTTTCTTTAGAGTGTTTTACCTCACTTTCTCTTGCTTAAACATCACTCTTATTTTTGGCCAACTCCTGTCTATTTCATGGGCCTGGGTTTAAACATCACTTCCTCAGAAAGTCTTTCCTCAGTGAACCCTCTCTCATAACTACCTGAGACTACTGGAACCCCTTACTCTGCAACCATAGCATGTATAGTAAGTATTCCTGCTTGCTGTGTTTACTTTTAGAAATAGTTAACAATTTTTCTTTTATTTCCTCCCTCCCCCAAGAAAAAAAAACAAATGCACTACTGTCAAGTCGTATCTGACTCATAGAGAGCCCTCCTTGGGTTTCCAAAGCAGTATCACTACGGAAGTAGATTGCCCAACCTTCCTTCTGAGGAGTAGCTGGTGGGTTTGAACCACTAGCCTTCTGCTCAGCAGTCAAATGCCTTAGGCATTATACCACCAGAGCTCATATAGATAGATAGATAGATAGATAGATATAGATATAAATATAGATATAGATACAGTTGATATGTTTTGCTATGTAGCAAAACATATACCAATTTACTTTTAACACCAGTTCAGCTGTTTCTACATGTACAATTCAGTCACATTGATTACACTCGTTTGAGTTGTGCAGCCATTCTCACCCTTATTTTCTGAGTTGTTCCTTCCTCATTAACATAAACTCACTGCCCCCTAAGTTTCTTACGTAAGTTTTCAAGTTGCTGTTTTCAGTTTGACCCTATATAAACCAAACCAAACCAAACTCACTGTCTCGAGTCCCTTGGGTTTCTGAGGCGGTATCTCTACGGAAGTAGATTGCCTAGTCTTCCTTCTGAGGAGTGGCTGGCTGGTGGGTTTGCACCATCAGCCTTTTGGTTAGCAGTCTAACGCCTGAAGCAGTATGTCACCAGAGCTCCTGAAGAGCATAATGCACAAGGCAGATTGTTTACTAGTTATTATCTGGTTTTAAGAAGACTTCAGGGAATATTTTTTATTTAAGGTTTAAATAAAACCTTATTCTTATGGGAATAATTTTAGGGTTCATCCAGCCTCCAGGGCTCCAAAAAGTCAACAATGACATTTTTGATTGAAGATTCTATAGATGAATCCTGACAGAAGGGGGAAAATGCAAAACAGAACTTCAAGTTCTCATGAACCAGACTTTCTAGGTGTTTCTAGGAGTTTTACTTAGGAGATCTTGGAAAATGTTATATAAATAGTCAGTCACTAGCCAGATGTCTCTCACCCAAGATTTGTGAAATATATTTATTTTGTAAGTTACCACTTGGTTTGAAGGAAATGGCCTTTAGCAGTTCTTGAGGATGTTAATTAGGATGTAGAAGTCTGTATGAAGAACAGTATAGACCCAGTTTAAAAGACAAGAATAATAATAATAATGCCATCACTCTTCTACCCTCTATCTTTGTTTTCATAGCACTTTTTAACCCATGATGTTTTTATCCTTATTCATTTGTTTATTGTCTGTCTCTTCTTCAGCCCCCCAGCCTCCACCCCTGGTTTAAGCTCCATGTCTGTTTTATACATTTTGATTCACTAACATCAGTGCTTAGTGAAAATGTATGTTGAAGGAATGCAAATTTGAGTCATCCTCGTTTAGAAGGCTATTTAAAAAATAGTAATTTCTGATCATTACCCAGATCTTCATAGTATGCTTTTACATGTAATATATCTTTGAAACAATCTTTTGTGGTAATATAATAGCAATAATTAATATTCCTTTTTCAGAAATTTTAGGGTATATCTTTGGGAATACAAAGATGAATAAGGGATGGTTCCTACAGTTCAGAGGCTAAAAGTATGGAGGGAAACACAGATAATTATAATACACTATGGTGTAGTATATCCCTCCTGAATTTAGAGATCATCTAAAGAATAGATTTGATGCATTGAACACCAGTGACCGAAAGCCAGATGAATTATGGGAAGATATCAAGAAC
>NW_006921630.1:11397655-11444078 GCF_000298275.1 Orycteropus afer afer
CCTGGAGGAAGTGCAGCCAGAATGCTCCTTGGAAGCAAGAATGGCCAGACTTCGTCTCACCTATTTTGGTCATGTTGTCAGAAGGAACCATTCCCTGGAGAAGGATGTCATGCTTGGTAGGGTGGAGGGTCGACGAAAGAGGGGGAGGCCTTCAATGAGATGGATTGACAAGGTGGCTGCGATGATGGGATCAAGTATAGCGGGGATTGTGGGGCTGGCGCGGGATCGGGCGGTGTTTCGTTTTGCTGTGCATGGGGTCGCTATGAGTCGGAAACGACTCGACGGCACTTAACAACAACAACAACAACAATGGTTAGTTCAGATGTAGGAATGTACACAAAGTTGCTAAAGAAGCAAAGAGAGAAGGGTACCTCTTCCAGTGGGGAAAGGGAAGTTAATGAAAACTCAGGCTAAAAAAAAATTGTGTGTAACTTGCCCAAAGTCATGTAAGTAGTATAGCCAAGACTTGAACCTAGATTCTAGAGTAAGACAAAAGCATAACCTAGCTGTAGTTGCCAAATGGTGTTTGGAAGTGAGACCTTCTCATGGCCTACCAGGTAGCTCTGACTTAGTTTTTTCACCAGATTTAAGTTCATTCAAGCAAATCCAACCCAGACCTTTGATTTCCTCCCTTTTTCTCTAACCCTAGCCCTGTTATGTTCCCAGTCTTACTTATCTCAGTAAGTATACAGCCATCTACCTAGTTGCTTAAGCTAGAAACCTAGGGCATATCCTTGATCCTCTTTCTTTCATTCCCCAGAAGCAACCAGTCAGCAGCTCTTACTGATTTTATGTCAAGTCTGGAGGCTTTTTGCCACCTCCACTGCTCTAACCCCAGTCCAAACCAGTGTCCTTTCTCACCTGGTAATAGCCTCCTAATTGGTCTCTGCTTCATTCTGCTCCCCTGCAGTCCATTTTCCACATAGCAGACAGACGCATCCTTTTAACATTTAAACATGATCTGCTCACTTCCAATATCTTCCAGTTGCTTCTCATTGCACTTGAATTTAAATCCAAATTCCTTACTGTGACCTACATGGTCCTAGGTGAGTTGCCTCTCACTGCTTCCACAAGCTCATCGTGCTTTCCCTATTCTTTCCTCAGATCTTAACATGGAAAACAGTGTTTCCATTGTCATCACTCTCACTCCATCATTCTATCATGTTGCTCTCTTATGTTTCATTTTTTTTACACTTATTCCTACCTGAAATAATCTTATTTATGATGTCTGTTTCTCCTCCAACTATAGCGTAAGCTTTGTGAGAATAGGAAAGTTGTCTACTTTAATCATTCTGATGATCTAGAATAGTGCTAATATATAGTATATACTCAGTTAAGTATTTGTTCAATGAATAAATGAACAAACAGGGTTTCTTCATAAATTTTAGGCTATTCGAAGCCTTATTGACTACAAAGCTGTTAAAAACTCAACTTGAGCTAATAATGGTAAGGAAAAGTGGAAATGGAATTCTAGCTTTTTCTCTGTTACTGGCAAACATTTGGCTATAGACAAGTTACTTAACCTCTCAGTTCCCTTAGTTCTGATAGAAGCAGGTTACAATTGATGATCTCTAAGTTCTTTTCTAAAATACTGATTCTGTAGTAGTCAACACTGTTCAACAAGAGCTAGCACATGTCTTTGATTTCTTAAGAGAATGGTCCCCCTCACCCTGTCGTATGGAAAACTCCTTCAGGTATCCAGTGCAACACTTCATCATTTTCAATATCATCATCAAAAAGTCCAGCATACATGAGTGAACCATCCCTCTGGAATGGAAAAATTAATAAACTTTGAGCATTTACAAAGCCCTTTTGACACATTATTCCAATTGATCATTAGAAGAATTGAAGTAGGTAGACTACAAGAAACCTTGGTTGCACAGTGGTGGTTAACTACTTGGCTGCTAACTGAGAGGTCAGAAGTTTGAACCCACCAGCCATTCCATAAGAGAAAGATGTGGCAGTCTGCTTTCGTGAAGATTATAGCCTTAGAAACCACATGGGGTAGTTCTAGTCTGTCCTAGGGTCTCTATGAGCCAGAGTCGACCCAATGGCAGTGGGTTTTTTTGTTGTTGCTGTTAGGCAGACCAGGTGCTATCTTCCTAATAAGGAAACAGAGCCTTGGAGAGGTTAGAGACATGTCCAAGGTTACTACTGGAACTGAGCCAGGACTGTGTCCCAAGTCCATTGTCTCCTATACTGGTACCATATCCACTGTACCACAGAGCACCACATCTCCTCACACCTGATGGTTGGGCTGGACTGTAACCAGTGATGATTTAGCACCAAATATGTCTGAGCTCTTTCATAGCATCACATTGTCTCCCTCTAGGTAAAAGATGTGAGCTTTGTGACGATGGCTACTTTGGAGATCCTCTGGGTAGAAACGGCCCTGTGAGGCTTTGTCGCTTGTGCCAGTGTAATGACAACATCGATCCTAATGCAGTTGGAAATTGCAATCGCTTGACAGGAGAATGCCTGAAATGCATATATAACACTGCTGGCTTCTACTGTGACCGGTGCAAAGATGGGTTTTTTGGAAACCCCCTATCTCCCAATCCAGCAGACAAATGCAAAGGTAAAATCAGCCGCTGGTCAGACTCTGTCACAACTGCATGTTTTTCTTGAGCATTTATTGTGCAGTCTCAAAAAAATTACCATTCACTGTCTATATGATAGACATTATAGTACGCTATAATAGAAATATAGTACAAATATTTACACAATTTAAACTTTCTAGTTTTTAATGTAATAGGTACATTAAAAGACTAAAAAGAAACAAAGGAAATTAATTATAATAACATTTTATTTAATAAAATATATTCAAGTTAATGTCATTTCAACAAATAATATAAAATTTATTAATGAGATTTTTTTTAAGTCTTCAATATGCACTGTGAATTTCACATCTACAGCACATCTTAATTCAGACTGGCCACATTTCAAGTGCTATGTGTCTAGTGGCTACCATATTAGCCAGTCCAAGTCTAGAGAATCTATTTTCAGTCTTTATATTTTAGTATTTCTGTCAAGTAATTGCATCTTTTTCTGTCTCTGCCTGCCTGCCCTAGCCTGTGATTGTAATCCATATGGTACTGTGAGGCAGCAGAGTAGCTGTAACCCTGTGACTGGACAGTGTGAATGTTCGCCTCACGTGACAGGCAGGGACTGTGGCACTTGTGACCCTGGATTCTATAACCTACAGAGTGGGCAAGGCTGTGAGAGGTGAGACATTGACATTGGTGGAAGTAATTATTGCTTTTATTTGTTGTAAGAAATGACTTTTTACAAGTTATATATGTTTGTTGACTTTCTTTAAGAAGTATTTGAGTGCCTAATAAGACAAGACACCCTTTAGAGGCAGTACTGGAGAGTTGTACTTAAAGTAATGGGAGAGAGGAAGAGTCGAGTACAATGCCCTAAATATGTCAGAATCACCAAAAGAACATTTTAAAAATACGTACTACAAAGTCCTCTCCAGAATGCTTCAAATCAGACTTTCCAGGGGTGCAACTTGGAAATTCTTGGTTTCACTTGGTCAGGAGGAATACATTTGGCATTTCCTCAAAAATTTGAACATAAACTTACCATACCAAAAACAAACAAACAAAGTCATTGCTATCAAGTTGATTCCAACTCATAGCAACCCTATAGGGCATAGTACAACTGCCCTATAGGATTTCCAAGGCTGTAAATCTTTACAGAAGTGGATTGCCACATCCTTCTCCTATGTAGCAGTTGGCGGGTTGAAACCACTGACCTTTCTGTTACCAACCAAGCATTTAACCACTGCATCAACTAGGGCTCCTAAGACTTAACCATATGACCCAGCAATTCCACTTACAGGTATATAGTCCATAGAATTGAAAGCAGGCCCTCAAACAATACTTGTACACCAGTGTTCATTCCAGCACTATTCACAATAGCCAAAAGGTTGAGAACAACTCAGACATTTATCAGCAGATGAACAGATAAATGAAATGTGGTGTTTACATACAGTGACATATTATTAGCCATAGAAAGTAATGAAATTCTAATACTACAACATGGATGAACTTTGAAAACGTTATGCTAAGTGAAATAAGCCAGGTAAAAAAAGACAAACATTGTATGATTCCATTTATATGAGTTACCTAGAATTGGCAAATACAAAGAGACCCAGGTAGATTAGTGGTTACCAGGGGCTGGGGGAATAAAGAGGGAAAATTATTGCTTAATGGGTACAGAGTTTCTGTTTGGGGTGATGAAAACTTGGAAATGGATAGGATGATGCTTGCACAATATTGTGGGTGGCTGTAATTAATGCCACCGAATTATACACTTAAAAATGGTTAAGATGGCAAATTTTATGCAATTTATATTCTACCACAATTTAAAAAGAAAGCTCTTGGTCAGTTCCAGTCTAGTGCCAGGTTGGAGAGCCACTGGCATTTTAGTAATGTTTACATGGGTTAAATCAGAAAAAGGAGTTCTGAATTAGAACTGTTATAAATAACTTGAGCCTCGGGGCTTAATGACCATGAACATTCTGTGTTTATCACCTTTCTAATGCAAATTGTATCGGTGTTACTGTGGTGGGGGAAAAAAAGTTTTTCTAAAGTCTGCTTTTTCTCCCTTGAGAAATGTCATTGTTCACTTTCAGGTGTGACTGCCATGCTTTGGGTTCCACCAATGGCCAGTGTGACATCCTCACTGGCCAGTGTGAGTGCCAGCCAGGCATCACCGGTCAGCACTGTGAGCGGTGTGAGGTCCACCACTTCGGGTTTGGACCTGAAGGCTGCAAACGTAAGGGGTGTTGGTGGCAAATAACTTTACCAAAAAACTGGTGTCATGAGGGTTGGTGTCACCCAGAGCAGTAACTTATGATGTCATCACCTCCCCTCATGGAACTCCTTCTGTACCAGACTGTGCAGAATCCTTAGTAATGTTTATCATCAATTTTAATCATAGACTAATATGTGATGAGTATAAGTGTAGATTGCTTAAATGTAATATTTCTTAGTTTATGTGAATAGGAACCACAGAATTGTTTTGTAAAATCTTTCTACATTGAATTGCAAAATTATTAGTTACTACATTATTAGTAACTGAGCAGAAGACTGTTTTGATTTTTCCCCTCCTTTTCCTTTAATTACTAATTCATTCTCAAAAAAGTTAATTGATATAAGTTCACAAATACTAATTACCTACTATAGTATTATAGCTAAAACCCCAGAAAATTTGATAAAATCAGCAACTATAAAAAACACCAGCAGCAACAAAAGCAGTAGCACATTCTTGTAGTGTGTGCAGACAGAATTACATGATTCCAACCATCACTATAATTGATAATAATGACATCTCTGGCCAAAGTACATTAGAAAGTTCAAAAAGTAAATTTGCGTAGAGTTTTATCCTTGTAGGTATTTTGATAACATGTAAGCTAGGCTTCCAAAAAATGTTGTTTTTATGACTAACTACTGGGATATTATTAGAAAAAATAATGAATTTCTGCTGAAACACTGCACAAAAATTTCATAGATTGTCATTTTGATGTCACTCTCTCTGACAGTGTCACCTGATACGGTCTATGGCTCCCACACTAGGGATGCAACTGCCAAAAAAGTAAACCAAACCCATTGCCGTAAAGTCAGTTCTGACTCATAGCAACCTTACAGGACAGGGTAGAACTGCCCACATAGGGTTTTCTAGGCTGTAATCTTTAAAAAGCAGGCTGCCACATCTTTATCCCTTGGACCTGCTAGTGGGTTCGAACCATAGACCTTTTGATTAGCAACCAGTTGCTTAATTCCTGCTCCACTGAGGCTTCTGTGGAACTTAAGTCTCCCCTAATTTCAGTTGTATCTATAAGTCTAGAAAGGACTTTGACAGCACTTCATTGTAGCCAGACCTGGCTTTTAGGTAGGGCTGAATCTAAATCATCATAGATGCTTTATTAAAAACTCAAACCAAACTCACTGCTGTCCAGTCGATTCAACTCATAGCGACCCCTCCTTGGGTTTCCGAGGCAGTATCATTAAGGAAGTAGATTGCCCAATCTTCCATCTGAGGAGTGGCTGGTGGGTTTGAACTGCCAGGCTTCTGGTTAGCAGTCAGATGCCTTAGGCACTATGCCATATTCTCCCCTAAAAATCTGGAGCTCAAGAGCACCTCTGGTTTCTTTGCAGCCACCTTATTTGTTTCCTTTAATGGCATTTCTGATTCTTAATTTTTTTCAATCTTTTATTTTTCCAAAGAAAGTTCTCCCTTTGATTACTGAGGTCTCCCAGCATGGTTAATGAAACTTTTTTTTTTTTTCTATCATTCACGTTCTTAGTGCAGATAAGAAACAGTGAAAGGATATTCTGTTCACAATGTGTTTGTTGATTTATTGGCTGCAGTTGCTTCCCGCCCTTAGAACCCTTTGGTACTCAAAAAACAAAACCAAACACACTGCCATAAAGTCCATTCCAATTCATAGCGACCCTTCCTTGGGTTTCTGAGGCAGTATCACTACCGAAGTAGATTGCCCAACCTTCCTTCTGAGGACAGTTACGTATAAACATCTGCTTCTCCTTGGCATAAACACTTGCCTGGAATTAGGTCTCAGAACAGTTTGATTTTTTGCTGTCTGAATTTCTTCATTTCGCCTGTGGAATATAATCCTTAACTCACTTCAGAGAACAGAGAGAGTAAACAGACTAGAAAATAATGCAAAGTAAGCATTAGCATTTGGGTTTTCTAGTCCTGTAGAGGGAAGCTCTGGTGTCATAGCACCTAAAGCATTTGACTGCTAACCAGAAGGCTGGCAGTTCAAACCCAAGTAGTAGAGAGATGAAGGTACAGGAGTTTCTTGAAGTGTGAAAAGGGCACAGGTTTGTTTAACAGAGTAATTTCTGTATCAAATACCATGAAATGTGCCCCAAAAGATAGGCATTTTACTTTACAATTTACTTTTGCCTTAGAAATTTCTGTCTTCTCTGTTAAGCAGACATAACCTTTTAAATTCTTATAAATGGGCTTGTTTATTAAAGGGTGTCTACTTGTGATGGTATAGTCAGCTTTGTTATCAATCTGAGTTCAGGGGTATAAAAATGCCCTTGTCTTACTATGTATGCTTTCCTTTTATAGCCTGTGACTGTCACCCTGAGGGGTCTCTTACACTGCAGTGCAAAGATGATGGTCACTGTGAATGCAAAGAAGGCTTTGTGGGAAATCGCTGTGACCAATGTGAAGAAAACTATTTCTACAATCGGTCTTGGCCTGGCTGCCAGGAATGTCCAGCATGTTACCGGCTGGTGAAGGATAAGGTAAGCTCTCAACAGTGCATTCATTCGTTTAGCACACATTGAGCACTTACTGTGTGCCAGGCTCTGGAGAGAGAATGATGAACAAGATAAATATGATCCCTGCTCTCAAAGACTTTTGTTTCAGTTTGGAGACAAGGTTTCCCTTGCTCATCAGAATTAGAGTATTCCTTTGAAACCTTCGTAAGCCGAAATGATGTAAAGTGAAAACTTTTTTGAACATATCGAAAATCAAAAAAAGTAACCTCTACCAAATCATACCAAATAACATATAAAACCTAAAATAACAGTAACATACAGTGTTCACAGACACAGTCCAAAGCTATGGCAGCTTGATGCTGAGATACTAAGTGTAGATCTTGGGGATGGAGCTTGGTGACGCCGCTCTTGCTGCTCAGGTTGCACGCTGCCTCTTTAATGGTTCACTGCAAAACAAATGCAGAATGCTAGTTTTGCTTTTTGCCATTTTTCATAAAATTGAAAATCCTCTTCACATTTCTTTTGGATAGCAAAAACAGGTACTAATGTAGGTCTTTTCATAAAAGCGAAGTGGCATAAAGCAAACTTTCAAAAAATGGAGGATACCTGTACACAAAAAAAATACTAATTGCATTAAATGTCACATAGAATACAAATTGAATAACTAAAGAGGACTAATTTACATAGGATTTTCTAGGGGAGTTCATTTCAGGTGAGATCCTAAGGATGAGAAGGAGTATGTCAAGTGAGAAGCAATGGGCAGGTTGTCCCAGGCAGAAGGAAAGTGATGTACAAAGGCCTCAAAGCTGGAGGGTGACTGGAGTGTGCTGGATCAGGGAAGAGTGGTATGTGGTAAGACTGGAGAGGTTGGTAGGGGCTTGTAGGACCATGTTGATCATAGTAAGGAAGTTAGATTTTATTTCAAATCCAATTAGAATCCACCAAAGAGTTTTAAGCTAGGAGATCCAGTTTAGCACTCTAACTGCTATGTGAAGAACGATGATTAGAAGTAGCGAAATATGGAAGCCTAGATTGGATTGGATAAATACATGTGGGGGGAACAGTCAGAGTAGGCAAGTATAGGGAAAGAGAAGAATCAAGAATGGGTCTTGGGTTTTTGGTTTAAGGTAAATGGAGGGGTTATTTATTGAAATGGGGATGACTCAAAACAGACTTAAGGGGGAAAAAAATCAAGAATATAATTTTGGATGTGAAATTTGAAGTACCTTTCAGAGGAAAAATGGAGACATCAAGAAGACAGTTTAAAATTCAGGGAGAGGTTGAGGCTGGAGAATCAGCAGCATGTCATCTTTAAAGTCAAAGAATGATCCTGACCATTTTTCTTTTGAAGCCAGAGAAATAAAAATTGCCCATGATTTCTATTTAAAAGAGTACCCATTACAAAACTCAAAATCATTTGGAGGCAAAAAAAAAAAAAAAAAGAAGGTGGGGACCAGGTTTGCTGGTCCAATAGAGCCTGGTGTAACCACTGAGACTATGGCCCCTAGCTGCCCTTCAGGTCTGGAATTGAACCCACAACTGTGGTTTCCAGCCAAACAGAGTACAGGCATGTGAGTTAAACATTTACCTCAAGTAGACACACGCCCTGGAGAAAACAATCATGGGAGAAGGAAGGGCTGCTTATGCACAGGGAGATAGCTCAGGGTGCAGAAGAGTATGAAGGGATGGACACTGGGAGGAGGTAACTATGGGGAGGAAGTGGGAGGGGAGCTGCTGCATTGTAAATTTTGGTCAATGACATGAGACAAAGTATATGTGAACTGCTGTATGAAAAGTGAATTTACTCTGTAAATCTTCACCCAAATCCTAATTAAAAAAAAAAAAAAGAAAGAAAGTGAAGAGGATTCAAAGCACTTTGATGAAGATCAAAGACTGCAGTCTTCAGTACAAAAAAATAAAAATAAAAGAGTACCCATGCTGTCCCTGCAGGAGATACAGTTAAGAGTGTCCTACTTGTCTCTTTTCTCCCATTGTTATGTTTAGGTTGCTGATCACCGAGTGAAACTGCAGGAATTAGAGGGTCTCATAGCAAACCTTGGAACCGGGGATGAGATGGTGACAGATCAAGCCTTTGAAGACAGACTTAAGGAAGCAGAAAGAGAGGTGATGGACCTTCTTCGTGAGGCCCAGGATGTCAAAGGTACACAATTGAAGTGGCTAGCTTCCACAAGACTGCCAGTATTTAGACGTGGTTTATAATTCAAGGTTAATTAGTGTGCTTTTAAAAAATTCTCGCTCAACTTCTAAACTATTTGTAGAATATGAATTATTTTATTGTTTTTTAAGCAGTATTTTAAAAAAGAACCTGTCAACTTAATGTAAGCATAAGATAATTCTCTTAATATGCCAAAATGTTTAAATTCCATTTAAACCAATCCCATTTTATAAACCTATCCCATTAGCAGAAAGGTTCCTGGGTTTATGGTGCAAACAGTTTACACTCAACTATTAACCTAAAGGTGGGTGATTTGAACCTACTTAGCAGCACCACAAAAGAAGGGCCTGGCAATCTGCTTCCATAAAGATTACAGCCAAGAAAACCGTGTAGCAGCTCTGTTCTGTAACACATGCAGTCATCATATTGGGATTGACTTAGAGATGCCAGCAGCAGAGCATCCCATTACAAGACATTTTTAAATAGTTTAAAAAATGTTAAAGGCACAAGGGAACAGTGGCCTCTGTGACCCTGAGAGCAGCAGAACTAGGTGATTTCTGGCTGTCACTGCTGACCACTCTGAATGGGATCACAATAGGAGATCCTGGATGTAGAGTGGAAGGAAAATATGGAACCAACTCAAAATCATAAAAAAGACCAAGCTTACTGGTCTTACAGAGACTGAGACTTGGGTCCTTAATCACCCTCCGGGCCTAGAACTGAACTCAACCCTGTGGCTCAACTTTTAATCAAATGATAGACCTATAAAATGAACAGTAATACCAGAGAGGTACATACCCTTTGGAACAGACACCCGTATGAGCTCAAAACAGCAGCATTTGCCCAGGGAAAGCTCAGAAGGCAGGAAGGGATAGGAGAGAAGGATGAATGGAAATGGTAACCACAGGGAGGAAGTGGGAAAAGTGCTGTTACATTGTGGGGATTATAGTCAGTGTCATGAAGCAAAATATATATGACTTGGTGAAGACTACTTTGCTCTTGAAACTTTCACCCAAATGACGATGAAAATAAAAAAGTGTGTTAAGCCTCCACTCCCCCCAAAAATTAAATGTATACATTTTTAAATAGAAGCTGAACTTTAATTTTCTATCATTCTAGTGAGTGAGAATGTATTTTATGCACTACTTTATTTCCTTAGAAAGAACTCAGTGAAAAATTGTGGTCTTCAAGTATGGAATGAACAGGTTCTGAGTATATAACACTTGGCCTTTAGGAATGTAAAGATTAGAAATTAATACCCACTTATGAAATTTCTTGTCTAATGAGCAAACATGTTAATAATGGTCTGTAAAAGTAGGTACTTAATATATTAGGTACATAGTTAAGGTCCTTTGCAACTAGATAGATAGCTTTTCTGAACATTATCTGTTGAGACCTGCCAATAAGCAAATAAGAGATTGATTTAAGATTTAAAAAAATTAAAAAATATATTTTTTTAATACATTTATGGACTTTAAAGCTTAGGAAGTAAAAATAAGTTATTTTAGATAATTGACTAGCTTTTAAAACTCACTTTAAAAGTTATTTTTGAGAGGGAGAACAATGTGGAACAAAACTCAAAATCAGATTTTGGAGAAAAAAAAAAAAAGGTGGGGACCAGGTTTACTGGTCTGATAGAGCCTGGTGGAACCACTAAGACCATGGCCCCTAGCTGCCCTTCAGGTCTGGAATTGAACCCACACCTGTGGTTTCCAGCCAAACAAAAGACAGGCATATGAGTTGAACATTTACCTCAAGTATAGATACACTCTTTGGAAAGAAGAACAATCATGGGAGAAGGAAGGGCTGCTTATGCACAGGGAGACAGCTCGGGGCAGGAGTGTATGGAGGGATGGACACTGGGAAGGGGTAACTATTGGGAGGAAGTGGGAGGGGAGCTGTTGCATTGTGGTAAACTGTGGTCAATGACATGAGACAAAGTATATGTGAACTGCTGTATGGAAAGTGAATTTGCTCTGTAAATCTTCACCCAAATCACAATTTTTAAAAAAAAGTTATTTTTGCTCTGTGCATTAAACTTTTTTCTAAACAAGTCCTTTTTCACACTTACTAGGTGCCTCTAAAGAGCTCTGGTGGCAGAGTGGTTAAAGCATTTGGCTGCTAACCAAAAGGTCAGTGCTTTGAACCCACCAGCTGCTCCATGGGGAAAGATGAGTCAGTCTGCTTCCATAAAGATTTACAGCCTTGGAAACCCTATGGGGCAGTTCTGCTCTGCCCTGTAGGGTCACTGTGAGCCAGAATCAAGTCAGTGACAGTGGGTTTAGGTACTTATAGTATGCCAGGTATTTTGCTAAATACCAAGAATAAAAAGGTGAAAAAAGTGGTTGCTGTCTGTCTGAGGTTATTTTTGCTTTGGCGCTTTCCATCATTGACATTCCAATGTACACAGACAGGCATAGGAAGTATGCACGAACATTAGTACACTTTGCATACAATGATTGACTTCACTATTGAGTTTATGAATCTACATTCATTTGGCAAGACTCTCTTATAGTGCAAGTCAACAAAATCTATATATATTGCTTATTTTTGTTGTAAATATGTTTGTTATATAGAATTTTGCTTTTACAAATTATTGAAGTATGAAGTAAAGAAGTAACTGGATGTATCTGTTTTTGACCAGTTTGTTACATTTTTATGTAAGAGTCCAGAAATTGTTCTATTAGGCAAATTTTTAAAAATGGAAATATAAAATGAGGGATTGATAGCCTAGTTTAATTTTTTATTTTGTTTTTCAGTTTTCTTTCTTGTTACATCTGAAATCTTAAACATAGATTAAGGAGCCCTGTGGCTCAGTGGTTAAGTGCTTGGCTGCTAATTAGAAGGTAGGAGGCTCGAACTCATCCAGCAACTCTGCAGGAGAAAGACTTGGAAGTCTGCGCCCATAAAAATTGCAGCTTCGAAAACCCTATGAGGCAGTTCCACTCTGTCATTTAGGGTCACTATGATTGAAAATCAGCTCAGTGGCACCTAACAACAACATACATCCATTAAGAAGAATTTAAATGTTTCCTGGTCTACTTAAACAACAGTGTTTCTTTGTAAGGCCATTTTTCAGCAACAGCTTTTGACAAGTGTTGTTCCATTAATGTATTCTCTTGAAACAGCAAATTCACATCTGTCTTGCCATATACATTGGAGGATCGAATGTATGGGTGTCACTCTTAAGTACTTCTAAGTGCAGCTGAGAGCTGACATTTGGCACACAGCTCCAGTGCAAGGAATGTCGGTCAGCCAGCATTGCCACTCATCTAAGTTCCAAGCATCCACACACAGCCCCAATGCATACGGCTTCCTTCACCTCCAACTGTCACCCACTTTGCTCTGTTTAAGCAGGTGGTTCTGTTGGATGGAAGCTGTGATGGAGCCCTGGCTATCATACCTCTCCTTGAACCTCGTGGGAGGTATAATGCATAATGGGCTGTTGCTTCTAATAGCTCCGGCAGCAGTGTAGTGAGCCTGGGGTTAAATTCCAGTCCCGCTAAGGCTCAGTTGCGGAGTTCTGGCTCACCTTTCATACTTAGGTTGAAATTAGCCAAGGATGAAAATATCTTCATAATGATTTATCTTTGAATACTATTCCAGAATACTCATTAATACTTTAAACTTTTGATTATTCTACATATTTGAAAGGAGATTATTTGGTGCAGTTAGGTCTTGCAAGTAGACACTTAGAATTGGAAGGAATTCGAAGTGATCTTACCAGTTAGGTTATCTATTCTCTATTCAGATATTACTTTTTCTTTAAAGAACTGGCTGGAGAGATGAATGAATATTGCATTCTCAGAGGTATAAAGGGAAAACTCATTGCCATTGAGTCGATTCTGATTAATAGCAACCTGTAGGACAGGGTAGAACTGCCCCATAGGGTTTCCAAGGCGGAAAATCTTTACGGAAGCAGACTGCCTCATCTTTCTCCTGCAGAGAGGCTGATGGGTTTGAACCACTGACATTTTGGTTAGCAAACAAGTGATTTAACCACTATACCACTAGAGCTCCTTTGTCTAAATGGAAGGGGCTTCTATAACCTTATTGGAAGCTTATGCCTCCAAAATCTAAATTATTTTCTATGATTTAAAATTGTTTTTACTCTTTGTATTTTCTTAAACATACTCAGATTGTCAAAGAATTATTTATGTACTCCTCAAAGCAAAGCCACTGTTTAGGCAGGAGTTGGGCAGTGTACAATGTTTCCAGGTGTGTTTGATTGTCTTACTACTACTTTGATTATTTTCCTACATTAATTTTTGTTGCTCTTCACTTTTTACATTTCATGGGAAATTTAGACCACAACACTGATCCTTATACTGAAATAGGAATCTGGTCAATTTATAGTAGGACACTTAATGGCTCCAGTATGTTAGCATAACCTCATGATATGTGACAGTTTTCATGATGACGGGCTTATATGTACATGGATTTATATTTATCTTTTGATTTATTAGGACCTAAATAGGAGGTGTTAGTTGAATGGGCATAAATACTCAATAAGAGTTAAAGAACTATTGAGAAATCAGAGGTTGATTTGAAAGACATTACATGGAGATACTGGAGGTTAGGGATGGGGGCAGGATTCTGTCATTCAGTTTAAAATACAAATGAGTATAATCTGCTAGACTTTAATGTCTATTTTCAGCTGAGTGTTTTTCTAGTTTTGAAAAGTGTCCAACTCTCAGGACTGGCAGTGCTTTCAACAACACTGCCTTTTTATCATGAAGTTTAGCTTGTGCTTGAAAATCAAAATCAGTCTTTCCTTTAGTTAAGTATTCCTTGGATATCTTCTCTTTGTTAATCACTACACGAGACTAGGGCTATAGTAGCAAATGAGAAAGAGGAGCTCACTGTCAAGTGGGACACGCAGGAACATGCTTGTAGAACACTGTGATGAGTGTAGCATGATCTTGGGTTAGTGAAACTAATGAGTTCTGCTTGTGGCTTAGCAAAAACTTCGCAGAAAGATACCATGTTTGAAAAAGTAAAAATAGGTAGCATCTCCCAGTATAAGCAGCTGCCTCAGATTGCACGTGAGATGATGTGTGATCTTTAGGTAATTTACGGTCTGTCTTCTACATTGCTGTTGTAGATGTAGACCAAAATTTGATGGATCGCCTCCAGAGAGTGAATAACACTCTGTCCAGCCAAATTAGCCGTTTACAGAACATTCGGAATACCATAGAAGAAACTGGGAATTTGGCTGAACAAGCACGTGCCCGGGTGGAGGGCACAGAAAGGTTGATTGAAATTGCATCCAGGGAACTTGAGAAAGCTAAAGTTGCTGTTGCCAATGTGGTAAGTGATTGGGAGAGTCTGAGGTGGGGAAGTGGGGAGGTGAGGGTCCTGTGACAATTTAAAGCAAGAGTGTTATTGGCAGTGGAATGCTTCTTCAGCTAAATTGACTCATTGCATCTTTTTATTTGTCCTTAAATATGGAGCAGGAAAGCCATGTTGCTCATAGTCATGATGAAATAATTATCACAAACTAGATAATAACAAAAGGACATCTGGCTTCTTTCTTAAGCTTTGTTCCTTATATGGCACCAGACAATTTAATCTTCCTTTACTGAAAATAGAAAAAATCATCTACAATCGGGATGCTGATGTTAAGTAAAGATCTTGTTATTAAATTTAAATACTTTAGTTCTTTGAGATAGGTGCTTTATTTATTTCCTCTCCAGTCAATCACTCAGCCAGAGTCTACAGGGGACCCAAACAACATGACTCTTTTGGCAGAAGAGGCACGAAAGCTTGCTGAACGGTAACGTATTTAACCATTAAATTATAGCTTTCCTTATCATGCATACATGGTGTCCCATCCCCACAAGCAAGCACATACTATAGAACCCCTTTTAGCAAAGTGTGGTCTCTTTTGGAAATGTTCTCAGCCATATGTATACTCTTCTTCTTGTTACTTCAAACTTAGAATGTTTACTTTGTATATTAGAATATGTTGGCTTAGAGAGAAATTGTATTTGCACATCTCAGAGGAAATCACAGTATTTTATTTTATTTTACTTGTAGTTTGGGTGAAAGTTTACAGAGCACAATAATGACCAGAATTACTGGTCAGATGAAGTCTGGTGAGACTCCCAATACTATGGCCCTGAAATACATTCGGCGCCTGGAATAAAACTCACCCCCAGGGACAGGCTCTCAGCCCAATGGTTAGCAAGATGTACACGCAGACCACTCAACCCAAGATGCCGCACCCACACACTCAATGGTAATACATCCCCTAAAGCAATAAACCATGGGACACCAAAGGACCAACATTCAAACTGAGGAAATGCAGGACAAACAGGAGTGCATAATTATGAGGGGCACAGGGGGAGGGTTGCAGGGTAGGGAGGGGAGGAGACTGGGTTAGAGTTGGACAAGGTAAATGGGGAATGAAAGTAAATGTACACGTGACTTTGAATGTAAAACAAGCTCTTAAAAAAAAAAAAAAAGGTTCAGATGGAAGAAGACATAAACAGCAAGAAGAGCCTAGAGATTTTTTGGAAAAAAAAAGACAAGAAGTCTTCACACATATCAAGCAAATTGCACATTTTTCAAAATGTGGTACTGGCTTTCTTCACAAACAATAGAAAAGGTCTAAGAGAAAATCAGACTATTGCGAAATTTAATATATGAGAAAGATGGCATTTCAAATTATACAAAAGAAATATTCAATAAATGGTGCTTGAACAATTAGGAAAAAAAGAAAAAGCTTACAAAGCAAATTAGTTTTCCATTCATCAACTTATACATACTTTGTTTCATGACATTTGTTAGAATTTCCTCAGTGTAACAGCGCTCTTCCCTTTTGCTCCATAAATTCCCTGTTTCCATTCATCTTTTCTCCTGCCACTTCCTGCTTTCTGAACATTGTTTTTGGGCAAATGCTGCCCTTCTTGTCTCCTGTGGTTGGTTTGTCTGAGGAGTAACTTCCTCCCTGGTGGTGGTACTCTAGATTTATTTTTCATTTGGCTAAAAGTTGACCCCTGGGGAGTGGGTTCAGTTCCGAATTTGAAGGGTATCTAAGGGTCACTCACAGTCTTAGAAGTTCCACAAATCTCTATTAGACCAGTTAAATGTGATCTTCTTTAACTCATATATAACATGTTAGATTTTTAACCTCAAAGCTTTAAAGTTGATAGTTTAAAAAAAAAAAAACTCAATTTATTTATTAATTTTTTAATGAAAATGTTGACTTTTCAAGAGTCTTAATAGAAAACATGTATTGATCCTTAGTACATTTGAAGGGAGCTCTGGTGGCGTAGTGTCTAAGCATTTGACTGCTAACCAGAAGGCTGGCAGTTCAAATCAGCCGAAGAGCACAGATCATTTTCATTCCTGACATTTTTTTTTTTTCCCAAAAAAAGACTTTTAAGTATAAGGTAATTTCTTTAGAACACTTTACATTGTACAGGATATCAAGCTAAAAAAAGTTGTTTTTAAAAATAAAATTGCTTGAAAGTAGGCTCCACGAAGGCAGGCATTTTTGTGTGTTTTAATCACTGCTAAAGCCCCAGTGCTTAAAACAACTACTGACATCCCATAGGTTCTCAGTGATGTATGTTGAATACATTGCAGAACAGTTTATAGACCTTATTTACAGTTGTGAGTTACGTTTGACCCAGAGATCATGGGTGCAGGGTGCTTAAGTAAGCCTGGTGATAGAACTTCAGCCTTCGTGTCCAGACCAATTACTTTGGTTTCTTTGTTTAATATCAGTCTCTTATTAGTCTGTGTGAATGTGAATGTGTGAGCTGAATAATCTAGGTCATGAAACATTCATGATTTCATAGCTGGATTTTCTTACTGGAAGAAGACAGCTGAAAACATTATAGAAAGCTCCCAAGAGTAGATTAATTATGGTATGCTTCACACAAGGATTGTGAATGAAAATATATCATTCCCAAAAGATTAGCCACATATTGCAGTGTGACACTGTAATACGAAATTTTAAAGTTGAAATAATCCTTAGCAGTTACCACAGCTGAAATGCATTGTTTGACTGGAGCCCCGTGGACATATCACTGCCATTTTGAATTGCTTTTCCTGGCCGGGAATTAGTTTGCATGTGAAGGGTGTACTCATGAGAAGTCTGAATTGCCCAGGTTGAACTAGACTAGCAAATAGCTAAAGATTAGATCTGGGATTTGTGTTTTGACTAGATAAGGGGTTTCTTGTTAGCATGCAAGGTTTTATTTGTAAATTATTCTTAAATGATCATATGTAAAGGTAGTTTTCTGAAGAAATGTAAACATTTGCCCCTGTAAATTTCATACCATTACTTTTTTGGGGGAGGGGGGATATACCCTTTTCCCAGTTTTTAGTGCTGTTCTTAAACCCATCCCCACTGAGATGATCACAAAATTCCAAATTAATGCGGTTTTCCAATATTTGTATAACTGCCCAAGTTCATATATATATAGAAAGAGAGAGAGAGTAAAGTAAGTTTTTACTTGTTTTTCAATGAGATGATTCTGCTGCTTCATGGTTTATTTTTTTTCATTTATATTGTACAGCCATAAACAAGAAGCTGATGACATTGTACGAGTGGCAAAGACAGCCAATGCTACATCAACTGAGGCATATAATCTGCTTTTGAAGACATTGGCAGGAGAAAATCAAACAGCATTTGAGATTGAAGAGCTTAATAAGAAGTGAGTGTGATTTAAAGTGGTTTATAGCCTTTAAAATATTCTTGTAAGTAACAGCAGTTCAGTGAAAACTTAAATGCTGGTGGATTCACAGCTTGCATTCATGCAGTAAGATTTCTTTTGTTAATCATGCTTTTGAAACGGTGCAGTAATTGGAGCAGGGGATGCAGAGCCACTGAGATTTATTTGATTCAATCACTAAAACTGCCAACAATGGTAACAAGACTATCCATGACACTTAAAATTCTGCATAAATGAAAAAAGAAAAGTGTTATGGAATAAGTAGAGATGATGTCCTTGAGCTACAAATACTTAAAGGGTGTCTAAAATAAAAGCATACAGCAAATCTTACCTTATAAATGTGATGAGATGAAATGTAAATTTAAGCTAAATGTTAGTATTAAGTAGCATTTTAATGTGGTGCTTTCTTTGAGGTTTTGGAAACGTGTCATAGTGATACAACCCTTCTGGGACCCCTGGGACATATAGCACCCACAAACATTTTCATCCTGTCAGGTATCTTATGAAGCTGTTATCCTGATTATAGTACGTGCTACCACCTGGGAAGGACCTGCATGAATCTGAAGAAACAGACCTCACTCTACCAATCCTACCACCAGAGTCCACCTTGAATATGTGTGTCCCACATAATTGTATCAAAATCCATATTACCTCAAAAAAAAATTTTCCCTTGATTTCAATATGCCTTCATTACTGAAGACACATGGTATCAACAAAATTCAAAGCAAAAAATAATTCAGTTATGAAAGGGTTAAATTAGATTGAGTTTGATTTAAATGAAGATGCTAAAAGCAACTAAATTACTCATGAAATGACATCTTTTTCCCCTTAGATATGAGCAAGCAAAGAACATTTCACAAGATCTGGAAAAGCAAGCTGCCCGAGTACTTGAGGAGGCCAAAAGGGCTGGTGATAAAGCTGTGGAGATCTATGCCAGTGTTGCTCAGCTGACCCCTGTGGATTCGGAAGCACTGGAGGTAGGGGGCAGATAGCCTACGTGCATAAGGCTGTTGTCACTGCTGTCATCCATCACGGCTTGCACCACCAGCCCCCAGACACACATTCACCAGTTTACCAAACCAAACCAAACCCACTGCCGTGGAGTCGTGTCCGACTCATAGCAACCTTTCCTTGGGTTTCCCAGGTGGTATTTCTAGGGAAGTAGATTGCCCAACCTTCCTTCTGAGGAGCGGCTGGCAGTTTTGAACTGCCAGCCTTCTGGTTAGCAGTCAAATGCCTTAGGCACTATGCTACCAGAGCGCCCATCCTCCAGCTGGTTCACTGGTTAAGGTGAGTTCTTTTCTAAATACGGTCATAGAACTTTGAGGTAAAGAATCCTATAATTAAAAACATTTAAAAACCAATGAGTTCTTTAGTCATATGAATGATTACTTCTAATATAAAACCAAATTGTCATATATTTAGATTACTAAAAGCAGAGTGTACCAGACCCTTACTTCCTGCACTGTCTGGCAGAGAAATAAAAGAGAAGGGTTTATATGAAAAGACTGGATCAGAATGCTTTGGGGCAGGTAGAATATTTTAGGGTTGGTGGGATTTTTTTTTCATATCTGTCCTCATATCAGCCTTTATATAAATGTGTAATTTTTACATTAAACTTGAAATATACTAAACTTCACTTCTTATATCTGATGTACTGACTGGAATTTTACTATGAAGGTTTAGTTCTCTCCAGACATACATACTGTGAGTTCTTGCATGTGAAATTTGAGAATAGGCAAAACTCATCTATGATGATGAAAATCAGAACAGTACCAGTTGCAGTGCTGGAGAGGGTAGGGGTGGAGATTCACTGGAAGGGAGTACAGTGGAACTTTCTGGGGTGATGGAAAGATTCTGTATCTAGATGGGGGGTTGGTTACATATGTGTATTCGTCAAAACACATCAAATCACATACATGTAAGAGCTGTCCTTTTCACTGTGTAAATGAAAAATGAGTGTTAATTTTTTAAAAAAGAAAAAGGTTGAAAAAATCGTAACTGTTGGTATTCTTTCAAAAATGTCTAGTAAGTGTTAACTGCTACAGAGTTATTAAGCCTTCCTTTTCATCCGATTAATTGGTTTTTTTTTAAATGTAGTGATCTTACTTGTTTGTTACAGAATGAGGCAAATAAAATAAAGAAACAAGCTGAGGATCTGGACCGCCTGATTGACCAGAAGCTAAGAGATTATGAGGACCTCAGAGAAGACATGAGAGGGAAGGAGCTCGAAGTAAAGAACCTTTTGGAGAAAGGAAAGATTGAACAGCAGGTTGGTTTAATTTGCAGGTTACTTCATCTCTTGAGGCAAAATTTGAAACATTTCAGGTGTAAGCTTTGTCTTATGTCACCATATTTTCAGGGGCAGCAAACCACAGAGATTCAAGGTTGTGGGGAGGGCCTTCAGTGCAAGGCTGGGGCTTAACATGTACAACACCAACATTAGAGTGGTAGCTTTGAGCTGAGGGTTCTGTTAGGATGCAGTTGCCATCAAGTCTCTTCCAAGTCATGGCCTCCCTACGTGTGTCAGAACAGCGCTGTGTTCTGTCGGGTTTTTAGTGGCTATGAGTGTTCTGAAGCAGATCTCTAGGCCTTTCTTCTGAGGCACCTCTGAGTTGACTCAACTACCAACCTTTCCATTAGCAACTGAGCATGTTAACTGTTTACATTAGCGAGGGAGGCCCTGTTAGGATAGAGGAAGGTGCGTTATCTGATCAGCCTTGTGTTTGCAGACTGCTGACCAACTCCTAGCCCGAGCAGATGCTGCCAAGGCTCTTGCTGAAGAAGCTGCTAAAAAGGGACGAAATACCTTACAAGAAGCCAATGATATCCTCAACAACCTGAAAGGTATGACAGAGTCAAATATTAGGAGTAGGTTTGTATACTTCATCCACTAGGGCAATTTTCTTTCTTTCTTTTTTTTTTTAAGCTTTTATCATGAGAATCTTTAGACATACACAAGATTAAAACCAATAGTATAGTAAAACCTCCAGTACTTATCCTCTAGATTCAGTGTTTATGATTTTATTATACTTACTTCGTTCATTCCGTAGCACCCATCCCACTTTTTTGTGCTAAAGGAAAATCTCAGTGCTCATGTCATTTTACCTCTACATACTTGAGGGGTAAAGTTTTTTTTTTTTTAAATGAAAGGACATTGTTTTGGTTACCTAGTGCCGCTCTAAAAGAAAATACCACAAATGAGATGGCTTTAACAAACAGGAATTTATTCTCTTACAGTTTAGAGGCTTTAATTCTGAGTTCAAAGTGCCAGGCTCTAGGAACTGGGTAAAAGCCCCTCAACCTTGGGCTTCACCTTTCCCTCCTGCTCCCATCCCACTGAAACTAGAGGCTTTTCTTCACTCAGACAGCTGCTGGCTGCTGAGACTGACAAGCCCAAAGTTGAGGAGTAAAAAGGTATAGTCCTGAAGTTACCAAACAACATGACAGGCCATTAATTCAGGTCCATTGGAAGACCCAAGGTCAGCAGAGCATGGCACACTTCTGAACAGCGACTTGGCTACATGTATGGTTCCAGCATGCCATAAGCTAGAGACCATTCCCCAAGGCTGCTGCTTCTATATGGGAAGCAGACCACATCCCTAAGGCAGCTACTTGCTGCTCACAGTAGATTCCACCCTGGAGTTGATTGCCAGTCTCTCATGGGGAATAACTACCACCAGCTGCCCAGCCACTCAGCCAGGCCCAGCCAGGTTGACGCACAACCGTAACTACCAGACATTTTCTTATGTTAGAGTAACTCATGTAACCGCAATAAAATACCTATTTGACTGACTTACGTTGTTAAATGGAGATTGTGAGCTTTAATTTTCTCTGTCAGTGTCATCTAATTCTTTGTTTTTCTTTCTTTATGTAAGATAGTAATGTTCCCAGTTCACTGAGTGGTCCTAGATTGTAGGTTGATAAAAGAGTCATAATCCCACTGCCATGTAGTCAATTTTGATGCATAGTGACCCTATAGGACAGAGTGGAGCTACCTCATAGGGTTTCCAAAGCTATAAATCTTTATGGAAGCCAACTGCCTCATCTTTCTCCCATAGAGGAAATAGTGAGTTAGAACTGCTGACTTTTTGGTTAGCAGCTGAATGCCTTAGCAACTGCACTACCAGAGGATAAGTTCAACAAATAGGGAAGTTATATAGGGGTAATGGTTAAAAGTGTGGACTCTAGTGTTAGCAGGCCTAGGTTCAAATCGCAGCCCTACGTCTTACTGTGGACCCTTGGGAAAATTGACCTTTTTAATCCTCAGTTTTCTCACATATAAGTGGTATAATACCTACATCACAGAGACTTGACTTAGTTGTTAAGAGCCTCAAGTCTCTGTGGTGTGGGTATTTTTTACCTAACACATAGTAAACACTAAATAAACTACACTTCTTAATACTGGTTGATGTAGTAGCAATGGTGTACTCAGTGCTCTGCTTTAAAATAAATGTTCAAGTAAGAATTCTCTTTGCAGAAACAGATGCACTTACATGATAATTGCTGGAAAACCTGAGTAGAAATGTGTACCGTGCTCTTTTAAAATTTCAATCCATGCTCGTTTTCTTTTTTTTTTCTTTTTGTTTTTTCTGACTCACATTGTTCATAAAACAAAATCCAGTAGCATCTCCCTGAAAGATGCCATTTTCTTTCTTGAGAGTTCAGTCCAAATTCATGCTTTAACTCTTTCTAGATTTTGATAGACGAGTGAACGATAACAAGACCGCTGCAGAGGAGGCACTGAGGAGGATCCCTGCCATCAACCAGACGATCAGTGAAGCCAATGAGAAGACGCGGGAAGCACAGCTGGCTCTGGGCAATGCTGCTGCGGATGCCACGGAAGCCAAGAACAAGGCCCACGAGGCAGAGAAGATCGCCAGTGCCGTACAAAAGGTGCGTGTTTCTCTCTTCTCCAAAACTAAGTCTTTGCTTATATTTCTCTAGTCATGTTTCAGTTTCTTTCTAGATCCCATAAAGCCCTTGCAAATTTTTTTACTTTATTTCTATAAAATTGTCTTAAACCATCTTTGTTCTCTTGGTTAGCTATTGCTACTGTAACACAAATACCACAAGTGGGTGACTTTACAGAAATTTTATTTTCTCACAGTTCTGGAAGCTGAAGACCAAATCAAGGTCTGGGCCATGTTGATTCCTTCCTTGTCAGTAGCCCCAAGTGTTCCTTGGTTGCTTTGTGATTTTCAAATAGCATTTCTTTTCCCCAGTATGTGCCCGTGTCTGTATCTAAGCTGCTTTTTATAACTCAGAAGTGATTAGGTTTAGGACACACGGCCTACACTGATGTAGCCTCATTAACATAACAAAGAGAGCCCTATCTCAAACAGGATCACATGCACACATACACCAAACTAAACTCACTGCTGTCGAGTCAGAAACGATTCACAGCGACCTTTCCTTGGGTTTCCGAGGCAGTATCACTAAGGAAATAGGATTTCAACACGTGTTTTTAGGGAACACAGTTCAATCCATAACACTTGAGGTTTATGTTTCACAGGGCATTAGATAAGATACCCACATTGATTGAAAGGGAAAGAATCCTTTAAAATTTCTACTACTACTTTTAGTTTTAGTTACCTAGTGCCACTCTAACAGAAGTACCACAAATGGGATGGCTTGAACAAACAGGAGTTTATTCTCTTACAGTTTGGAGGCTAGAAGTCCAAGTTCAAAGTGCCAGGCTTTAGGACCTGGGTGAAAGCCCTTCAATCTTGAGCTTCAGCCTTTCCTCCTGCGCCTGGCCCACTGAAGTTGGAGGCTTTTCTTCACTCAGGCAGCTACTGGCTGCTGAGGCTGACAAACCCAAGGTCAACAAGTAAAAAGGCATAGTCCCAGTATCACCAAACAACATGGCAGGCCACTAATTCAAGTCCAGAAAAAGTCCCGAGATGAGCAGGACATGGCAGTCTGCAGAACAATGGTTTGCTACATGCAGGATTCAAGCATGACAGAAAGCTTGAGACCATTCCCAAAGCTACTGCTTATATACTAGAAGAAGCAGACCACATCCTAAAGCAGCCACTCATCTGCTCCAATAGATTGCACCATGGAGTTAATTACCAATCTCACCAGCCACTCAACCAGGCCCAGCCAAGTTGACAACAACCCTAACTACCATGGTAGCAGGCTCTGAGTTGAAGGAAGGGAAAGGTTTTGGGAGTACAGAGCCTCCTCCCCCTAAAAAAGAAGCTTTGTCAAACTCTAAATAAACACAGTCCTTTGATACGGACAATTGGCATTTTTTTCTGTTTTACATAGAGTGCTATGTCAGCACCACTTTGAAGCCCCTCTTTCAAGTGTATTGCCACAGCTAAGCCCTCTCACATATAAAGTTTCTGTAACTGCTACTACTGAGGTTTTTTTGTGCTCATCTTAATGATTAATTTCTTTAGGCTAGCTTTTCCCTACTTAAAGGTCAATCTTTGTTTCATTGTGTCTCCAAGTGAAAGAGTCCAGTCAATACAATGTAGTGGAAAGTGTGCTCCATTTAAATATTTAGTTACCAGCTATGTGAACGCAGCTAACAATGGCAAGGATAGAACAGGTAATTGCATTTAAGAATTAAATAAGAGGATACAAATAAAAGTACTTTATAAAATATAAAATGCTATTTGGAAGGAAGGTTGGGCAATCTACTTCCTTAGTGATACTGCCTGGGAAACCCAAGGAGGGGTCCTATGAGTCAGGTCCGACCTGAGGGCACAAAGCAACAACAACAACAACATGTTAGGTGGCTATAGTTTTTATCACTATCATTTGGAATGCAAATAAGTCAAGATAGTATATATTCTGGATTTTTTTTTTACTCCTGGGATTGTATTTTTGAACCATTTTACAAATTGTAAGAGGAGAAGGAGTATATTTTAGAGAATACAAGCATTTTTTTTTTTCTTTAGTAATTTGTTTATTGTATGCCCAGAATGCCACTAGTACCAAGGCAGAAGCAGAAAGGACTTTTGCAGAAGTTACAGATCTGGATAAAGAGGTGAACGATATGTTGAAACAACTACAGGAAGCAGAAAAGGAGCTGAAGAGGAAACAAGATGATGCTGACCAGGATATGATGATGGCAGGGATGGTAAGAGATTTTGGCATGTTTTTGTTCATAAGGCGGAAAGTGAAGGGTGTTCATTAATAAAAGTCCCCAACTTGTTGGGAAGAACCTTTTTCTTATTGCCTTACATTGCATTTTCTGCTCCAGAATCGGGTTAGTAACTTACATAAAAGACAAAGAATTTGGGTTTTCTGCCAGGTATTTCTGTTGCACAACTGTCCTGTCCCAAAGCTACTCTCAGTTGAAAGCAAAACATTGTTTCACACATTTGAAGTTTTAGGACATAAAAAAAATACTTTTTATATTTTTAAGTTGGTAATTCATAAAAGGCGTACAATGAAGTTAATTTCCTTCCTACTCTTGTTCTCCTAGGAAATTGTCCGCTAGAGGCAAAGACCAGTCTCTTATATGTAAGGACATTTGTAAGGTGGTCTCTACCACCACCAGTAAAATACACCATGCTCATATCTGGTTTAATTTTTTGCCTTTTGTGATGACACACATATGTAACACCATTTATAACAAAATTGACTTGTGAATACACAACACTAGAAAGAACTAGGGTCCATTTTTTTTTAATTTTATGCCATATTTTGCTTTTGAAAGACTTCACTAGAGTCGTAGCGGGAATTATTCCTTCCTAATTCATTGTTGTGAATCATCATAATGAGATACATGAATTTGTCTTAATTGAGTACATTTAGTGCAAGGAAGGAACGCTTTCTTCTGCTGCTGCTAAAAGATAGCACCCTTCACCATGAGTCATTTTCACCATGGGATGGAAAAGAAAAATATTAGGCTTGTTAATCTAGATAAAGAAAACACTAAACCAGAACAAAACTGGTTGCTGTTGGGTCAGCTGTGACTCATGTTGACCCCATGTGTGTCAGAGTAGAACTATGCTCCACAGGGTTTTCAACAGATTTTTCCTAAGATTGCCAGGCCTTTCGTCCGAGATTCCTCTGGGTGGGCTCAAGCCACCAACCTTTTGGTTAGCAGCCAAGAATGTTAACTGTTAGCACTACCCAGGGACTCAAAAAGAAGACTAGGAAAGTCATAACAGGAAGCATCCCTGTGCAAACACATTAATAATGCTCTTTTTGTTGTTAGTTGGTTTGGACTGTCCTAATTTTCTGTGGCAATTCCCATGTAGTTAAAATATGTAATTCTTACACATGGTTAAGATCTATAGATTTCACTTTTTAACATGATCAGAAAACAATAGAGTTAGCGCCTGTTGAAAGAAGGAAAAGGGTATATCCTTTGTGAACTTCAGAAAACAGCAGGGATTTAAGTTCAAAAGAGAAAGAAAATACATCTCTGTTACTTCTGGCAAATAAATTCCAAGGAATGCAAAACACTTTGACATATACTATCCCATTTGTTTTTATATCAACCCTGAAAGGTCAACATTAGACTACTATGTTTGAGTTTGAAGGTTGTTCCTGGGAGAAGAGGCTGGGTAAGCAGGCTAAACACAGTTATACTGTTGTTTGCAGACTACAGCAAGTCCTTTCTCCCTCTCCTGTTACATTGCAGAAAAGCCTAGGAAGGCTCAATAAGAACAGCTGTGATATTCACCAGGGATTAATCGTTTACTTGTGAAGACTTTTATTTTTCCCTTGCTTTCTTTTCACATTGTTTCGATCCCCCCAAAATTTGCATTTTCTTGACCCAAAAAATAGGAAGAACAATTATATAATGGGAAGCACAAAACCTTTCATTTATATCCTGACTAAATTTATTTGTGAGGACATCTGTTTTCTGATACATAGACACTTCCTCTTTCATTGCAGTTTCCTATGACTCATGCCTAGTATTTGTTCAGGTTTCGTGGAATTTTCCCAAATATATTTACCTTTGCTTGAGTTTTAAAATGTAAATTGTATTGCCCCAGTAAATGAATGCATGCATGTGTGTATGTGTTAGAGGGCAGGGGAGTTTACAGAAAGATTCTACTTGGTTATGATAATTTTTGGACAATAGAATGTTTTTAATAAGTCTCTTAGGAGCTCTGGTAGCATAGTGGCTAAGGCACTTGACTGCTAACCAGAAGGCTGGTGGTTCAAACCCACCAGCCACTCCTCGGAAGGAAGATGGGACAATCTACTTCTGTAGTGATACTGCCTCGGAAACCCAAGGAGGGGTCGCTATGAGTCCGGGCCAACTCGATGGCACATAACAACAACAATAAGTCCCTCAAAGCGTCCTGAAGGACATGTTTTGGTTCTAAAGCTTATCATCCTCATTAGAAAAGAAAAGAAACCCAAGTTTGTATTGCTTGATGGACTTCATCAAACAACCCATGTATTCTTAATTTTGTGTGTGTGAGATTGAGAAGAGGGGACAGTATTGATCTCTGAAATTCAAATACTGTGAGTGTAGGCTTTGTTGTTAACTGTTACGAAGTGAGCCAGCAATACATGGTGACCCCATGCACAAGGAACTAAACGCAGCCCAGTCCTAAGCCTTCCCCATAACCAGTGTGGGTTGGACCACAGTGAGCCACAGGGTTTCACTGGCAGATTTTTGGAAGTAGTTCACCAGGTCTCTCTTCTTAGTCCACATTAGTCTAGAAATTCCACTGATACCTGTTCAGCATAATAGCAACACCCAAGCCTCCGTGGTGGCTGTGCGTGAGGCGTGTTGACCGGGAACAGAACCCATGTCTCCTTCACAGAAGGTGAGAACTCTACCAGTGAGCCATCAGTGCCTCGGGAGTGTGGGCATATCACCTACCTGCTCATAACTGCTGCATGATTTCGAAGTAACATCCTCAACAGGAGGATCTGGTCCTCCCCCTGGTGAGAGTATAGTTAGGAATTAGGAGGAAGGAGAGAGCATTGGGAAGTTAGATTTTTTGGCTTACGGGGAAAAAATGTTTACAGAAGATGAAAACATGTAGTCCTAACTGTTTGAGTCATTTACCCTTTTTCCCTCTACAGGCTTCACAGGCTGCTCAAGAAGCAGACATCAATGCCAGAAAGGCCAAGAACTCCATTACCAGCCTCCTCAATACTATTAATGAACTCTTAGGGCAGCTGGGTAGGTAGCCACAGAGTCATTTAAATTAAGTCTTTATGTACGGTTTTCAGGATCTGCTGTAGTTGACTCCAAAGCAGGTGACATAGGTTTACCTGACTCCCTTTAAGTAGTCCATTAAATTATTGGTGTTTATGTTTGTTTAAGCTTTTGCTGGTTTAAAAATGCCATAATAAGTATGCATAGTCCACGTTGGAGCCTTTGGTAAGAGCAACTTGCTTTATTACAAAGTTGATTATTCATCCACTTCAGATTATGAACTGAATCATGACTTGAGATTGTATTAATTCAACAAGTACTTACTAGCCACCTTGGTGGACCCTGCCCTGATAAAACACTAGGATCCATAGGTTTTCTTTTTATATTTTTAAGGTTGGCTGCCAGTAGCGGTGGCTCACTTATGGTCATCATTCATGCTGCAATTGGACAGTGATTATTTTAAGATCATTCTACTGGCTGAGTGTCTTGAAAGGATTTAAAGTGAAGGGTTTCAATAATAAAATAAAATAACACTTTAAATTGGTCACGACTTCACTGCCTAAAATCTCCTTCCTTTCCTAAATAAGACAGTGTGATGAGACAAAAAACTTTTATGCTAAAGGAGAAAGGAAACAATTGAATTTTCAAGGAAATGCAAGTATACCGAAGCCTTCTCCTAATCCAGTTGGATGGGCAGTAGGCTCCATTATTGAATAGATGTACTTTTGTCACCAGTCTTCATCATAAGGTGTTAATAGCACATCTAGGACAGCTTTGTAGCAAGGCATTATACATTTGTTAGCCTTTAAAGTATGGTGTTTTGTTTTGTGAGTTTTTTGTTTTTTTTTGGTTTTAAGAAGGGAGGGATTATGTTTTTCATCTATCTCCAATGCTGCGAGTAAGTTACGTGCCAGCAGAGTGATTTGAAGTGAAAGTAAATTAGAAGAGGCAGGGTTTTTTGTTATTGTTGGCATAATCATTTATTTTAGTAAACAATACAGTCAACAATTATAAAATCTTTTGGGCCCCATCTCCATTTACCATCTGTGAAGTAGTCTTGAAAAAATATTACCAATGTTACCAAAAATCCGTGTCGGGCAGTACACCTGTATTTTAGTGTACATGTGATTAATTTACATGTTTTTGTAATAAAGTAGTGAAAACGTTATCTCATTCAAAATATACATACATACTACTTTCAAAATTGCATGTTTTAGATTAACTACCCAAACATTCCCTGTCTCTTAAATCTCTTAAGGGGGTGTCATGCAACAATTCTTCAAGCATGATTCAAGCAGGGCTTTAAACTGGTATGTTAGGATTTGACCCCTGCTGAGAATATGCATTTCCAGCCAGATACACTGAATCGGAATCTACATTTTAGATTCAGATCCCGAGGTGACTCTTAAAGATCCCCAGTAGTCTTGTTAAATGAATCAGTTTGAAGCCCTGGAGAAAAGGCAGTTTCCCCACTGGTATCCACCAATCTACTCTCTTCCAGATGCAGAAGCGCTAAAGGCTATTGGCAATGGACTCAGGGATTATCAGTTGCATAGAAAAAGACAAGATAATCACTGATGTTTCTGTATGAGTCCTCTCAGGAAAAGCACAGTGAGAAATAGCATTGTCTTCAGGATACAGAGATAACCAAGGCTGGAAGATTGGGGAGTAGGACAAAAACATACTCTGTAAGCAGGCCTGTGCAGAAATAGGTGGAGCTGAAAGAGGTGTTTGCTGATAGCCAGTTTGCTTGTTTGATCTCACAGCAATAAGAATAAGTGATTGCTATCAGAAGAGGTAGTTTTTTTGTAGCAGAAAAAAAGTTGGACTTTGAAGTTAGTCAGACTTTTGTTAGAATCCTTGCTTTATTGTGTATTTGCTCTGTAAACTTGGGCAAATAAGTTACATCTGAGAATCACTGATATAAAATGGTGGTGTGAGAATTAAATATTTTATGTAAGAAGTGGTGTTCATTTGCAGCTGTCTGTTTCCATTTATTATGGAAGCAGCTTCTTTGAAAAGAGAACTTTTTTTGTGTGTGCTAATTTTAAAATGAAGCTGTGTTTAAATTGTTTCAACATTTCACCCTTGGCCATTTATCCATGGGAGGGCTCCTAATAGTGTCTAACCCCTGAAAGTTGAAAGCCACCCCCTAAACCAACCAATCTTCCCAGGAAGATGGCTTAAGGTTCTATCTGAGATTTTTATGTTTGTCTGGATGGCAGTACAATGACATGCAGTTTTTGTATGCAAACATGAAAACGGTGTTAAGTGTTACCAAATGACCTTTAGAACCATAAAATGAGACTTCACATCTAGGCCATGGTAATTGTGCATTTAGAAAACATTTCACAAAAAGACATTTACTTTCGGAAGAGTATCCTCCAGCCCGGTATTAATGATCTGTCCTGACCCATCCCGTCCCTGCTGAGTTAAGCCAGCATTTGTACTTGGTTTCCATTGCCCTTGCATGACATCACCAGTCTGTAATTCATGTTCACAGTGCTGCCTTTGCATAGTTGCAACTGCTGGCCTTAGTTTATCAAAAGTCTGGTAGAGGTATTTGTGGCATGGTGCTATCGTTCTTACTGAACACATCTCTTCTGTGTACCTTCTGATTCTACAGGGCAGCTAGACACTGTAGACCTGAACAAGTTAAATGAGATTGAAGGCACTCTAAACAAAGCCAAAGACGAAATGAAGGTCAGCGATCTAGACAGAAAAGTGTCTGACTTGGAAAATGAAGCCAAGAAGCAGGAGGCTGCCATCATGGACTACAACAGAGATATTGAGGAGATAATGAAGGATATTCGCAACCTGGAAGACATCAAGAAGACCTTGCCATCTGGCTGCTTCAACACCCCGTCCATTGAAAAGCCCTAGTGTCGTCTTCAAGAGCTGGAAGGCAGCACCCCCTTGACAGAGGAGCAATTGTAAGGCCACAGAGTGCCTTAACGCAAAGATTACATTTTTTCAGAACCCCACGTCTCTGCGGCTCTCCATCACTGTCCTTTTGAACTAGGAAAAGTCACAATGTTTAAAGAGAAGCAAATTAAACATCCTCAATTAGGAACAAAGGGTTTTATCTAGGAAAGTCTCTCGTCCACCAAAATCCTTCCCTTTCCCACACTTTCCCTTCTGATGTGCATAAGGATGTGACACCCTGCACTTCTGTCCAGTGGTGTAAACACATTGTGTGAACCATCATATGCCAGTGCAGAGCAAGTAGCCCTCCCTCCACTGTCTCACTGACACCAGCAGAACCTCTAAAGTCTCAGTACTCTTGTTTCTATGAAGGAAAAGCTTGGCTACTAGTAGTAGCACTGTGCTGGCCAGTATATCCAGTTGATAGAGAAAGAAACACATCTGCCTCTCCTCTTATTAAAGCAAAAGGAAATAACCATCCTGTGCCAAAGGTGTTTGTTAGTAAGAATTTCAGTAGCCATCTGTCAGTTGTAGCTGTTCGGAATGCAGGACACTGAGCCATCCGCGGGTAAGGATGCAGTTGTTTGTGATAGTCTCGAGGAGAACGTGAGATGACAGAAGCAGGCTGAAGATTTTCTCTTGTGTTAATAATTGACTAGGAAAATAAACTTTTTTCCAAATCTTTGGGCAGCTGATAACTTAAGTCTGGATGGGCAGCTTACATTCACCAGTAGACCAATAAACATTTTTTTTATATTCCTATAAATGGAATTTAAAGAGAAGAAATAGGCATATGATAACCACTAAAGTCTTTTTCAAGATAAAACTAATTGATAGAGCTTTTTTTAGTATATTAGTCTTGGAGCTAGTTTTAAGTTATCTGGCAGAGAACACTTGATCCCTAAGATCTTACGAAAGAAAATAAAACACAAACAGCCTTGTCCTAGCCTCTTCCTGCAAAAGGATAACATCTAGGTCTAGCTTGTATTGTCAAGATCCCATATATCCATTTTTCTTCTGTTGCAGAGAGAGGATACATTTGACCATTAGTCCCATTTTTTCATTTGATGTTCCCATCTTCTAGAACCCCATCAAAACACATTGCTTATCGAATCCTGGTGGCAAATCATTTGCACTCAGTATTTTACACAGCTGCCGACACCATCTAGTTCCTGCACCTTGTGATTTAAACCCACTCTAAACCTTCTCTCTTTAAGTATAGAGGGAAGACCCTTAGTTGTAGTTTCCTACTGGGCTTCTCAACTTTTGATCCTCAGTTCTGTGATTTTAAGATCACAGTGTGACAATTCCCTGCCACACATCCCCCTCCTCCTACCAACCTGCCTTTGAGATTCATATATAGCCTTTAACACTATGCAACTTTGTACTTTGAGTAGCGGGGGAAAGAAACTATTATCTGACACACTGGTGCTATTAATTATTTCAAATTTATATTTTTGTGTGAATTTTTTGTTTTGTTTATCATGATTATAAAATAAGGAATTTATGTAAATATACTTGGTCCTATTTCTAGAATGGCACTGTCCACTTCTTCACTCCATTTTTCCTCTTCACTGGTGCATCTTATCTGTATGCCTTCTTTTGCTTACATCTAAAATTCTTTGGATTGTATTTGTTCCTCATTACTTTGCTCTTTGCCTTGTGTTTGCGACACCTCTGTTCTCTGATACTAATATCAATCTGCTTTCCTCCACATATGGCCACTATAAAGAGGTACCTCAGACCCTCTTCCATTGCAGTCCTGGTGAACTTAAACTGCAGCACAATTTTGTTCTTGATGCCTGTTCTGGAGCAGGAAAGCCCTCTGACTGAGCATAGTGAACTGAAGGAAATTTTGCTGAGGGGGATCTTCAACGTCATTATGGTCTAACCAGAAATGGTTTGAGCCTGATTGGGTAACTTTTATAAGTGAGTACATAATTACTGAACATTTGTAGGGCATGCGGGACAGTGTAACTTGGTTCGTGAATAACCGTTTTCCCTTTTCCATTTCCTTGGGGCATACCAGAGTTTACCAAAAATGTTCTGACTTGGCATAGCCCTAAGCTTTGACTCTTACTTTTCTCAGGCCTCTTACACTACCACAGGAGGCATGGCTTTTTCTTGCCAAGTTTTCACATCAGTGTTGCCTGGCTAGTTCCTCTTGTCAAGTGGCCACATCCTAACATACACATTTTGGTCAAGCTTGCAGGAAAAAGACTGAAGATAGACTGCCAAGGTAGTTTTCCATCCAGCCTCTGAGTCACGTTCACTCCAGCCAGTCTTGGACCATCATGAGGTTTTTGTTTAGTTTCGTTTTTATTTTTTCCCTTCTCCATCTGTGTGGTATATTTTTAAACAGAATTTTATTTTTAAAACAAAAGTTCTTTATAAGAGGATACCTTAATTACATTCCTGCAGTATAGCCATTATTTTATTGTATAGTTCCAGTTACCTGTATTTTATGTAATAAGACTGACGGGATGGCTGCTGCAGGATGCTGAATGTCACAGGAAACATATACTGCTATTTTTCCCTGGGATTTTTCCTTTCATTCCCACTGTGGCCCTTTTATATGTGCCTTCACTTTAGCTGTTTGCCTTAATCTTTACACTCTTGCTCTCCAGGGTGGTGAATAAAATGCAACACTTGGCATTTTTTTATGTTAAAAAAAAAAAAACAGTATTTTATTTATAATAAAAGCTGAATATTTGTAACCCTTTACATACATGGTGTGGACTGAGTGTGGTACTGGGGACATAAGACATTTTGAAAGGTATGAAGGGGAAGCTGCTCGTAATGTCTGCTTTGGGTTACTTGTTAATTATAATGGAGTGAATTTTTTCTCTTTAACCTTTCTGAGATTAACATAATTTTTTGGTGCATTTCAGAAGTTGACGAATTTTCTACAAAGAGCTGTATATAAAAAAAGAAAAAAGAAAACCTCACTGCTGTTGATTCAATTCATAGTGACCCTTTTTTGGGTTTCCAGAGTGGTAGCTCTACAGAAGGAGATTGCCCAGTCTTCCTTCCGAGGAGTGGCTGGTGGGTTTGAACTGCCAGCCTTCTGGTTAGCCGTCAAATGCCTTAGGCACTGTGCTACCAGAGCTAATGTTTTAGTCTTTGCAAGCGGTACATTCTGTGTCACAGCTTCTCAGCTCTGTGGTTAGAGCACATAAGCAGCCATAAACAATATGCAAATGAATGAGCATGGCTGTGTTCCAATAAAACTTTATTTACAAAAACAGGCAGTAGGTTTAAGGCCATAATTTGTAGCATCCCTGGTGTAGTTTCAATACTTGATTAGTAAATACTGAGAACTATGTTTAAATTATTTGGGCTTCCTAAATTAGCAGATGCATTTAAAATGTAATTGTCTTTCCACTGTTTAAGTAGTCTGTATGCGCGTGTCTTTAGCTAAAGGTAGTTCACATTTCTTTAGATGATGAGAAACACTCAAACATACCCTGGAATGAAACGAAAATTAATGTGCTGGACAAGAAGGTCTGAGGTAGCTAATGTACCTCATCCCTATCTGGAGGGTCGACCCAGCTGAAGTAACATGGACTTTAAACCAGGTAAGGATTGTGGCACTATACAACCTGCGGGTAGTCCCTGGGGCTGCAAAAGCCTTCCCTTTACTCTCCAATCTTCCCTTTGTAACCGTAGGTCCTTATAGATTAAATGCCACTTCTGTGGAAACAACAGACTGGGCTCTTTAGATTTCCTCCAAGAGTGCTTTGGAAACCACAGCCAGTACTAGAGGAGTCTCTGGGTGGCCCAAATGGTTAAGTGCTCAATTACTAGCCAAAAGGTTGGCAGTTCAAACCCACTCGGAGGGTCTCAGAAGACAGACCTAGTGATCTTCCAAAATGTCACCTTGAAAACCCTATGGAGCAGTTTTACTCTGCATACATGGAGTTGCCATGATGGCAGCTACCACCATCACCAGTGTTACAGCCAAGAAAACTGTATGGGGCAGTTCTACTCTGTCACATGGGGGTCACTGAGTCAGAATAGACTCCATGACACCTAACAACAGCCAGCTTCCATGGAGTCAATTTCAACCCATAGTCTCCAGCAATACCACTTACTAGCTTTCTTACATACCTTGTTTATGGTAGTTACGTTTGTGTGTCAATTTGGATAGGGCAGCTGGTTGTAGTTATTCCTCATGGTAAGATTGGTAATTAACTCCATGGAGGAAAGTATTGGAGCAGCTTTAGGGATGTGGTCTGCTTCCTGTGTATAAGAAGCAGCTTAGGAAATGGTCTCTAGCTTATGGCATGCTTGAATCCTGCGTGTAGCCATGTTGCTCAGCAGCCTGCCATGCTCTGCCAACCTTAGGACTTTCAATTGACTTAACTGAATGGCCTGCCGTGTGGTTTTGTAACATTGGGACTGTGCCATTTGATTTGTCGACCTTGGGCTTGTCAGCCTCAGCAGCCAGTAGCTGCCTGGGTGAAGAGATGTCTCTAGCTTCAGAGGGCCGGGAGCAAGAGGCAAAGCTGAAGCCCAAGGTTGAGAGAATTTCACACAGCCCTTAGAGCCTTGCACTTTGAACTTAAAGCCTCCAAACTCTAAGAGAATAAACTCCTGTTTGTTCAAACATCCCATTTGTGGTATATTCTTGTTGGAGCTGTACTAGGTAACCAGAACACTGTTCTTTATCTTGAACAATTTTCCCCATTTGTAGCTGATCCAAATGTAAATAGATCTCCTTATTAAGGCACTCTCGTGGTGTGGTTAAGGTTGCTAAACAAAAGGTCAGTGGTTTGAACCACCAGCCGCTCTGCAGAAGAAAGATGAGGCAGTCTGCTTCCATAAAGATTTACAGCCTTGGAAATCCAATGGGAGTCACTATGAGTAGGAAAGGACTTAGTGGTAGTGGGTTTGGTCCAACACTGATGAATAAATTTCTAAATATCAGACATCAAATGCATAATTAAGAAAGTGAAAGGTTTAGTAGAAGCTCAAATGAAAAGCTAAAATGTCCCTGATTTGGAATTCAACTCTGAGAAACTTAAAATGTTGCAGATGTTGGTATAATGTTACCATGTTTCTGCTTTAATGCTTCCCTCTGCCCAGAATATCCTTTTTCTCTCCCTAGTAGAGTAAAGCCTAAGGTAAAGGTGTTATTTCCTCTGTTGATATTGGCGACTTCTTTTGAGTCTTTCAGAAAAGCAAGGGCTCAAAGAAAAAAAAGCAGGGCCTTTGGCATTCACATTCGTATCTCAGGGCTCAGAGGCATGTAGTAGCCATTCAATGTTGTCTAAGTCCCAGGGTGGCAGTTTGCATTCAACTATTAACCTAAAGGTTAGTGGTTCAAACCCATTCAGCAGTGTCACAGAAGAAAGGCCTAGCGATCTGCTTCCATAAAATTTACAGCTAAGAGAACCCTATGGCGCAGTTCTACTCTGTAGCACATGGGGCCACTATGAGTTGGAATTGACTCTGCGGCGATTTTTTTTTTTTTTTCATTTTGTAAATGGATGGAAAGGTGATCAACCTTTCTCATCCACCTGTTCTCATAATCTGTTGCCTCGCCCCTTCCGCCCCCGTGTGAGTACTGGCAGAGGTTTATGGATATTTGTAATGCCCTTTCTTGCCTCCTTCCAACAGCATGCTGCTGATACTCACCTAAGCATTGCTTGGCCTCTTGCTTACGGGAAGATAAGGAAAACCACTGTCTCTGGCACAGAGACCAAGGGCACAGCACCACCACACACACTGCCATGCTGTCAGCCACTGGCTGGTGTGCTGTAGTCTCTGAAGCCCAGTCCCCTCACTCCCAGGGGAGACCACCCTGTGTCTCGGAGGTTTGACCCACAGCCCTTCTGGAGGTGTCTCTGGCTACTAGCCCAAATTACAGCTTTCATTACCCTTCTTTTGCTCTAGCTCCTGGGAATGGCCCTGATAAATTTCAAGTGATCTGTTTGCAGATGTTCCTTTAGAAAGCCATGTACTACAGTGCACAACTATAAGCCATAGAGATGAGTGAGTGATTCAATATATTCTCTTCATTTCTATAAAAAGTGGAGCACCACCAGGCCCTTGATGGAGAATATAACGTTCTTTTACAACTTTGTTTCCACTATGTCTGTCCAAATTAATTTAAGTGCAGCTGCCTCAGGTGAAGGGGTCGACGAGGCAGTGGCATCACTCGGGTTGGTTGGTGTCACCTGTCACCCAGTGTGGTAACATCACAACCACCACCACTCACCACCCTCACTCCCATCTCACCTGTCACCTGCCAGGCAGGGTGTGGGCAGACAGGCCATAGTGCCAAAGGGGTCTGCCTTGGCCAATGAAGAGGGGAAGAGCTTAGTGTATGTTGGGGTGGGGAGACTGCATGGGGCAGAGCAGAGCCAGGCAGCTCTGGCAGGGAGGGGGGATTTGACACCATGAGTTACCACACTGGATGACACTAACCCTAGTGATGCCACTGTTGGGGACCACCCTTGCATTCCCCCATCCCCATAATCCTTTTTTTTTTTTTTTTCTTTTTACCAACTCAAATCTCAGACTAAGGCTTTTAGGGGTCAGTTCCATCCATGGTGTCTATTCTAATACTGGAACTTTTGTCCCCAGTGCAACCATCAAATTTTGTTTTGTGTCAAGTAGCGGTAAGAATTTCTAGTGCAGTTCCTTTCTGAATATTCAGTGCCTGCCCTCATATACAAACAACAAACCATTTGCCTTTGAGTCAGCCCTGATGTAAGGTGACCCCATGTGTGTCAGAGCAGAACTGTGCCCTGTAGTATTCTCAAGGGCTGGTTTTCCAGAAGGAGATCACCAGGAGCCTCTGAGTGGACTCCAGTCTCCAGTCTTTCAGTTAGCAGCCAGTCAGGCTAACCATTAGTATCACCCAGGTCCTCTTCTTCATATATACTATCCCCCTTTTCCATGCTGTTCTGTGTTAGTTACCTCAGCCACTTCTTCCTCCTGACCATAGTTTCTCAGTTGGGAGTAGTGCACCGTAAGCACAAATTCAGCCATGAGCAGAAATGTCTGGGGAAGATGCACTGTCCTAGTATGCTTACAAGTTCTGGGTTGCTGAGCCAGCATCCAAGATAAAGCCTCAGGAGAAAGAGCTATGATTTTGATGATTATGTGTTTAGCATGGTCAGAGAAGTCTGTTACAACTTGCTGCTCATCGCTCAGACAGTCTGCTCCGTTCTGTCTCGATTACACTGATAACAGAGGATCAGAGCTGGCCAGAGAGATGAGCTTTGGCACACAGGTTTCAGATAGGTTGCCCTCTAACTTTCTGAGGGACTCAGGAAGGCAAGGACTAGCACTATAAAGATAGCTTATACTGTATTCCATGTCTTCTGAGGCACCTTCATAATTATTTCCTTCCCTTTGCCTCTCATTTGCCCAATAAGGAAATTCCATGCTGTGGTTTGCTGCTCCATCACCCCAACAACAGTTTTTACATGTTGGTTTGTTCTCCCTTGTGATTGTGATCCATTTTCCTTTTAAGAACCCCAATTGTATACTTATATTTTATTATAAGCTGCCTCAAATCCTTTTATGGAGGAAGCAAGGCAGGCTTCCTCTACATATCAGTGGCTTGTCCGATTTTAAGGAACCGATTAGTGGCAGAATTATTACTTGAAGGCTGATTGTCCTCAAGCACCACACACCGCTCACACCGCTCTCACTCCTGCTTTCTGCTTTCTTCTCCACACTTAGGCTCAGGCAGAGGAAACATAGAGACATTTCCCCTGGAAACTGCTGCTAGTGAGGAGTTCACCTGAAGCTTAACTCCTCTGGGAGATTGCACTACTTCCATTTCCCTATCCTTTTTGCTTTTTAATACTTTTCTAATCAGCGTTTATAATTTTGTACTTTGAAATTTGTGTTATTTGCCACAGTATTTTAAGAACAATGAGATTTTTTTTTAATGTTGTTGTTGTTTGCCATCAAGTCGGCCCCGACTCATAGCGACCCATCCTTGGGTTTCCGAGGCAGTATCACTACAGAAGTAGGAATGCCCAACCTTCCTTAATGTTCTTAAGGCAGTACATTTCTTGTTTACTTATTTTAAAACTTTTTAAATAATTTTAGATTTGCAAAAGAGTTGTAAAGACTACTGAGATTTCCGATAAACCTCCCACCCAGCTTCTCCTAATACTAACATCTGACATAACTATGGAACAATGATCAAAACTAAGAAATTAACATTGGTCCGATACTATTAACTAACCTACAGCCTCTTGCCTGCTTTTAAAGACCTTCTCTTTCAAGACCGTATTCATAAAGAAATAAATCCTCAAACCAAACTCACTGCTGTCAAGTCAATTCTGTCTCATAGTGACCTCTCCTTGGGTTTCCCAGGTGGTATCTCTACGGAAGTAGATTGCCGAGTCTTCCTTCTGAGGAGTGGCTGGTGGATTTGAACCACCAGCCTTCTGGTTAACAGTCAAATGCCTTAGGCACTATGCTACCAGAGCTCCTACTCTTCAAGTAATACTGGGATATAAAACAGAAAGATGAGTGTGCCACATTACTGTTGAAGCTATGGAGCCACAGGAGTGTAGAGTCCAAAATAATTTATTTTACTTTAGTAATAGGCTCGAGACTGCCCGATATACAACTGATTCTTTCTTAATTGGAATGTCATTAAACAATTTGCTAAAATATCCTTAAATTTCAAAAACATTTTTAAAGATCCATCATGAGAATAAACACATCATTCATAATATGCTACACATTTAAGTACTTCTTGTTGTTGTTAGTTGCCATCTACTTGATTTCAGCTTATGAGAGGACCCCTGTGTGCAGAGTAGAACTGCTCCACAAGCCTCTCAAGGCTGACCTTTTGGAAGCAGACCTCTAGGCTTGCCTTCTGAGGGGTTTGAACCCCCAACCTTTCAGCTAGTAGTCGCATGTTTTACCATTTGCACCATCCAGAGACATCTGAGAATTTCTTAGCAACAGGATACTTACTTAGAAGGATTAGGTTTTTAATTTTTTTTTATTATGACTCACAGAAAAATTGTCAGTATAGTACAAAAATTTCCCAGATACTCTTTCCACAGATTTCCCAAATGTTAACATTTTACAACATTAACTTTACCCTTCTGTCTCACTTGTTTTCTTGCTGTCTTGCTCTTGCTAGAGAGTGAGAAAGCACATGAGAAAAAACTACATTATGCCCTTTTACCTAAAAATGTGTCAATGAGCATTTCCTAAGTACAAGAAACACTTTCACATAATTATGATACATTTAACATGGTGGATACAATACTGTTGTTATCTGATGTGCAGCCATTATGCAGACTTCACCATCATTATTTAGATTTCATTATTCAGATTGGTAGGCAGAATTATGGCCTCCCAAAGCTGTTCATACCCTAACTCCTGGGATCTATGACTGTATTAAGCTACATGGCAAAGGGGGAGTTAATGCTGCAGATAGTGTTCAGGGAGATTAGCCTGGATTATCCAGGTAGACCCAATGTAATAACAATGGTACTTAAAAATGAAAGAGGGAGGCAGAAGAGGAGGTTCATGTGATAGGATGTGAGAAGGATTCACTGTTCATTGAAGATAGAGGAAGGGAGCAACAAGCCAAGGAATGCAGACAGCCTCCAGAAGCTGAAAGTAGTAAGGAAATGGATTCTCACCTAGTCTCCAGAAGGGAGGCCCTGCCAACACTTTAGTTTTAGTTCAGTAAGACTGTCAAACTTCTATGTTACAGAATCGCAAGAAAATTCGTGTTGTTTTAAGGCACTAAGTTTGAAGTAATTGGTCGCAGCAGCCAGAGAAAACCAGTACCCCAAGATCATGTGTTGTGTTCAGTGTCATGGCTCCTTAATTTAATTTGGAGCAGTTCCTGAGTCTGTATTTCATGACACTGACATTTTGAAGAATACAGGCAACTGTTTTGTAGAATGTTCCTCAGTTTGCACTTGTCCAGTGTGTTCTCATTATTGGATTCAAGTTAGGCACTTTTGGCAGTGATGTCAGAAGTGATAGCTGAGCTCTTCCTTGTATCAGATCAGAAGGACATAAGTTGGTACCAGCAGTGTAAACTCCACTTATTTGATTAGAGTGCTGTCTTCCTGGTTTCTCCATTACGAAATTATTCCTTTACATTTTGTAATTAATAAATACCTTCTGAGGAGATTCTTTGAGATGATATAAATATCTTGTTACTCCTCATGCATTTAACCACCAGTTTTAGTACCTGTAGGTGATGGTTACCAAATGGTGATTGTCTAATGCTGTCTTTCTTTCTGTATTTTATTAGTTGGCATTATACTGAGGTAAAGCTTTCTCTTACTTATGTACTTAATTATGTTGGATCCATGGATTCCTATTTTATTTATTAAGTTACAATATGTTGCACTTGTTATTTATTTTGAAGATTCAGTGTCCCCTATTTGTCCCTTCAGGCTGGCTTGTGTTACTTTTCAATATGTCCCCATAATTCTTTGATCATTTCTTCACTTTTTGGCACATCCAGACATTCCAGGGGAGCTCTGGTAGTGTAGTGCACTAAGGCACTTGACTGCTAACCAGAAGGCTGGTGGTTCAAACCCACCAGCCACTCCTCAGAAGGAAGATGGGGCAATCTACTTCCGTAGTGATACTGCCTCGGAAACCCAAGGAGGGTGGCTATGAGTCGGGTCCGACTCGACGGCACATAACAACAACAACAGACATTCCAGACTCATAACTAAAAGCAGGTCACTTGATGGATGCCAAAACTCTCAAAAATGGTGGTAGATATAAAGTAATTGTTCATTAGGTTCATTGGCTTTAGGGGACATGATCTGTTCCTTCCCCGTAGATGATTGTCTTTTTTAGGCATTATGGGCAAATATTTTTGGAGTACCCATTGCTCCTGTGGCCTACACAGTGTTGAGAACCATGGGTTTTACACTGCAGCAAAGGCAATAATTATTACTTTTAGAAACTTAAAGAGGGAGATAGCAAAAAACATTTTAAAAATAGTGCAAGCAAAAATAGAGGAAGATTTATTTCCATAAAATAGGAATACATGAGCATATCGAAAAACATGCAGAGAGGCCATAAGTGAATGCTCAGGACACTTCATTCTGGGAAGTTTTTGAATGAAAAATGTTATCTGAAAGGGTGCGCTTTTAGCTGTGTTGGGCAGAAAATGATGGGGAAGAGGAGTTTGGAGACATTGATGTGGATACAAAAATGCGTGGACAGAGATTTTGGTGATGTACAACTGAGAAAATGAGTTTCCCTCCCTTCCATTCCTCTCTGTATACGAAGATGTTCTAGAACCCAGGGGAACTCTTATGCTCCACATGGTTATTTTCCATGTCCCAGTTTTATTATTAATATTTACTATTGGCTACTTTCAATGGGATATTGTCAATCTCATACCACCAGTGTCGACATGGCAAGTTATTTGGCTATTTCAACTTCTCACTTCCCATTTGAGGCTCTAAAGCTCTAAAAAGACGCCTCATAATTAAATGTGGCCCAACTGGGAAGATCTTGTCATATTGAAATCAAAAAGCATAGTTATCAAACCATTGGTAAACTTTTAGTAATCTATTGCTATTTTATAGATTCTAAGAAAGGGCTGACAAAAATCATTGTGGACTTTGTTGTAATATTGTTCTGAGCTTCATGTGGATTGAATATGTAGTAAAATGAAACTGTATTAAAATGAATTGTGGACTATGGAACATTTCCTAGTACAGGTGATACTCCAAGTGAGGTCCTAAGACCAGCAACATTTGCTTCTCCTGAGACTTCATTAGAAATGAATGTTCTCAAACTCCACCCCAGACTTGCTAAATTTGAAACTCAGGGTGGTGGTGGTGGATGATCTTTATTGTAATTAATCTCCCCTCCCCTAGGTGATTCTGAGTCCTAAGGGTCCAGAACCAATGTATACAGTTGCATACTTGTTCTCTTGTATCCTCTGTGTGTTTTTTCCCCATTATTGATATATCTTGCATGTCTGCATGCTGGACTCAGCCAAATATCATGCTTACTTTCAGCTACACTTACAAACAAGTTGCAACCTCTTTGAATTAGGAAGAAAGAAGTTCTGAATGTATCTGTGCTAATTACCATGCTAGACACTAATGAGACAATCAATGCTAACTCATCTCTGCTTTAAACTACTAAGAAACCAAATACTTTATCAACATTGAATTGGTTGTTTAAGATGTTCTCTCTCTGGAGTACAAAAACCTTCTGTGAAAAACAGCTAGAGACATATTGTAAGATACATGTCTTTTCATAGTTTTCCTAAGCATTCATCCAACTAACATAACAAATGACATAACAATATATTGCAATGCCTGTAATACACACCTATACATTTATTAGGACACACTGGACTGGACTTAAAGGAGTTCTGGTGGTGCAGTGCCTAAGGCATTTGACTGCTAACCAGAAGGTTAGTGGTTCAAACCCACCCACTCCATGGAAAGAAGATGGGACAATCTACTTTCATAAAGATTTACCACCTTGAAAACCCAATGGAGGTTGCTATGAGTTGGAATTGACTTGGTGGCAGTGGGTTTGTTTTGTTTTGTTTTCAGGGGGTGGGGCTGGACTTTGAGAAGTAAGAGTAAAGAGCCTTTTCTACATGGAAACAACTCAGAACCTATAATAAATTAACATTTCCCTGGGAAACAATTGTATACTGCTATTCACATTAATAGAAAGAGAAATGCATAATCACTGCTCTGTCTCCATTCGAAAAGCTCCTCTAGAAGAACCATGACTATCTTTGACCCAGTGTCTGGCTCATCTAGTGGATGATCAAAAAATATTTGTTGAATAAAGAATTAAAAAAAAAAAAAAAAAACTGGATGGAGACCAAAAGATCTATTCTAAAAATGCAATTGGAAATTGAAAATTTACTAAAATACTTTATGCTACCAAAAGATAAAAAGGTACTGATTGGCATCTGACAAAGATATTTATTAAAACTTTGATTAGGCATATTTTAGTGCCCTCTTGAGTTCCTGATTTTTTACAAGCTCTCTTAAATAGTAATTTCTGTCCATTAGATGGGAACAAGCCAAAAGATGGGGGAATGGACTAGACAGTTTATGACTCATCTTTACCATCAAATAGTATAAATTTGGTGAGCATGGTCTGAATGGATCCAAAAGCAAAAAGTAAGAGATATCCAAGTCATTTAAAGTGGGAGATGCATTTGAAATTAGGATAACTGAGGAGTTATACACACCTAGTTAAAGGGAGCTCTGGTAGCATAGTGACTAAGACACTTGCCTGCTAACCAGACGGCTGGTGGTTCAAACATACCAGCCACTCCTCGGAAGGAAGGTTGGGCAATCCTACTTCCGTAGTGTAGTGATACTGCCTCGGAAACCCAAGGAGGGTCACTATGAGTCGGGGTTTGACTCGACAGTACATAACAACAAGTTAAAGGCATTACAAGAAGCTCTATTTATACCTCGGGCCCTGCTGAGTGGCCGTGGTCATAGAAAATGTGGTCATAGAAAATTTAGCCGAGAGTCTTCTGTAGGGCTCTCATGCCTGCACATAGCCCCTGCAAAGAGGGTTGGGCCAGCCTCACAGAGTAGCTCAGATAAATGGGACAAAGTATATGAAACAATACACAAAATTTAGTATAGTTGGCAAATTTTGGGGGACCTGAGTTTATGCAATTTTGGGAGGCATTTTTTTTTTTTTAAAGGCTATTATGATTACAGACTACAAGTGCAAAAACTAAGTCCAGTCCTTGAAAGGGGCAACTGAGCACCATTACCCTCATGTGGTAAACCCACCTGTGTGTAGTTATTTTAAGCTGGGGTTAAACAGAGCATTTGCTTCCTTTCTGTCAGTGTCTGTCGGCTTCTCCATCATCGGGGTGTGTACAGTGACTGTACTTCCCTTCCGAGGCTGACACCTCAGCCAGCGTCTAGCCAGGCCAGCCGGCTGGGTGTGCTCACTGCATGACGGCACGGGTGCGGCGCCCCAGGGAGCGCCGGCCTCCAGAACGTGGCCCGAGGCTGCGAATCACAGGGGAAGACAAGCTGGCACGCTCACTGGGGCAGCTTGCCTGGGCAGAGCCTTCCTTATCTTTGTCAAATAACCTTTTTATCTCAGAAATTCCTCACTGCCATTGAGTCCACTGCGACTCATAGAGATCCTATAGAACAGAGGAGAACTGCCCCATAGGGTTTCCAAGGCTGTAAATCTTTACTGAAGCAGACTACCTCATTTTCTCCCTAGGAATAGCTTAAAGATCACCTCTTAAGTTCTTAAAGATGGCTTCTCAAAGTAGAAGGCCATTTGCAGTCATCCCCATGGAATAGCAAAGCAGCAAGCTTCCAGTACCGAGGAGATGTGACTTGCTCTCCAACCCAAGTCCGCCCTAAGCCTGCCCCGTGCTGGACAGAACATAAAGTCTGGACAACAGGGATGCAGACCCTGGCTTTTCAGCCAGGACAAAAAACAATATGCTCCTTCAATAACTTGGAAGATCTGAAAATTTTCACTGACCCTTCTGAGCTTTTCCCCAGAGCCTGTGAAGTAAGTGGTGGTGGTGGTGGTTACTGTGGAGTAGGGCCCCCACCCTCACTCCTGCACCTCCAGCCTCACCCCCTCCCATTCCACCACCATCCCACTCCCACATCCCCTGCCATCATTGTAACTCCAGGTGTTACAGAGCAGAACTGAGCTCCTTAGGGTTTTTTGGGACTTTTAATATATATGGAAGCAGATCACCCATCCTTTCTTCTGTGGCCCTGTTGGATGGGTTCAAACTGCTAACCTTTTGGTTGGTAGTCAACCTTTGTGCTTTGGTACATAATAACCAAAAAGGAAACTCACTGCCGTGCAGTCAGATCCAACTCATAGCGACCCCTCCTTGGGTTTTTGAGGTGATATCACTACAGAAGTAGATTGCCCAGTCTTCCTTCTGAGGAGTGGCTGGTGGGTTTGAATCGCCCACCTTCTGGTTAGCAGTCAAATGCCTTAGGTACTATGCCAGAAGTGTACAAAATAGACAAAAATCCCTCTTGAAGCTTACAGTCTAGTGGGGAGAGCCATACATAACCAACAACAACTATATATATATTTGTAAAGTGCTAAGGATAGCACCTGGAACATATAAAATGCTATGTGGTTAGCTAACAGGGTTATATATAAATCATATTATTTAAGTATTTTAATTTATGTAAAATTTGTAATTTAAGTAAAAATTATATATTGTTGTTGTTGTTATTTGCCATCGAGTCGGCCCCGACTCATAGCGACCCCTCCTTGGGTTTCTGAGGCAGTATCACTATGGAAG
>NW_006921630.1:11444274-11449266 GCF_000298275.1 Orycteropus afer afer
GACTCATAACAACCCCTCCTTGGGTTTCCCAGGTGGTATCACTACGGAAGTAGATTGCCCAACCTTCCTTCCGAGGAGTTGGCTGGGGGGTTTGAACCACCAGCCTTCTGGTTAGCAGTCAGATGCCTTAGGCAGTATGCCACCAGAGTTCCTTTTAATATAATAATTATAATTTAATACAATATTTACACTTTAATATAATTTTTACTTAAATTAACATTTTTACTTAAATTAAAATACTTAAATAATATAGTTTATATATAACAGTGTTAGCTAACCATGTAGCACTTTGTATGTTCCAGGTGCTATTCTTAGCACTTTACAAACATGAAATCATTTAGTCCCCTAACAACCTGATGAGGTGTGTACTATTATTATTATTTCCATCTATGGATGAGAAACATGAAGAATGGAGAGATTACATCTTGAAGGCCTGCAGGACTTGAACTCAGCCAATCTGATTCCAGAATCTATGCTGTCAACCACATTACACTGCCTCTACGTAGCACACAAACATTAAGTATGTTAGATAGTGGAAAGTGCTATAGACAAAAATAAAAAGCAATGGTGCAATTTGTAATTTTATACACAATGGTCACAAAGAAGATGGCATTTGGATAAAGGGTGTGAGGGGCTGAGCCATGAGGCTATCTGGAGAAAGCACATTTCAGGCAGAGGGACTAGCAAGTGCAAAGGTCCTGGAGAGGAGGTCTGCTGTATGGCTGGGGCTGGGTGAGGAAGCGGACAGGAAGATCAGTGGAGTGGGAAGTGGAGTAGGACCAGTTGTGTGGGACCTTGAGGCCATTACAAGGACTTTGGCTTTTACTCAAAGTGAGATGCAATGCCATGGGGAATTTTTGTAAAAAGGAGTGGTGCAGTCTGAGGTATTGTGTTACAGGATTAATCTGGCAGTTGTGTTAAGGTAGGCTAAAGGGAGGCAAGGCAAAAGCAGGGAGAAAAGACAGGAGATTATTACAGTAATCTATGCAAAAGATGAACACGCTTGGGTTAGGATGATTACAGTGAAGATGATAAGTGGTTGAATTCTTATTATGATCTGGAGGTAGAGTTAAGTTGCCGTCAAGACAACTCCCACTCAAGGTGGCCTCATGTGTGTCAGAGTAGAACTGTGCTCCATGGGATTTTCAATGACTAAGTTTTCAGAAGTAGACTGCCAGGCTTTTTTTCCAAGGCACCTCTGGGCAGAGTTGAACCTCCAACTTTTATGTTAGCAGAAAACTACGTTAAACATTTACACAGCCCCATGACTCTCAGATGTAGCTAGGTGTGGTGGTTATATTTGCGTGTCAACTTAGCTGGGCCTGGTTGAGTGGCTGGGCAGCTGGTGGTAGTTTTTCCCCATGATGAGACTGACGATCAACTCCGTGGTAGGATATACCACAAGCAGCTGAGTAGCTGCCTTTGGGATGTGGTCTGCATCCTGTATATAAGGAGAAGCCTTGGGAATGGTCTCCAGCCTATGTCACTCTTGGACCCTGCATGTAGCCGTGTGGTTGTTCAGCAGCCTGCCATGCTCTGCCAACCTTGGGACTTACAATGGATTTAAGTTAATGGCCTGCCGTGTGGTTTGGTAACATTGGGACTGTGCCTTTTTACTTGTCAACCTAGGGCTTGGCAGCCTCAGCAGCCAGCAGCTGTCTGAGTGAAGAAAAGCCTCTAGCTCCAGTGGGTCGGGAGCAGGAGGCAGAGCTGGACCCCAAGGTTGAGGGGCTTTCACCCAACCCCTAGAACCTGGCACTTTGAACTTGGACTTAAAGCCTCCAAATTGTAAAAATAAATTCCTGTTTGTTAAGGCCATCCCATTGTGGTATATATATTCTTGTCAGAGTGGCACTAGGTAACCAGAACACTGGGTAACAAGATTGCTATGAGAGAAAGAAAAGAAAGAATGAGTTGGAGGGGTTTGGACTGAGGAACTGAAAGGATGATGATGATTGCAGCAAAAAGGGGATTGTGGTGGTTGTTGGGTGCTATTAAGTTGCTTCTGCCTCATAGTGACCCTTGTGTACAATAGAATGAAACACTGCTGGGTCCTGTGCTATCCTCACAATCATTGCCCATTTGAGCCCACTATTGCATCCACTGTGTTAATCCATCTCATTGAGGGTCTTCCTCATTTTTGCTGACCTTTTACTTTTCCAAGCATTATGTCCTTCTCCATGGACTGCTCCCTTCTGATAACATGACCAAAGTACATGAAATAAAGTCTCACCACCCTCACTTGTAAGATGCATTATGGTTGAACTTCTTCCAAGACAGATTTGTTCATTCTTCTGGCAGTCCATAATATATTCAATATTCTTCACCAACCCCATAATTCAAATCCATCAATTTTTCTTTGGTCTTTTTTATTCATTGTCCAGCTTCCACATACACGTGAGACAATTGAAAATAGCTTGACTTGGGTCAGGGGCCTTAGTTCTTAAGATGGCCGTGCTAAAGTAGGGGGATGAAGAGGGATAAAGATGGAAAATATCAGGAGCTCAGCTTTGCATTGGGTATATTAATTACCCATGTGAGTGGACATTTCAGTTAGGCAGTTGGATGAGCTTAGACTTCAAGGGACCTGTGCTGGCAGGCTGGAGATATAATTGTGAAAGTCATCAGCAGATAGACGGTATCTAAAGATATGAGACTAGTTGGGAAAATGAAGGGAATGAATAAAGTCAGAAAACAGATAAACTCCAAGTGTCAAGGGCATTTCCATGTTAAGAAAAGGATGGGACAAGAAAGAGGAATCAGCAAAGAAAACTACAAGAAGAGGCTTGTGAGATAGAAGGGAAGCCACTTGGGCACTTTGTCCTGGGAACTTTAAAAAAAAAAAAGTTCTAGGCGAAAGGAATGAGCAAATATATCAAATGCTGCTGGTAGTTCCAATAGTGAGAGGGCTGAGACTTGGCCATTGCCTTTACTGTATGGAAATTCTTGAGGCTTTGACAGGGTAGTTTCAGTGGAGTAGGAAAGCAAATAGTGTATACTACAAGCTCAAAAGAGTGTTTGTTTGCGATGGGAAAAATAACAGCATATTCATAGACAAGAAAAATCCAGAAGAGAGAAGGAAAAAGAAAAAAATGATAGAGGAGAGGACATGGAGAATCTGAGTGCTGCTCCTGGATAGTGGAAGGGATGAACCAACCATGGCCTTGGATAGGTGTATGGAGAAGTCATCCCTTGTAACAACAGAGGAGGTGGATATGCAGCGGGTGGTTGGTTGTGGAGGTAGAAGTGTGTGGTGGAGATTCTCTTCTGAGTGCTTCAGTGTTCTCAGTGTCTTGGGAAATAAGGCCATAGGCAGATGGTGACAGTGGAGGAGGAGGTATGGGAGGTGTGAGAAAAAGGAGAAAGTGTAGAATAGTCTTCTAGGAGAACAGGAGAACCAATGGAATGGGGAAACAGTGTGATGGCCAGGTAGCATTATGAACCCCTTGAGGTTAAAAAGCACATATTCAAAATGAGATGATTGACCAAGAAACTTAAAATGAGTGAGGAGGGCTGTGATGACAGGAGGGGGATGGAGAAGTGGAAAGGTGGTAGGTTCAGTGGATTGTAGGTCCCAGTGGGACTGAGGTATTATTAAAGTTGAATACTAGAGAGAGTAAGCTTTGAAAATCAAAGGTGATGATTAGAGATAGGGTGCTTGAAACTGAGGTTATGGCAGAGATAAAATTACTTATAATGGCAAAGTCTAGATCTGGTTACAGGAGTGAGTAGCTGAGGGAGGGTGTGTTTTATTAGAGAATATATTTGGTTAATCAGTCCTACTTTTCCCTCTCTTTCAGTGCTGCCCTAATTGAAGCCATCTTGGTAAATAAGTTGCCCAGGAGTTTTATTTCTCAAATGAAGTCTGTGCTCACTGTCAGCTCATATGCCATGAGTCACTGTGATTCATAGATGCCCTACTCTCTGCATCCTGCACATGACCACATGACTGGTACACTCGATGACACTCCTTGATGGAAAAGGATGGGTTTGAGTCCCAAGTGAGCATTAGAGTGCATACTTGGGGTTGATGAAATAGACTTGAGTAATTTCTGTAAAGCCCATAATTTAAGTAGGGATATTTGATTTACTCTGTGCAAATATCTGATGACTATATTTCCTTTGGTGGTTGCTATGGACATTCTGCAAATTGACCTTTTAAGCATACCTCTCTAGTTAAAAAAAAAAAAAAATTGGAAACTATGTACCAATAAAACCTTCATCAGAATCAATGTCATGACACTAAATGTGAAGGAATTGTTGAATGAGAAAACAATCTGCTCTATAAAAACCCTTAATCAGAACCCCAGAACCCTTAATTTGACTGGATTTCTTTTTTCAACATTTCAGTTTATTGAAAAAGGTAACTATCTCAGGAATACAGGATCATGTCGATAATATCATCTTTAAAAAAGACCTATCCAAAATACCAAGTGAAGTCAAAGCATAAGCAAATATTGGCATACACTGTCTATAGCAACTATAGCTGTGAAGAGTAAAAATAATGGTCCAGAATGAATATGATCCAAAATCTTCTAGAGAGATTGTAAGAATTGTGCTTTAGACAAGGTGGATGACACAGTGAGGGCACCTAAATTGTTAAATAAAGGAACTGGAAAGTGAACTGCCATGCTTTAGAGAACATATCAGTAGGAGTTTAGTTAACCAGAAACATATTCAACCCCAACACCTTCTTTCCTGAACTTTCTATTTAAACAAGGCATTTCTTCATTTGCTGCCTTTCCAGTAAGTGAGAAATTTGGAAGACTCTAAACTGGCCATGATAATTCTTTTAAAAACAAATCTTCATCAACTGCTGGGAGGCGGGGCAAGATGGCGGACTAGGCAGAAGGATTGCACAGACCCTCTTCAACAAAGACAAGGGAAACCAATAAATACAGACACAGAAGATAATCTTGGACCCCTGAGCCTTGAAGGAAAGGATGCAGATTTGGACTAAACCCCAACTAGCAGAAGAATTTGCGTGAAAAT
>NW_006921630.1:11452346-11465070 GCF_000298275.1 Orycteropus afer afer
ATATATATATATTTGTTGTTGTTGTTATGTGCCATCGAGTCAGACCTGACTCATAGCGACCCCTCCTTGGGTTTCCGAGGCAGTATCACTACGGAGTAGATTGCCCCATCTTCCTTCCTCCGAGAGGCTGGTGGGTTTGAACCGCCAGCCTTCTGGTTAGCAGTCAAGTGCCTTAGCCACTATGCTTCCAGAGCCTCCATATATATATATACATATACATATACATATACATATATATATCCTAGTAGAATAGAGACAATGGTAAGAACCTGTGTAAGACAGCAACATGTCAGAGAAGGAAAACTCAAATATTTTCCACCAAAATGAGCACTAGAAAGATAGTGAGACTGCATCTTGTCTAAGGTGGAAAACTTGTGAGACCCTGAAAAAAAAAAAGGTATTCCCTTTAAGTTCCTGTTCTCACAAGTGTCACTGTATGCTGATCCAACAATAATTCCACCACCACTCCTTCCATTTTCTTTAAAATGAACATCAAATACATACTTTAGTTTTATAAGGAGTTTGTCTAAGGAAAGCGCAAATGGGGTGTCTTCTTTTTTTTTTTAATTGTGACTTGGATGAAAGTTTACAGAGTAAATTTGTTTTCCATGCAACAGTTCATACACATATTTTTTTGTGACATTGATTGCAATCCCCACAATGCAAAAACTCTCCTCCCACATCTTCCCTGTGGTTACCTCTTCCCTGTGTCCTTCTTTCCTATGCATTCCTGCCCTCTGAGCTTTCTCACTGTGCAAATGCTGCCCTTCTGATCTCCCATGATTGATTGTTCTAAGGAGTGTAACTACCTCGTGTAATTGTTCACCTTGTAGACCTGTCTATTCTTTGGCTGGAAGTTAAGCTATGGGAATGGATTCAATTCCAGGCCTGAAGGATGACCAGGGGCCACAGTCTGGGGTGGGGTGGGGTTCATCAGTCTCTATCATTAGCAGTGAGCCTAGTCTTTTTTGTGATTTTGATCAAATGGGGGGGCATTCAGCTGCCCAGAAAATGATTGTCATAACTCTAATTCTAAACCATGGTGTTTATTCTCAAGTTATTTCGTGTTTTCTATCATTTTTAAGAGGATGTTAATGCGAGGACAATCTGAGGGGTAAGTGTTTTAGGAGGGGCATAGAGATAGCCTCTCTATGGCATATGTTTTGAGGAGGGGCAGGATTCCTGACTATCAGGAAAGCCTAGTGGGTTGGAACAGTAAAAGCACATTTTGCTGAAAAGAGCCAGTTTAAACTTGCCAATGGATGCGTTTCCATTTGGCTCACAGCTATTCATTCATATTGGTTTTGACCATCCCACTTTTTTTTCTTAATGTCATATTTATTTTGAGGCCCTTCCATGTAAGGTTAGCAAGGAATTGCTAATTCCAGAACTGCTGCTTATGGCACTCAAATGGAAGCCTATGTCAAGTTTTAGAAATCTTGTTTTCATCATATGTCCCCCATGCCCAGTAATTACTAATCACAGAAAGGGTGAGTTTTAAGGACATCAGTGTTTTGGGAGGTGGGGTAGGGAATAGGTTTTAGACTATTTTTCAATGTCTATTTAGACTATTTGTAAAAATAAATCATTCAAGCGAAGATTAGACTTAAAAAAAAAATGACTTGTGCACAAGAGTCAAAGGCAACCAACATAAATACTACTACATACACAATTCTGCAATAACAGGAGTAACAATGATCTACACATGGATATGGAGATAGGCACTCAAGAACAGAGGTGGGGAGGTGAATGGAACTATACTCATAAATACATATAGGTTTGACAAAGGAAAAAGAATTACTTGAGACAAATCACTTGTGCAGGACGATTCCAAATAATTTATGTAGATATTTGGCTCTCAAGGAAGTGGAGTATAACTCCTTTACATAATGGGCAATGCATAGTAACTTACTTCCAACAGGCACAGTATGGAAAAGGAGGGAAAAAGAATAACTTTAGGGTAGAGAAACCTCGCAAACACTATCTCAGCGAGGTGATCAAGGTCCACATCAGTAAGCCATGTTGATAGTATGTTCTTGATATGATGTGATGAAAACAATTTTATCTCCATGCCCTTCCTCCCCAAAACCCATATCCTCAGTCTAATCATGAAAAAACATCTGGCAAATCCCAGTTGTGGGCCATTCTAAATAATACCTGACCTCCTCAGTAACAGTAAGAGGACGGGGACTCAAACTGTTAAATCCATCAAAACAAGTTAAGGCTGAGAAACTGTCCCAGCCAAGAGGAGCCTAAGGAGATATGACAACTAAATGTAAAGCGGATCATAGATGAGATCCTGGCATAGAGAAAGGACATTAGGTAAAAACTAAGGAAATCTGAAAAAAGCATGGACCTTAGTTAATAGTAGTGTATCAATGTCAGGCCCAACTCATAGTGACCCCTCCTTAGGTTTCCAAGGCAGTATCACTACGGAAGTAGATTGCCCAACCTTCCTTCTGAGGAGTGGCTGATGGGTTTGAACCACCAGCCTTCTGGTTAGCAGTCAAGTGCCTTAGGTACTACGGCACCAGAGCTCCTTAGTTAATAGTAAAATATCAATATTGGTTCCGTAATTGTAACAAATACAACATCCTAATGTAAGAAGTTAAGGAGCACAAGGTGTAGGGGATATGGTAATTCTCTGTATTCTCTTTGCAATTTTTCTATAAATCTGAAACTGTTCTAAAAAATAAAATCTATTTAAAAATTACTTGACTTAAAGATAAACTCCATTGTTCTCATGGAGTCAGTCTGAGGCAGGCAGAGTCTAATCATGAGTCAGAATCCTGTAAACATGGACCATCAGGCAGGCAATGCTCCCAACCTCCGCTTTCTATATGCTCTCCGCTCAAAAAGATAAGCATTAACCCCTGTATAATATATTGTACAGGAGCTCTGGTAGCATAGTGGCTAAAGCACTTGCCTGCTAACCAGACGGCTGGCGGTTCAAACCCACCAGCCACTCCTCGGAAGGAAGGTTGGGCAATCCTACTTCCGTAGTGATACTGCCTCGGAAACCCAAGGAGGGGTCGCTATGAGTCGGGGGCGACTTGACGGCACATAACAACAACAATATATTGTGCTAAATTGTTGTTGTTGTTGTTATGTGCCGTCGAGTCGGCCCCGACTCATAGCGACCCCTCCTTGGGTTTCCGAGGCAGTATCACTACGGAAGTAGGATTGCCCAACCTTCCTTCCGAGGAGTGGCTGGTGGGTTTGAACCGCCAGCCGTCTGGTTAGCAGGCAAGTGTCTTAGCCACTATGCTAATTATCAGCCTATTATTACCTTTTACCTTTACAACAGCCAATGCTATGAAGTAGGTTGGTACATTAGTAATCATCACCATATCCATGAGGAAAAGAGACCTAAAGAAGTTAAGGATCTTGCTAGTATTAGTGATCACCCTGCTAGTATTGGTGGAGCTGGGATTCAAATTCAGACAGTCTGACCCCTAGATCCAGCGTTCTTAAGCTCTGCCAGTCCCTGGGTTACAAAGAGATGCATTCCTAAGTGTGTCTTTAAGTCGAATTTGTAGGTAAGTCATAACAGGTGCATACAGTTCTTATTTAACCTCACTTTAGCGCAAGAAAAAGGAGCTCTGGTGGTGTAGTGCCTAAGGCATTTGACTGCTAACCAGAAGGCTGGTGGTTCAAACCCACCAGCCATTCCGTGGAAGGAAGATTGAGCGATCTACTTCTGTAAAGACTTACCATCTTGGAAACCCAGTGGGGGTCACTATGAGTCGGAATCCACTCGATGGCAGTGGGTGTGGGTCTTGTTGTTGTTGTTGTTTAGTGCAAGAAAAGGCTAGAAGCCTTTTCAATGATTTAAAAGCTGCGCATGCATCGAATGAAGGTGATTGTGCTGAAGAATTTGTTGCCAGTAAACCAAAAAAACAAACTCACTGTGCTCCAGTCAATTGGACTCATACTACCCCTCCTTGGGTTTAGTAAGGATTGGTTTAATCGTTTCAAAGTGAGGGAAAATTTACATAACATTAAAGGGCCAATATGCATTGTCCATCAATCAGGATGTTCCTTATCTGGGAACTTCCTGTGATTCCCTCCTCCAGTCACTCCTCTTCAGGCAGTCTGGGTCTGATACTCTTTAATAGGAATCATCCTTAGGCTATGGATGCCTGGATTTATCGTGATTCATAGTGTCAGCTGTACTGTGTACTCTATAGAGATATCCTGGGGGTGAAGGAAAGTACTGTAAGCAAGGTGGGAAGGCACTACCCTCTGAAGTAATACCTGGTTTCTAATTACCAGGCTGGGAGCTCTGGTAGCGTAGTGCCTAAGGCACTTGACTGCTAACCAGAAGGCTGGCGGTTCAAACCCACCAGCCACTCCTTGGAAGGAAAATGGGCCAATCTACTTCCGTAGTGATACTGCCTTGGAAACCCAAGGAGGGGTCGCTATGAGTCGGGTCTGACTCGTTGGCATGTAACAACAACAACAATTATAAGGCTGGCCCTGATCCAAAATGTAGATTACCCACAGAGACTTAGAGTGATACTGAATCTCCTCTTATAATCTATTCTAGCCCTAAACCTAACATTGCACCCATCAGATGTCTTGGAAACAACTCAACCTTGGGGCATTTTCAAGTGGTTTCTATAATAAGCATTAGTATACCGACAAATGTGTCTAGATGAGGACTTGTGAAGCTGAACATATATTTCCCGACCCTATATTTCAAAAAGTTTGGCTCCCTTTTATTTACAAAATAAGATGAAATTGTATATGCCAGCCCAAACGAGGCAACCTAAAGAAGTTAGGTATTGCAAAAGAGAAAATTATTTGAAACTGCAAATTCTCAAACTCTGCCCTTTCCTATAAATTTTCCTGGATGATCATAAAGTTCACAATTTTATAAAGATCCTTAGAAAGGCTTGTCAAAGAATAGACCTATTCAGTAACTTTATAAATAATAGGGATTAAAAAAAAAAAAAAGATTCCATCATGACTTCCTGCTGAAAAGTCAAAGTTAGTTCAGGCCACTTGGAGAGAAGACTGCACCTCCGGAACTCACTGTTTGTTTTGAAAGCTGCCTGAGGGGTGTGGGATGCTGACGAGTTTTCTTCTTTCCTTTGATTATCTGTGTTTTCTAATGTTTCTAAAATGGACATGGATTGCTCCTGTCAAAATAAAAAGGAAAGCTATTTAAAAAAAAAAGGAAGGGTCAGCTTTCTGTTTGGGCAGGAAATTGCTAACCTGGAAAACTGTGATGTGCACGTGCACAGGAGTGGTTCTTCCTGTGCCTGACTGAGCATTACAAAACAGCTCACTGGCTTCATGGGGATTTGTTCCATGACTGCTGCTATCCTGGGAATTCCATCTGACATTGTTGGAGGGTTGAAGATCTGACACACTGTTTGGTTCTATGAAATTAGCAAAGAATCTGAAGACAATTCAGAAAAAGAAAAAAAAAATGGAGTTGGAATACAGATCAAGGGAAGGAGACAACCAATCATTTTGAAAGGGAGGAATAAGAATGAGTCAATGGCTTCAAAAATAAAAACAACCATTCTGAAGCTGGTGTGTTCATTTATTTTTCAGCTCTGTTCAGGAAAGTATAGGAAAAATACCCTTAGGTGGTGTGTAGTAAAGGTTATGTGTCAACTTAGCTGGGCCTGGTTGAGTGGCTGGGCAGCTGGTGGTAGTTATTCCCCATGCTGAGACTGACAATCAACTCCATGGTGGGATCTGCCGTGAACAGCTGAGTAGCTACTTTAGGGATGTGGTCTACTTCCTGTATACAAGGAAAAGCTTTGGGAATGGTCTCCAGCTTTTTGGCACGCTTGAACCCTGTGTGTAGCTAAGTCGTTGTTCAGTAGCTTGCTATTCCCTGCTGATCTTGGGAATCTTTCTGGACTTGAATTAGTGGCCTGCTATGTTGTCTGGTAACATTGGGACTGTGCCTTTTTACTTGTAGACCCTGGGTTTGTCAGCCTCAGCAACCGCCAACTGTCTGAGTGAAGAAAGCCTCCAGCTTCAGTGGGCCAGAAGCAGGAGACAGAGCTGAAGCCCAAGGTCGAGGGGCTTTCACCCAGCCCCTAGAGCTTGGCACTTTGAACTCAGACTTCTAGCTCCAAAACTGTAAGAGAATAAACTCCTATTTGTTTCCAGCCACACATTTATGGCATCTTCTGTTAGAATGACACTGAGGTAAACAAAACAGATAGTTATGTGAGGGATTTGAGTTGATCTCAGCAAGGCCAGCCTTCCTTCAGTGTACAGAGGTACTGTGTGTAGCAAATTGAACTCAATTCCAATGCTGGACCCTTTGAAGTCAGGGATTGGAAACTTTTTCTGTAAAGGGCCACATAGTGAATATTTGAAGTTTTGTGAGCCATGAGGTATTTTTTTTGGAACTACTCCACTTTGCCATTGTAGCTTCAACATAGCTGTAGACAGTATGTAAAGGAAGTACATGGCTGTGCTCCAATGTTGTTATTGTTAAATACAGTCAAGTGGATTCCAAATCATAGTGACTGTTCTGGTTACCTAGTGCCACTCTGACAGGAATATACCACAAATGGAATGGCTTTAACAAACAGTTTATTCTCTTACAATTTGGAGGCTTTAAGTCCGAGTTCAAAGTGCCAGACTCTAGGGGCTGTGTGGAAGCCCCTCGACCTTGGGCTTCAGCTCTGCCTTGTGCTCCCGGCCCATTGAAGCTAGAGGCATCTCTTCACTCAGGCAGCTAGTGGCTGCTGAGGCTAACAAGTCCAAGGTCAACAAATAAAATGGCACAGTCCCGATGTTACTGAACCACATGGCAGGCCATTAACTCAAGTCCATTAAAAGTCCCAAGGTTGGCAGAGTATGACAGGCTGCTGAACAACGACACGGCTACATGCAGGGTTCAAGCATGCTATAAGCTAGAGACCATTCCCCAAGGCTTCTCCTTATATACAGGAAACAGACCACATCCCTAGGGCAGCTACTCAGCTGCTCAAAGTAGATTCCACCATGGAGTTGATTACCAGTCTCACCATGGGGAATAACTACCACCAGCTGCCCAGCCACGAACCAGGCCCAGCCAAGATGACACACAAACTTAACCACCACAGGGACCCTATGTACAAAACACTGTCTAGTCCTGCACCATCCTCACAATTGTTGCTATGTTTGATGGTGGCCCACTGTTGCAACCACTGCAACAATCCATCTTATTGAGGGTCTTCTGCTTTTTCACTGACTCTCTGCCAAGCAAGATGTCCTTCTCTAGGGATTGGTTCCTTCTAAAAACATGCCCAAAGCAAGCAAGATGAAGTCTTACCATTCTGGCTGTACTTCATCCAAAACAGATTTGTTTGTTCTTTTGGCAGTCCATGGTATATTCAATATTCTTTGCCACCACCATAATTCAAAAGTATCCATTCTTCTTCAGTCTTCTTTATTCATTGTCCTGCTTTTGCATGCATATGAGGTGATTGAAAATTCCATGGCTTGGGTCAGGCACAACTTAGTCCTCAAAGTGACATCTTTGCTTTTAACACTTTCAAGAGCTCCTTTACAACAGATTTGCCCAATGCAATATGTCATTTGATTTCTTGACTGCTGCTTCCATGGGATTGACTATGGATCCAAGTAAAATGAAATAATTGACAACTTCATTATTTTCTCTGTTTATCGTTATGGTGCTTATGATCCAGTTGTGAGGGCTTTTTGTTTTCTTTAGTTGAGGTGTAGTCTATACTGAAAGCTGTAGTCTTTGATCTTCTTCAGTAAGTGCTTCAAGTCTTCTTGGCTTTCAGCCAGTAAGGCTATGTCATCTGCTCATCACAAGATGTTAATGAGTCTTCTTCCAACTCTGATGCCATATTCTTCTTATATAGTACAGCTTCTCAGATTATTTGCTCAGCATACAGATTGATTTAAGTATGATGAAAGGTTTTCTAACTTCAGATAGTTGCACATTTCTTTATCATACTTGAATATGACCCACCAATTCCACTCTTAGGTATAAATTCAAGAGACTTGACAGCAGCATTCAGAGAAATACTTGTACATGAATGCTCATAGCAGCACTATTCACAATAGTCAAAAGGTAAAAACAACTCAAATGTCCATCAATGGCTGAATGGATAAATAAAATATAGTGTATGCATATAATGAAATATTATTTAGCCATAAAAGGGAATGGGATACTGATATCTGGTACAAGGTGGATGAGCTGTGAAAACATTACGCAAAGGGAAAAAAGACAAATACAATCATATATTGTATGGTTCCCATTTATATGAAATATCCAGAAGACATAATCTGTAGAGACAGAAAGCAAATTACTGTTTGCCAGGGGCTGAGGGAAGAGGGAATCAGAAGTTACTGCTTAATGGAATTTTATTTTGGGGTGATGAAAGCAGAGACTATTTAAGGTATAATAGGTATGGCATGTACCCTGGGTGCCACTTGAAGGAGGGGTGCCACTGAGCAGTTTCTATTAACTCAGTATGGCCCACCATCCTTCTTCAAGCAAGGTAGACATCCAGAGGCACCGTGAGAGGGTGTAGAAGGAGGCATTGTGCCAAGACTCTAGTCCAAGGGGATGCCAGACGAGGTACAGAATGACATTCTGAGGCTCCACAAATATGAAAGGCACCTGACTGAGACTGCAGAACAAGAAGGGGGAAGGTCTTTCTGCTGACACATTGCTGTTATCAATGTCTATTCATCTTGAAATGCGGAGGGGAGGACACAAGTTAGAGACTGCCCCTGGATATTTGTAGTGGGAGACAGCACAACTTAGAGATTGCCTTGGTGCTCGTTACAGTCTCTATACCTCTAAATGAAAAGTGTTTGGGAGCTAGATATAGAGAGTGGCTGCATATCACTGTGAATGTACTAAGCTGTACAATAAAATGGTTAATTTTATGTTATGTAAGTTTCACTTCAATTTTTTAAAAAAGTTATTACTGAGGGCCTAAAAAGAGCTAAGCACTGTTCTGGGCCTTGTTACAGGACAAACTCCCTGCTGTTGTGGAGCTTATATTCTAAAGGAGGAGATGATGATAAACACATACAACATCTGTTGTTTGTGATGAGTGGTAAGTAGAAGCATAAAGCCAAGTAAAGGACTTGAGAATGGTTGGGGCAGTGCTGGGAGGTGGTATCAGCATAGTCATCCTCTGTGGAAATGAGCCTTGAGGCAGAATATGCTTCCTTGTTTGAGAAACAGCAAAGGGCCAGTGTGGCTGGAGCAGAATGAATGAGATGAGTTAGAGAGGTAGAATGGGCCAAGTCACAGTTGACCTTATAATAGGATGCATAATGTCTTTGGTTTTATTCTGAGAAAGATGGAACCCTTGAAAGGGTCGCTAGCCTACAGACAATCTGAGAAGTCCATCTTTTCCCAGCAATATCAAAGAGTAAAATTTACAGAATCAAAAGCATTCTTACTGCTTATCAAGGTGATTTATGTCTTAACAAGCAATCAATTAGCCATTTATATGACACTAATGTGATTAGTTCATTGTTCTCTTTCACTGCAACTTATTCCATCAGAACAAGCCTTCAAAACCATATTTCATACTAACTTTTCTCCTCTTTGGTTTCCTTTGTGCCAATGAAAATTGTCTCAGTAGGACTTGTCTTATTTTCCTTTTTCACAAATTATGTACCATGGTGCTATATTGGGAGCCCTGGTGGCGTAGTGCCTAGGACATTTGACTGCTAACCAGAAGGCTGGCGGTTCAAACCCACGAGCCACTCCTCGGAAGGAAGGTTGGGCAATCTGCTTCCATAGTGATACCACCTTGGAAACCCAAGGAGGGGTCGCTAGAAATCGGGTCTGACTCGATGGCAAATAACAACAATAAACAACAATACCATTGACTGCCAGAAGATTGAACAAATTTGTCTTGAAAGAAGTACAGCCAGAATGATCCTTAGAAGCAAGGATGGCAAGCTTTCATCTCACATGTTTTGGACATGTTATAAGGAGGGACCAATCCCTGGAGAAGGGCATCACGCTTGGTAAAGTAGAGGGTCAGCGAAAAAGAGGAAGTCCTCAATGAGATGGATTGACACAGTGGCTACACAGTGGGCTCAAACACAGCAATACTTGTGAAGATGGCACAACACTGGGCAGTGTTTTGTTCTATTGTACATATGAGATGGCATATGTACATATCTGATATACTACGAGGTGGCACCCCATGAGAATTATTACATCTACTCACTAATTTTGGAAGAAGTCAAGGATCAAACTCTGGGACTGCTGACTGCAAGATTCAATACTTTGTTGTAAGTGACCACTGAGGAGACGATTAGTGGGATGCCCATTCATAGAAAGGGTTCCAGAGAAGGCTTTAGACCAGGGCTGTCCAATATATAGCCTCTAACCACATGTGGCTGTTTAAATCTAAATTAATTGAAATTCAAAAATTATTTTAGCTCCACTGTCACACTTGCCACATTTCAAATGCACAATAGCCACATGTTGCTAGAGTATACTTTATAAGGCAGCACAGATATAGAGCATTTGCATCATTGCAGAAAAGTCTATTGGACACCACAGCCTTAGAAAGCACAGACAGGTAGAGAGGTGGATAGAATTAAGGGTAGGTGTGGTAGTTATGGTCAATTTGGCTGGGCCTGATTTTGAGTGGCTGGGCAGCTGATATAGTTTTTTCTCATGATCAGAACTCATGATAATCAACTCCATGGTGGAATCTACTGTGAGCTGCTGAGTAGCTGCCTTAGGAATGTGGACTGATTCCAGTATTAAAGAAAAAGTTTTGAATACAGTCTCTACAGCTTTTTGGCTGTAGCAGCCTGCCATGTTTCCTGCCAATCTTGGGACTATCTCTGGACGTAAACTAGTGGCGTGCCATGTTGTTTGATAATATTGGGGCTGTGCCACTTTATCTGTTGACCTTGGGCTTGTCAGCTGCAGCAGCCAGCAGCTGCCTGACTGAAGAGACACCTCTAGCTCCAGTGCGCTGGGAGCAAGAGGCAGAGCTGAAGCCCAAGGTCGAGGGTCTTCCACTCAGCCGCTAGAGCTTGGCACTTTGAACTCGGACTTCTGGCCTCTAAAACTGTAAGAAAATAAATCCCTGTTCAAGCCACATATTTGTGGTATGTCTGTTACAGTAGCACTGTGGTAACCAAAACAGTAGGCAAGCAACTTACTCTGGAAAAGGAAACACAGTTTCTGGGAAAAGCACATCTGAACACACTGGAAAAGATTTTTAGGAGAATAAATGAGCTTAAAGACAAGACAGAACAATAGTAAGATATTTGGATGTTCAGAACAGTTTCTAAATTTCCACACCAGAAGTTATTTTAAAATTTTAGTTATTCTAGAACCAGAGGCCAGAACCTGAGGTAGGCAGGCCCAGGGCTTGGAGGCTGCTTTTTGTTTGGGTGTAGCTCTACATTAAGGCCAGGGCCTGAGGTAGGCGGGCCTGGGGCTGGGTGTTACTTTTTGCTTGGGAGTGACACTATATTAAGGCTGGGGCATGAGGTAGGTGGCTGGGGGCTTGGAGGGTGCTTTTCACTTGGGTGTGGCACTATATTAAGGCTGGGGCATGAGGTATGAGGCCCTGGGGCTTAGGGCTGCTTTTTGCTTGAGGGCGGCTCTTTCTTAAGGTTGGGGCCTGAGGTAGGTGGGCCCAGGGCTTAGAGGTTGCATTTCACTTGTGGGTAGCTCTATATTAAGGCCATGGGGTAAGGTAGGCAGGGCAGGCCTTGGGGGCTGCTTTTTGCTTGGGGAGCTCTTTATTAAGACTGGGGCCTGACATAGGCAGGCTGCAGTTCAGGGGTTCTTTTTGCTTGTGGGAGGCTCTATTTTAAGGCTATTGCCTGAGGTAGGTAGGTGTAGAGGGGTTAGGAACAACTAAGAGAGACAAACTTCTCTGTCAGTTTGTTGGCCTGTGGTGGCTTGCATATTGCTGTGAGGCTGGAGGCTATGCCACCATGTTGCAAAATGCTGGCAGGTTTACCCACGGTGGACAGGTTTCAGTGCAGCTTCTGGGCTAGGACAGGCTCAGAAGTAGGAAGAGGCCATCTACTTCTCAAAGAATTGGCCAGTAAAAACCTTATGAACAGCAGTGAAACACTGTCTGATATATTACTAGAAAACTTTATCAATAGCTCTGAAACAGTGTCCAATATAGGGTCGGAAGAGGAGCCCATCAAGTCAGAAGGCACTCAAAATTTGACTAGGGAAGAGCTGACTCCTCAGAGTAGAGACAACCTTAACAATATGGATAGAGTAAAGCTTTCAGGACTTCCATTGGCTGATGTGGCATGTGGAATGACTCAAAATGAGTAGAAACAGATGCAAGCATCCATTAATAATCAGAACATGGAATGTATGAAGTATGAATCTAGGAAAATTGGAAGTGGTCAAAAATGAAATGGAATGCATAAAGATCGATATCCTAGGCATCAGTGAGTTGAAGTGGACTGGTTTTGGTCATTTTGAATCAGACAACCATATGATCTACTATGCTGGGAATGACAAATTGAAGAATGGTATGGTATTCATCATCACAGAGTGAAGAAGAGGAGTTCCAGTAAGATGGCAGACTAGGCAGAAAGACTCCACAGACCTTCTTCAACAAAGAAAAGGGAAACCAATTAACAAAGACACAGAAGATAATCCTGGACCCCTGAGCCTTGAAGGGGAGGATATAGAAGTGGACTAAACCCCAACTAGCAGAAGAATTTTCATGAAAATACCAAAAAAGGAGACAGATGGAGCTGC
>NW_006921630.1:11469035-11482296 GCF_000298275.1 Orycteropus afer afer
GCCTGGCTACCAATTCCAACCACTCAGGAAAGGATTGAATCTGGAGATCCTGGATAGAATGGGAGGAAAAACATGGAACAAAATCCAAAAACTCAATAATGACCAGAATTACTGGTCAGATGGAGTCTGATGAGACCCCCAATACTATGGCCCTGGAATACATTCTGTGCCTGGAATAAAACTCACTTCCAGGGGTTAGCTCTCAGTAGTTAAGATGTACATGCAGACCACTCAACCCAGGATGACGCACTCACATACTATATGGTAATAGATCCCTTAGAGCAGTTGACCACGGGGCACCAGAGGGGCAACATTCACACTGAGGAAATGCAGGACAGACAGGAGTGCATAACTATGAGGGGCACAGGGGGAGAGTTACTGGGCAGGGAGGGGAAGAGACAGGGTTAGGGTTGGGCATGGGAAATGGGGAGTGAAACTAAATGTACATGTAACGTTGAATGTAAAACAAACTCTTAAAAAAAAAAAAAGACTGTTTCAAGATTTGTCCTCAAGTACAATGCTGTCAGTGATAGGATAATATCCATACACCTACAAGGAAGACCAGTTAACACAACTATTATTCAATTTTACACACCAACCACCAAAGCCAAAGATGAGGAAATTAAAGATTTCTACCAACTTCTGCCATCTGAATGACCGAACATGCAATTGAGATGTGTTGATTATCACTGGTGACCAGAATGCAAAAGTTGGAAACAAAGAAGAGTTACCGGTAGTTGGAAAATAGGGCGTTGGTGATAGAAATAATACTGGAGATCACATGACAGAATTTTGCAAGACCAACGACTTGTTCATTGCAAATACCTTTTTTCAATAACATAAGCGATGACTGTACACGTGGACTTCACCAGACAGAGTACACAGGAATCAGATTGACTACATATGGGCAAGATGCAATGGAGAAGTTCAGTATCTTCAGCCAAATCAGGTCCAGGAGCTGATTGTGGAACAGACCACCAGCTGCTCATATGCATATTCAACTTGAAGTTGAAGACAATTAAAACAAGTCTATGAGAGCAAAAATATGACTTTGATAACATCCCTCCTGAATTTAGAGACCATTTGAAGAATAGGTTTGATGCATTGAACATCAATGACCAATGACAATGTGGGATGACATCAAGAACATCATCCATGAAGAAAGCAAGAGGTCATTAAAAGACAGGAAAGGAAAAAAAGACCAAAATGGATGCAAAAGAGACTGAAACTTGCTCTTGAATGGAGAGTAGCTAAAGCAAATGGAAGAAATGACAAGATAAAAGAGCTGAACAGATTTCAAAGAGCAGCTTGAGAAGACAAAATCAGTTATTATCATGAAATGTACAAAGACCTGGAGTTAGAAAACTAAAAGGGAAGAACATGCTCGGCATTTCTCAAGCTGAAAGAACTGAAGAAAAAATTTAAGCCTCGAGTTGCAGTATTGAAAGATTCTATGGGCAAAATATTGAACAATGCAGGAAACATCAAAAGAAGATGGGAAGAACACACAGAGTCACTGTACCAAAAAGAATTGGTCAATGTTCATCCATTTCAGGAGGTGGCATATGATCAAGAACCAATGGTATTGAAGGAAGAAGTTGAAGCTGCACTGAAGGAATTGGCAAAGAACAAGCCTCCAGGAATTTACAGAATACCCACTGAGATGTTTCAACAAATGGAAGCCCTGCTGAAGTCACTCACTCAGTTATGCCAAGATATTTGGAAGAAAGCTACCTGGCCAACTGACTGGAAGAGATCCATATTTGTACCTATTCCAAAGAAGGGTGATCCCACAGAATGTGGAAATTATTGAACAAGATCATTAATATCACACGCAAGTAAAATCTTACTGAAGATAATTCAAAAATGGCTGCAGCAGTATATTGACAAAGAGTTTCGAGAAATGCAAGCTGGATTCAGAAAAGGACGTGGAACAAAGGATATCATTGCTGATGTCAGATGAATCTTAGCTGAAAGCAAAGAATTCAAGAAAGGTATTTACTTGTGTTTTATTGATTCTGCAAAAGCATTCAATTGTGTGGATCATAACTAATTAAGGAGAATGTTGAGAAGAATGGGAATTCCAGAACACTTGATTATACCCATGAGGAACCTGTACATAGACCAGGAGGCTGTTGTTCAAACAGAACAAGGGGATACTGCATGGTTCAAAATCAAGAAGGGAGTGTGTCAAGGTTTTATCCTTTCACCATACTTCTTCAACTTGTATGCTGAGCAAATAATCTGAGAAGCTGGATTATATGAAGAAAAACATGGCATCAGGATTGAAGGAAGACTCATTATTAACAACCTGCAATATGCAGATGACACAATTTTGCTTGCTGAAAGTGAGGATGACTTGAGGCACTTACTGATAAAGATTAAGGACTACAATCTGCAGTATGGATTGCACCTCAATATAAAGAAAACAAAAATCCTCACAACTGGTCCAATAAACAGCTTCATGGTGGATGGAGCAGATTGAAGTTGTCAAAGATTTCATATTACTTGGTTCTACAATCAACACCAATGGAAGCAGCTGTCAAGACATCAGATGACATATAGCATTGGGCAAATCTGCTGAAAAAGACCTCTTTCAAGTGATGAAGAGCAAAGAAATCTCCTTGAAGACATGTTAGGGTATGCCTAACCCAAGCCATGTTATTTTCAAAGCCTCTTATGCATGTAGGAGCTCTGGTGGTGTAATGCTTAAGGCATTTGACTGCTAACCAGAAGGCCGGGGGTTCAAACCCACCAGCCACTCCTTGGAAGGAAGGTTGGGCAATCTACTTCCATAGTGATACCACCTGGAAACCCAAGGAGAGGTCGCTATGAGTCAGATCCAACTCAACAGCAGTGTGTTGCATTGCATTGCATTCTTATGCAGGTGAGAGCTGGACAATGAATAAGGAAGACCAAAGAAGAGTTTTGAGTTGTGATGTTGAAGAAGAATGCTAAGAGTACCATGGTCTGCTAAAAGGGCTAACATTTCTGTCCTGGAAGAAGTGTACCCAGAATGCTCCTTGGAAGTGAGAATAGCCAGACTATGTCTCACCTACTTTGGTCATGTTGTCAGAAGGAAGCATTCCCTGGAGAAGGATATCATGCTTTGTGAAGTGGAGGGTCAACAAAGAAGGGGAAGGTCCTCAACAAGATGGATTGACAGAGTGGCTGCAACCAAGAGCTCAGGTATAATGTGGTGGTTAAGTTTGTGTGTCAACTTGGCTGGGCCTGGTTGAGTGGCTAGGCAGCTGTATGTAGTTATTCCCCATGGTGAGATTGGTAATTAACTCCATGGTGGAATCTATTGGAGCAGCTGGGTAGTTGCTTTTGTTATGTGGTCTTGTTCCCGCATATAAGAAGCAGCTTTGGGAATGGTATCTAGCTTATGGCACGATTGAACCCTACATATAACTGAGTCATTGTTCAGCAGCCTGCCATGCTCTGCTGATCCTGGGACTTTCAGTGGACTTGAATCAATGGCCTGCCATGTTGTTTGATAACATCAGGACTGTGCCATTTTATTTGCTGACCTTGGGCTTGTTAGTCTCAGCAGCCAGCAGCTGCCTGAGTGAAGAGATGCCTCTAGGTTCAGTGGGCCAGGAGCAAGAGGCAGAGCTGAAGCTCAAGGTCGATGTGCTTTCACCCAGACCCTAGAGCCTGGTATTCAGTCCTCGGATTTCTAGCTTCCCAAACTGTAAGAGAATAAACTCCTATTTGTTCAAGCCATCCCACTTGTGGTATATTCTTGTCAGAGTGGCACTAGGTAACCAGAACATATAGCAAGGATCGTGAGGCTGGCACAGGACCGGGAAGTGTTTTGTTCTGCTGTGCATGGGGTTGCTATGAGTCGGAGATGACTCAATGGCACCTAACAACAACAACAGCAACAGGATCAGAGTTAATATTTTGTTATGCCTAAGGATATGCTTAGAGAGAAGAATGGGCTTTTTTGGTTTGGTTTGATTTGGTTGGTTTTGGCTGGAGAAAAAAGTGCTGAAAGAGATATCCTCCAAAGACTGGTATGGCCAGCAATATTATCAAAAATAATTGTAAACTATCTGAAAGAGAAAATAAATGGTTTAATGTTCCAGACAATATTTGCCTGAGTGGGTGCTGAATATCAATTCAGTATGGAGCAAAGAAACTATGAGAAAAGCTCAAAAGAACTGGAATAGTCAGAAAGTTGAATGTGAAATTCAATGTAAACCAGTGTTACACATTATATTTAAGGAAAGATAATCCAAATTATAATTGTTTAAAAATGAGATCTGAGTGGTCAGCTTGATATCAAGGAAGGATAAATCAAGAAGTCATAGACATTGCTCCTTTGTCCCCATTGCCTATTCATGACCAAAGAGACAGGGTTAGGGCCAGCTCAATGGGCACTCTTGTAAAATTAGAAAAATGTGCTTCCTTCAGGAAAAATAAAATGCTTTCTGGGTAGACTAATTAGAGAAAAGTTCTCCTTCCTCTTGGTACATGCAGCTTGTCAAGACATACATAGAGAAGATTGGGAATATTCTAAGAAAAGCCACCAAATCCATCATTAGAATAGGATTTCTCAGCCAGAGAGGCAAAGGGAAATATAGACAAAGCTTATAAAATTATAAGGGATTTGGAAATGGTGAAATATATTCCTGTTTGTTGTTGTTGTTGTTGGGTGCTGTCAAGTTAGCTCCAACTCATAGTGACCTTATGTACAACAGAACGAAACACTGCCTGGTCCTGTGCCAGCCTCACAATCCTTGCTATACCTGACCCATCATTGCAGCCACTGTGTCAATCCATTGTGTTGAGGGTCTTCCCCTTTCTCACTGACCCTCTACTTTACCAAGCACAACATCCTTCGCTAGGGAACGGTCCCTCCTGACAACACGACCAAAATAGGTGAGACGAAGCCTGGCCATTCTCACTCCCAAGGAGTGTTCCAGCTGCACTTCTTCCAGGACAGATTTGTTTGTTCTTCTGCCAGTCCATGGGACTTTCAGTATTCTTTGCCAGCACCATAATTCAAACACATCAACTCTTCTTCAGTCTCCCTTATTCATTGTCCAGCTTTCACATGCATATGAGGCGACTGAAAATACCATGAATTGGGTTGGTTGCACCTTAGTCTTCAAAGTTTTTGCTCTTCAACACTTTAAAGAGGTCTTTTGCAGCAGATTTGCCCACTGCAATACAATGTCTGATTTCTTGACTGCTCCTTCCATGGGTGTTGATTTTGGATCCAAATAATATGAAATCTTTGACAACTTTAATCTTTTCTCCATTTATCATGATGTTGTGAGGATTTTTGTTTTCTTTATGTTGAGGTATAATCTATTACTGCAGAATGTAGTCTGTAATCTTCATCAGTAAGTGCTTCTTGTTTAGCAAACCCTAAAAAACTAAAATGAAGAGCCACTAAGTTCTTTTAATAAAATAAAAGAAAGTAAAATTTACATAGCAGATTAAAAACTTGTAGAAAGTATAGATATTTCAAAGAGAGATTTGGTTAAATTTGTGGATCATATGTTAGCAAGGAAATTTCTGGGTAGTTTGGACTATATTCCTAAACATTTATGGTTAGTGTCAGGGAGGCAACACATTCCAAAACATCGGCTGGTGCTCCTGTCTGGTACAACCCAGACCTGCATCAGGGGATGTCGATCCCAATCACTGTGGCATTCTTATGTTTTCCCTCTTTCAGCTCTGTCTGAGTTCCAGAGGAAAAATCAATATCGTGGTTGACTGGTTAGACAAGATTTGGTTCTGAAATGAAGTCCGTTAAATTAATTAAATTAATTTTCATTAGTATATTTTTATGTTTTATATTATTAAGAATTCTGATCAGGGCTATCATTGATGGGCCCTGAAAGAATGGGGAAAAATGTGGAATAGAACTTCAAATGCCTAAAAAAGAAAGCAAACTCCAAAACTGATCTAATGCACTGGTTGAGACTAGAGGACTCTCTGAGACTATTGTCCTGAGGTATCCTTCAAACCTTGAACAGAAACCTGAGGACACCTTAATAACATATTGGCTTTAAAAAAATAATGAATATCATGTGGAAATACTGTGTTCCTTTCAAAAACCACCTATATGAGACCAAATGATCAAAAATTACTTTTAAAACAAATGAGAATGTAAGGGGGCAAGGCAACTAGATTGATGAAAACAGAACAACCAGAATGGAAATAATGAGAATGTTCACACGCTGAAGAATGTAAGCAATGTCACTGAACAACTTGTGTAGAAATTGTTGAAAACACAATAAAATATTATATATATATATATATATATATATATATATATATATATATATATATGCTACAGAAAATTCCATAAGAAAAGATTAGAGTACAGATAATGATAATAAAAGATTAGAAAGCAGTTGCTTCTAAGATAGATTATACATCTTCTGAAGGGTCAGAATACATAGAATTGCACTTTACATAGACAATATTGATTGCAAGATTAACACTTAAAAAACCAAACCAAAACAAACAAAAACCAAAAAACTTCATTTAGAAGGAAATTTTCTATCTAGAGCTCAAGTTAAGGAGCGCTGGTGGTGTAGTGCCTAAGGCATCTGACTGCTAACCAGAAGGCTGGAGGTTCAAACCCACCAGCCACTCCTCAGAAGGAAGGTTGGGCAATCTAATTCTGTAGTGATACCGCCTCAGAAACCCAAGGAGGGGTTGCTATGAGTCGGACATGACTCGATGGCAGTGAGTGTGGTTTGGTTTGGTTTTTCAAGTTATATGTATCTATGTGTATAATTTTTAGCATGGATATAATCCAATTTCAGTTTACCCAAGGCACATAAAACTTACTCAATTCCTTATAACCAATTCTGTTGTAAAGCCAAGTAACCATATTCTGCTTTAGTTGAGATTTTCTGTTATTTCCAGAGCTTGTATTAATAGAGGACTCTGACATAAGACACTGTTGCTGTTTTGTGCCGCTGAGTTGATTCCAACTCACAGTGACCCTGTGTGACATAGCAGAACTGCCCCATAGGGTTTCCAAGGCTGTGAATCTTTATGGAAGCAGACTGGCATATTTTTCTCCCAAGGAGAGGCTTATGGATTGGAACCACAAGACTTTTGGTGAGGAGCTGAGTGTTTAACCACTGCATCACTAGAGCTCTTGAGATAAGAAAATAACAAAGGCAATTAATTCTTGTTTTGCTGTGTAATCATACAGTACTGACCAGAGAATTGAAACAATTGTCTCAGTGATTCAGGCCTAAAATATATTCACTTAAATAGCCAGATAATTGAGGCAAAAGTGTCATTTTCAGGTGAATTGTCTGAATCACTGCATTAATTCTCCTTGCAAATTAATCTGAGGAAACATACTGAGGCTATGAGAAAATTTTAGGTTAGTGAGAAATGTCTCTAGATTTTTCTCTCTTCAAAAGTACAGTGCCTAATAGTTCACTTTAGTCGAAGTTAGATCCACTCTGTCAGCTTCCTGCAGAAGAACCAACCAGGAATGTTTGGGGATTTCTGTGTAACTAGGGCCCTAAAAAACTGAACCCAGGGACATAACTACTAAATTCTTGAGTTCTTTCAGACTACTCAGAGACTCAGTGTTTGTCCATTCCGCTGAAAGTAACTTCCAGTTATTTTAAGGAGTTCAAGAATCAAGTTACTTAACAGAGTGCTCTTACACCTGGATTAAGGTATTGAACCAAGACAAAACTGGATGATGTGAAAGGATGCTGCATGACTTTGAAGTCATTGTACACTGAAGAATCACAAAGGTAACGTGGGAAGGACAGTGCACCTCTCAGAGCCAAACCTTATTTATTGCTGATCTGTAGGAGAGAAATCACTATACAATAAGGTATTTATTCTCAGGACTTAGCTTTTCATATTTTATTTGAAGATCCAACTCAATTTTTTTTTTAAGTGGGAAAAAGATATGTTTATCCAGCGAGAGACTTAATTTGTTTTTATATTGTAGAAGAATGATAACTCTAGAGAGAAGTATGGCATGGATTTATGAGGGAACCTAGGCAATGTCAAAATGAGGATAAAAATAGCGCCCGTTTCATAGGGTGGTGGTGATGAGGTGAGGTGTGAACTCTGTAACACTGTGAAGGTCCCCAGCACTGAGCTGGTCACCTGGAGAACATTCAGTACAGGTTAGCTGTCCATATTGTAATTGTCAAAATTACTGTTACACTTCAAACTATGTTCAAAGTTTCCTACCTAAAAGTTAGGACTCGAATACTATAGAGTTTGTCAGGCTTTATCCTTCAAATTATTAAAGTTCCACAATTTACTAACATTGTTTCCTGGATTCATTTCTTCATTTCTGAAAGGCAAGGGTGGGTAATCTCTGATCTAAGAGTAGCCACCATTCCCTCTGAGCTTAATCTTATCAAACCTGCAGAGGCTATAGCCCCGACCCCACCATCACAACCCAGAAAAGAATTTTCTCTGGGATAGGCCCCTTTGCCTCTCTCGTTCAAATCTGAACATCTAAGGTCCAATTATTAGAGTGGTTGAGGAAACATGGGCAATGTTTAATCTACTAATCACATTTTTTCACAGATGAGTGGATGACCAGATTTCAGTCTAAGGGCACACACAGTGGACACACCCCTAAAGTCTACTCAACTTCCCTCTCTCATAATCTTTCACCTTTGGTTTTTTTTTTTCCCCCATGTTTATTTTGTCCTTTTCTAAGCATACGTCCTTCACCTCTCTGCTTCCCCTCATTTATTGTTAAACAAGTGATTGATTTCCATATTTCTGTCTGTAATGTTGTTGTTGTTAGGTGCCATTGAGTCATGGACAATGCAGAGTGGAGGAAAACTGTGCCTAGTGCTGCACCATCCCTGTGATAGCTTGTGAGTGGGAACCTTATGATCCATAGGGTTTTCAGTGGCAAGTAGATCACCAGGCCTTTCTTCCTGGTCTATCTTAGTCCGGAAACTCTGCTGAAACCTGTTCAGTGTCATAGCAACATGCAGCCTCCACTGACAGACGGGTGGTGGCTGCACATGAGGTGGACTGGCCAGGAATTCAACCCAGCTCTCCCACATGGAAAGTAAGAATTCTACATTGAACCACCACTGCTCTCTCCCTCTGAAATAACTACACCAAAAAAAGATGTAAATGAAATTGCTCTTTGTGTGTAGCTATTGATTCCCCAGCACACTTCTGGGCGAGGTGGCTCACCAGCCAGCCATAGAAAAAGCCTTATTTCCCTTTAGTAAGTAAAAGGCATCACTTGAATTCCAGTCTGGTCTCTATGGTTCCCTGAAAACTAGCTGTGGGCAAACCATATGTTTCTGTAAAATGGAAGGTTGCCACTTCGGCCGGTCTTGCTTCAGAGAACATTGTTTTCTGGAGTCCGGCCAATGTGAAAGAATTCACCCAGACGATCCAAGAAACACTGAACCATTTCTATTTATGGACACTTTCCTTTACCAATTAAGAACAAAAGGGAGTTGGGTTTCTTCCTCCCCCCCCCCATTGCTATATTTTTCATTTAAAACGTTTATGCAAATATTGATGTAATTAGAGCTATTTGTGGAGGTTTTCTAAAAGGACAGGAAATCTAAACCAACTGCCCTGTGTCTTGCTGGCATGTTAACAGCCAGTGCTTCAGTTTTTATCAGAAGTGAGTTTGAAAGTGGGTGACATGCCAGGCATTCCTTCTGGAAGTTAACTAAGGTAATGATGGAACTCCAGGCAAAAGTCAATATGTCACTTGTAATCCTATTTGGGGGTTGGGGGTAGAGATGTGACAGTTCTCTGGAATGATTTACACAGCCTTGTTAAAAGAAAAGTCCCCTGGGTGATGACTGAGCAGCAATAAAACAATGGACAACCAATGGACAATCGGGGACTTCCAGAGTCTCAGCCTTCCCTGACCACGCCCTGTGGAAATGCCCCAGTCCCTTTCCGGCTTTGTGGTCAGAGAACTTTTGCATAGAATGGTATCCTCTATCCTCGCCAACACCAGGGATTACACTTACGTGAATGTGGTAACTTTGGGGAAGATTAGTGGAAAATCCAAATGCTGACTTCCTAGTACAAAAGTCATGATAGTTTAAAATCCATGCCCCTAAGCAAAGGCATCTCCTACACTTTATAAATTGTCAAAACTGACAGGTTTCCAGAAGAGGGGTCCCTCTGCAATACCTGGGTGGTATTTCTGCCTGTGGGTGTGCAATGACAGTTTAGAGCTTATTAGAATCAGCCAAAAGATGTCAGGGCTGGACTCAGTACTGTGGCTTTGTCACAATCTATGTTGACATTTAATGTGTTTCTAGTGGTGGGTTTGAGTCTGCATATTTAAATTGATGTCACTTTATCACATAGATATTTTTTAAGGTTTTATTTGTCAGTTTTAGTGAAGTATAGTTTATATACAATTGAATTTACCTGCTTTAAGTGTACAATTTGATGAGTTTTGACCACAGTCATATTTTAGAATATTTCCTTCATCTCAAAAAGTATCCTCATGTGCCATTATAGTTAGTCTTGTACCCCTGGTAATCACTGATCTGCTTTCTTTCTACAGAAAGAAATTACCTAAAATTAATATGGTAAAAATGACATGGGGGCAGCCTCAGACCTTCTCTAACTTCACGAAGGGGAAAGAGAATCGGCATCAGCATCAGCTCAAAGCTGATTCCTATGAGGTTGAAGTCAGACATACTTCCTCTCTCCAACTTTTTAATCCATTCTGACACCAGCCATCCCTCCCATGTATAGCCTGTTCTACTGCTCTGCCGGGTTCGATAATCCATTGTAATGGCCACACAGAATTCACAAACAATACTCACAATTATGGGGTTTATTATGGAAGTAACAAGTTACAGTTCAGGATCACAAACTACTCAGGATAAAGTTCTTTGATCAGAACAGCATCTTCTCAGCAAGCTCTAGGCAGGCCTCTCTCTGGCCTTCAGCCCCTTGGCCCCTCAGGCCTCTTTGGCCAGGCTGGTGGCCTCTGGCCTGTTCAGACAAGTGTTACAAGTTCTTTAGCTCCACCAGTAAGTGCCTGGAGGCACCACACTCCTTCAGTAAACCCCTGCCTGAAGGCGCTCAGGTTCACTCTGGGTTGGTGAACCTAGTTCCTAAGTGCCCCTGCAAGCACGCTCTGCCTGCAAGCCTCCTGCTTGAAGGCATTCAGTTCTCTTGCTCCATGGGTTGGTGAGCCTAGCTCTGCCAAGTGTCTGGAGGAACCTCACCTTGTCAGCAAGCATCCCGCCCAAAGCCACTCAGTTTTCTTGTTCTTCAGGCTGGGAAGCCTACCATACTGTCTTCTGTTAGTCTTCGGGTTCTACTGCTTCTGCTACTGCCATTTCTCTGCTGCTGCTTCTCCTGTCTCTCACCGTCTCTGGTGTTACAGCTCTCTCTGTCTCCTGGGTCTAGGAGGTTCTCAGTGCAGTGTCCTGGGTCCAAAGGACACACTTCACTTGTATCACTTTTTTCTTGGTGATAGTAGCCCCCAACCCCTGCTTGCTTCATTCTCTTTTTATCTCTTATAAAAGGTGTGACTCAAGTAAGTGACTTAGCACAGTGGTAAATGTGGTGACTTGAGTCACACCCTCTAATAAAATGGTGACTCAAGATACATCCCACCCTAATCCTGCCTCATTAACATAATGGACAATTCACTTCCGAACAGAACCATAACCATAGGCATAAACCAAAATCTAAACTCACTGCCGCCAAGTCAGAACCAACTCGTAGCGACCCCTCCTTGGGTTTCCAAGGCAGTATCACTACGGAAGTAGCTTGCCCAACCTTCCCTCTGAGGAGTGCCTGGTGGGTTTGAATCGCCAGCCTTCTGGTTAGGGGTCAAATGCCTTAGACACTACATCACCAGAGCTCCCAACCACAGGCATGTTGTTGTTGTTGTTATGTGCCGTCATGGAGTGGGACCCAACTCATAGCAACCCCTCCTAGGCATAGAGGCTAGGATTTGCAATACATCATGAAACAGAGGATAATTAGATCACAATATGGAGGATGACTGCATCATTATATAACTGCCAAATGATAGATACTGTTATAGGACCAAACACGAGTCCCTGCCCAGTGCGCAGTCAGGCCAAAACAGTTTACACACGGAGATTAAGAGGAGAGAAAATTATTTGTTGCAAAGTGGCAATGCAAGGAGTAGGGGTATCCTCATACCCAGATCTGACTCCCTGAGATGCCATCTAAATACAGTTTTTGTAGTTTTCAGGAGAGGGGGTTATGCATATTCACAAAAGGTTGAGGAATTTGGGGGTGAAATGGTTGATGATTGCACCCCAGAGGCGGATGAGTCACACCAGCTTCCTGTCCTCAGCTGATAGGGGCTTGGGCAGAGGGTAGAGGGTCAGTTTCCATTAACTTTTGCTAGTTTCTGTCCATGTCCTCAGGCCAGAGTTAATTTACAAGTTGTTTTCAGAGACACTTTTAGCACATTTATCACCTGTAGGAAAGAATGTTTTCCTTCCATTCAGTTCTTTAAGGAACTGAATATTTATCTGTCCAGGGTGGGGAAATTGTTGGGGATAATTTAGTTTTCTAATCTATTCCCATCCAGGGTGGGGGAAATTGTTTTTACTTTACTCGGTTTCATTATCATTACATAACCACCAAACCACTAAAAATCATGGCCCAGTCAAGTTGACATATAACCTTAACCATCACACAGTCCATACATCTTATTTGCATTAGCAGCAAGCTGTCCAAATAAATTGGTAGGCCACAAGCATCTTATTTGCATAGTTCCACCCAATCATTGTTCAGTAGTCCCAAAGACTATGGCTAGGAGGGCCATGTTAAGTAATTCACTGTACTGCAAATATAAACAGAATCATACAGAATCTAGTCTTTTGTGTCTGGCTCCTTCACTTAGCATAGTACTTTTCAAATTCATCCATATTGGGTATATATAGGCATTTCATTCAGTTTTATTGTTAAATAGTATAAAATATTTTTTGTCAGGATTGGAAACAGATATATTTATTTGGATCATATAGGAAAGCCAATAAATTTTGTTTTCTTTTTGAAAAACATTTCTTAGTTAATCAAGAATATATTCAAATACATTTTACCTTACATTTTTCCTGATATTTAAGATCCCACCCTGTGAAGTTCCAAATATAAACATTTTGAAACATTAAGCAGGTAAACCTGAATGCAAAATAAATTTCCAAGTATGTAGCAAAAGCATATAATTAATTAACAATTTCTAAGCAATTGTTAGGAACTCTGGTAGCATAGTGCCTAAGGCACTTGACTGCTAACC
>NW_006921630.1:11482546-11542972 GCF_000298275.1 Orycteropus afer afer
GGAAGGAAGGTTGGGCAATCTACTTCCATAGTAATATCACCTCAGAAACCCAAGGAGGGGTCGCTATGAGTCGGATCCGACTCGACCACAGTGAGTTTGGTTTTTTTTTAAGCAATTGTTAGCAATCTGGCCATGGACCTAGATAGACCAAGAATTTCACAGAAATGTAAAATTATAATTAAATAATCAATTAGTAGAAGGGTTGAAGCAAAATCACATCTTGGTCATGTGGTACTTTAGAAGCTCTAATTGGTGCTCAGTAACAATAACATGCTGACAACAATAATAATTATGAATTTTGTAGCTGTGCTTGTATAGTGCATATTATGGGTCTGCTGCTGTGTGGCATACTTTAAAGATCATGAACTCATTTCCGTGTTCTAGAAACCTTATTAGGCAAGTATTCTATTATGATCCCCATTTTACATTCAAAGAAACTGAGACCCAGAGGAAACTAACTAACTGCCTTGATGAAAGGTGAAGCCTAGATTTGTCCCCAAGAATTTGCCCCACAGTCTTGGCTTTTGACCACTCTTAATGCCAGCAGCGCACTAGAGGGGAATTCTCAAGTTGGTAAGTAGGGTTGACATTGTCCCTGAGCAAGGTAAGGGATTAAGACAGAACTGGAGTCTCTGCTTAGGCTAGGAGGTTGTGTAAATGGTGAAGAGGTCCAGACTGAAAAAAATGGAAGAATGCCTGCATGAAGGCATTTACATTAAAAAAAAAAAAAAAAAAAAAATTAAAATAGCACTATTCACACAAAAGAAGCTGCTAGCTGGCCTGGTGCCCTGGTATCTGCTACTCCTGGTCCAGGTGATCTCTGAGGTTCCTTTCAGGGCTAATTAATATCTTTGGAATATCAGAAATTTTTGCTCAGAGTCCACAGTGACTTGGCATTATTAATGTATTAATGTGTACCAGTAGTCCACAATCTGGTCAGGTTGTAAATAACCCTAGACTGTTGAATTCATTCAATATTATGAATTTGTCTTTTTTTAATCTGACCTAACAAAGGATTTATTAACAATGTAGTGGTTAATAACATGGACTCCGGAGCTAGACTGCCTGATTTGCATTGTGGGTTTGCCACTTTCTAGCAGCATGACTCTGAGCATGATACTTGACCTTTCCATGCCTCTGTTCTTGCATCTGCAAAATGGGGATGTTTATAGTTCAACTAAGGAGCTCTAGTGGCACAATGCCTAAGGCATTTGACTGCTAACCAGGAAGTTGGTAGTTCAAACCCACCAGCCACTCTACTGAAGGAAGACCAGACAACCTACATTCATAAAGATTTACTACCTGGAAACCTAATGGGGGTTGCTACGAGTCAGAATCCACTTGATGGCAGTGGATCTGATTTATAGTTCAACTAACTCACAGAGTTGATTTGAAGATTTGTGTTATTGTTGTTATATGCCAATGAGTCGGATCCAACTCATAGTGACCCCTCCTTGGGTTTCCAAGGCAGTATCACTATGGAAGTAGATTGCCCAACCTTCCTTCTGAGGAGTGGCTGGTGGGTTTGAACTGCCAGCCTTCTGGTTAGCAGTCAAGTGCCTTAGGCACTACACTACCAGAGCTCCTATTTGAAGATAAGAGGGTTAATATATATAAAAGATATACAGTCATAACTAACAAATAGTAAGCACCAATGTCCTGGTTACCTAGTGCTGCTCTGACAGGAATGTACCACAAATGGTATGGCCTTAACCAACAGGAGTTTATTCTCTTACAGTTTGGAGGCTTTAAGTCCAAGTTCAAAGTGCCAGGCTCTAGTAGCTGGGTGAAAGCCCCTCAACCTTGGGCTTTAGCTCTGCCTCCTGCTCCCGGCCCACTAAAGGGAGAGGCTTTTCTTCACTCAGACAGCTGCTGGCTGCTGAGACTGACAAGCCCAAGTTTGACAAGTAAAAAGGCTCAGTCCCAATGTTACCAAACCACACGGCAGGCCATTGATTCAAGTCCATTGAAAGTCCCAAGGTTGGCAGAGCATGGCAGACTGATCAACGACAACTTGCCATTAGCTGGAGACCATTCCCCAAGCCTTCTCCTTATATACAGGAAGCACACCACATTCCTAAGGCAGCTACTCAACTGCTCAGAGTGGATTCCACCATGGAGTTGATTACCAGTCTCATCATGGGGAATACTACATTCAGCTGCCCAGCCACTCAACCAGGCCCAGCCAAGCTGACACACAAATTTAAGCACCACAACTGTATATGTGTTAGCTATTATTATCACTGTCCAAAAATGACTGTAGATAAAAATATGTTTCTAACTTTTGAGATACAATAAACTATTATGATCTGTAGTAAAATAAAATGTATCTTCAAGGCTTTATTTGACAAGGTCCTGTTTCTTGTTCCTGCAGGACTGTTGGACATTGCACAAGACTGATGGGAAGAAGTGCAAGGAGCAAGGCCCTCAGGGATGTGGTTTCAGCCTCCACACTGCACCAGCTATTGGAAGGTAAAATTTTAAATACCTGGTCTCTGAAACAAGAACTGAAACATTAGCAGTACTTGGTCACTATGAGTTTTGAGAAACAAGTTTATTTGTTTGAATTCTGGAGAAAGTAGAAGAGAATCAGCTTGGGATAAGAAAATTGGATTTTCCTTTCTACTCTACTTTAGAGCTCCTTCCTCCTGCCTCATATGGGGTTATAGAGATTATAGAGTGTGTTGTTGGCCACTTTGTGGTGACCTGCCTTGCCCCATTGTTCTTTGGTGCTGTAGTTGGATCTAGGCTGCTCCTGAACACCCAGCTCATTGCTCCATTTTCTGCACAAAGTCATCCTGGCTAGTCAGTGCACACTGAAAAACAAACCAAATTCACTGCCACTGAGTCGGTTCCGACTCATAGCAACTCCTCCTCGGGTTTCCAAGGCTGTATCTCTACAGAAGTAGATTGCCCAATCTTCCTTCTGAGGAGTGGCTAATGGGTTTAAACTGCCAGGCTCCTGCTTAGCACTCAAATGCCTTAGGCACTATGTCACCAGAGCTCTCCAGTGCACACTGGTCATGAATAAATGCATAAACAGAGATCCTTACACCATTTGACACCTAATTATATATTATTATGTATTGGTTGTTAGTTGTTAGTTTATTGTGATCATCCATCCACCTATTTAGAGAACATTCATTCATTTCATCAGTCAAAAACTATCAATTGAGACTTACAGCCTTGATCATTTGAAGTAGGTGTGGCTTTTTTGGAAAGATTGTGTGTATATATTTTGTACATATAAACTTTGGTAATTTTTTCTACAACTGTACTAGGAGTTAAAGTTTTCTCCTTTACAGTCACCTCTCTAAATTCCATCCACTCCTCACTTATCGACATGGTATGAAAATTGGTGTTATGCAAAATGGAGGATGACTATATTATTACATAACTGCCAAATTACATCATTACTTAACTGTCAAATTACATCTTTACCTAACTGCCAGACTGCATCATTACATAACTGCCAAGACTGAGAATCACAGCCCAGTCAAGTTGACACATAACCTTAACCATCACAGCCAGAATTACTCTCGCTTCTCACCTTGGTATTCATTACTGCCAGACATATGTTTTTAATACACAAAATAATCGGATAGTAGATTTTTTTTCTATTGTCATAAATGGGAATATTGGATAATGAGATTTTTGATAAGTGAGAAATTATGTGTATTGCCTCTAGCCTCCTTAGGGGAAGGGACAATTTAACATATACCAAGATTTGCAGTTTTCTAGATATTACTCAAGGAACCCAGGTGGCGTGAGTAAGTGCTGGACTGCTAACTGAAAGGTCAGTGGTTCAAATCCACCAGCTGTACCACAGGACAGAAGGCCTGGCAATCTGCCCCTATAAAGACTGTGTTGTTAGGTGCCATCAAGTCACTTCTGGCTCATAGTGACCCCATGTACAACAGAACAAAACACTGCCAGTCCTGCGCCATCCTCACAATCATTGCTAGTTTTGAGCCCATTGTTGCAGTCACTGTGTCAATCCATCTCATTGACCATCTTGCTCTTTTTGACTGACCCTCTTCTTTACCAAGCCTAAGACACCGTATAAGGCAATTCTGCTCTGCCATATAGGGTCACTATGAGTTTGAACTGACTTGACAGCACACAACAACAACAACAGATATTACTCACTTCCCCTCATACAATGGACTTGGATGATATTCCCAGTTGGGTAAACAAACAATTTCTAATGAGCCTATATAGAAGGGCATGAGAAATTTGCTGTAAGATGTAAAAGCAGTTGGAATCTTTCTTATTCAATTCAACAGAACATTTTTTCAGCATCTACTGTAAGCCAGATAATGTACCAGTTGTTAGGCATACAAAGTGAGATCCAATCGTCATAGAAAGACCAACTGGTCAACATGTGATTTTAGTGAGATGCATGTCCAGGTGATTGAGAAACTGCAGAGACCTTGGAGAGGGGCCCTTAGTCTAGCCTGGTGATGGAGATAGAAGGAGGTATTAGCAGAGAGTGGGCTAGTGTAAAGCTGCTGTGTTTCAGAAAGGAGGTTCACGCTGACCAGGGCTGCTGGCTTTTTGCGCCCCTAAGAGTGGGTGTCCCAGTTCGAGGAAGGGGTAGGCTGCATTATATTTACATCTGTGAATTCTGCCCTAGACCACCCCAGGAGAGAATAAAGGCTCTGGGAGATCTGGTACATTGCTTCAGGAGGATCCTTGGGCCGAAGCCCCTGCACCACACCCTCGGCCTGGGCCAGGTGTGCGCCCTTCTTGCAGCGAGGGGGGAGCCTTGCGGCTGGGTGAGCGCTTTCAGGGCTCCGTGTGTGCTGTGTGTTTGTCTGCCTCCTGAGGGCTGGGTCCTCCTTATTCACAGGTGAGTCACACCCTGAAACGCAGGCTTTCTTCCTGTCAAGACTGAGTCAGGTAGGAGAGTCGATAAAAACCACCTGATCAAGGAAAAGGAAAGCACAGCAGAGCGCAGAGTGAAAACTACCAACCGAGAGGCGCCTGGCAGCGACCCCTGCAGCAGCTGACGGCGCCCCAGCCATGCCTGCGCTCTGGCTAAGCTGCTACCTCTGCTTCTCGCTGCTCCTGCCCGCAGCCTGGGCCACCTCCAGGAGGGAAGGTGAGTCGACTTCTAGGAGAGCGTCTCAGCCCTGTCTGTGAACTTGCCTTTCTCTGCAGACTGTGATGGCTGAACGCACCTCCAAGGACTCCACTTCGCTGAGAACCTCTTTGGAGCTCCTTCCTCCTGCCCCATCCGGGTTTTTTTCCAAGATCGGTATAATATGAGACTAAAATCGTATATCACGCACACATATATATGATATTATATAAAGCTGTCTGATTTTTAAAATGTGGTACCAATAGGTTGTCCCAAACCGGGGTTTCCTTTCTTTAAAAGGTTCTTTCTTGATTTCTTCTTGACCAAGAAACCCCTGTTTAATCAGCAATGTATCGATATATAAATTCTTTCCCGACGTATGTTTTTACTAATGGGGTTTTGGTAGGAATGTTTTCTGTGACTGTGAACACCACACAGATTAAATAAATAAATAAACAAATAAATAAAAGAGCCTCTTCAATAACCCTTCTGGAATCCACCTTTCATGTATGGACTAGAAAAGGAGACTTAGAATACTAATAATGCTTCACTTTTCCATAATGCTACTTCTCATAGTATTTTCATGTAATATCCATTCTACAGGCATTTATTGAGCACCTATATCATATCTCACTTGCTCTCACCTACTGGCTGTCATATCCTGAGAAGTTAAGCTCATGTAAACAAACCTTTCTGAGATCTTAGCAATTGTTTACTGTATGCATGTGTCAGCTATGACAACTCATAACGGGTGTTTTCCTTGTTGCTTAGTTGTATCGATGATACTTGCCTGTAATTAACCTGGATTTTTGTTTATATTGCTTTCTGCCCCTGATGGCATTTCAATAATCATTTCAGTAGGTCCATGTTATTTTCACACACATGTATATGTAAATTTGAGATGATGTTCTTGTGAACATAGACTTATATTAGACATTCCATTTGTAACCATGCAGTCTGGATGATGTTGACATGAATTGTATTTGAGCATGTGTTTTAATGCATTGATACAGCCCCTCCACCCCCTGCTTTTTTTTCCCCCCTAAAATAGTCCTGGAATTAACTTCCAGCTCATCATCTCTGCTTGTCATTGTTGTGTGCTGTTGATTCCAATTCAGAGTGATCCCACAGGACAGAGGAGAACTACCCCATAGGGTCTCCTAGGCTATAATCCTTATGGGAGCAGACTGCGAGGTCTTTTCTCCTGCAGGGTTCAAAGTGCCAACCTCTCAGCAGCTGAGCACTTAACCATTGTGCCACTAGGGCCCCTCACCCTTGATTACCATTTAAAAAAATCAGGTATGGAAATGATCACCTACAGTAGGTTTCCTTAGGGTTAGGATAGCTAGCTTAACCTTAGGGTGGAAACATCCTAAAAGTCAGAACAGTCTCTATTAGAATTCTATTAGAACGCAAAGGGAATAGCTCTAGCTCTAGCTCAATTCTTAGAATCCACTGTTTTTAAAAACGAGAAAACAGAAGTGAATTGCTCAAGGCCACACAGGTGGCAGAGAGCACTTCTTAGACCAGTTTTGTTTTGTTTTGTTTTTTCCTTACAATATTATTAAAGTGATAAGGGAAAGAGGTATTTATTTTTTTCCATGATGGGGAGTTAGTACTGAAGCCTTTTCTACTCTGCTATTGTGTGTATATGTTAGCATTAAAAAAAAAAAAAAAACTCACTACCATCAAGTCGTCCCAACTCATAGAGACCTCTCCTTGGGTTTCTGAGGCAGTATCACTACGGAAGTAGATTGCCCACCTTCCTTCCCAGGAGTGGTTGGTGGGTTTGAGCCTCCAACTTTCTGGTTAGCAGTCAAATGCCTTAGGCACTATGCCACCAGAGCTCCTGTGTTAGCATTAGGTAAAAAGGAAAAAATATAGAGAGAGACAGATAGATATTATTAATTGTTTAATAAAATCAGAAGATGGACCAATTCCGACCAATTCCATCTAGACCATTAAGTTAGAAGCAGTATTCAGGTTCTTTTTCATACTTTCCTCTTCCTTGAAGAAAGATGGTTAAGATATTAGGCTCTCTTCTCAAAGGGCTGCATTTCATGTTTGGAGTTCAATGAGAGTGTGAAAAGTTCAGTGTTAGGGCAGAGCATGCATGCTTTTCCATTCATGGGATGCTGGGATGTGCTAGAAACTGGACTGAAGTATAGTAGTACTTGTCACATCCCAAAGTAATCTGTACCTGAAGTTCCCATGGACCGCATGTATGGAAACCTAAAACAATAACCCTACTTTGTGGTTGTTCCCTTGCAGGTGAAACTCTGGTCTTAGAGGTAGTTGAGGAGACTTTCAGGGTTTGGTGAATGTAGTACAGCTTTACAACCAGTTTGTCTACATTCAAATATTGGCTCATTCATTTACTAGTTCTTTACTAGTAACCTTTCAAGCTTTTCAACCACTCAAAGGTGGCTTCCATGCCTGTTAAATGAAGAAAACTTGTGCAACCTGTAGAGTAGCTGAAAAGATGAGACATGATTGTAACGTGCCTTAAAATGCCTGGAATCACATTTCTTTTTTAAAAACCTGAGCCAACAGTCCAAGTATAGAGTACTCTGAAGCCCCGAGATCAATAAGAAAGAAAAAGACTCTCTTTCAGGAGCTTACCATTTGGTGTGAGACAATGTGTTATGTGGCCCCAAGGATTTGGATCATGGGGAGGTTATACCTGGAGAAGGTGTAAGAAGGAGATGGGAATGATGCCAGAAAAGTAGCCAAGAGTTAGATTGTGAAGAACGTTATGTGCCCAGCTGTGCAGTTCGGGTGGTCCCCTGCAGACAAAGAAGAGTTGTGGATGGTACGTGAGCAGGTGTGGGTGTGAACAGCTTCATATTTTAGAAAGTTCACTCATACGGATGGAGTGGAGCAAGGAGGGTAAGATAAATGGCCATTGCAGTAATCCAAATGAGAAATGATGAAGATTCTCACCATAGCAGTAGAAACAGCAAAGAGGAAACTGTTTACAGAGCGCACTGAGAAGGTAAAATTGAAAGAATTTGGTGAGCCAATCAGTGTATGTGTTAGGGATATGAGTCAATTAAGGGGAATTGTGAGAAATACCGAAGAGTCCCAGATGGGCTCAGGACTTGAGGTTTGTGTGGTTGGTTAGTCAGTGATGCCATTGAGGGGAATGATGACTAGGACAGAAGAATCAGATTTGGGAGCACAATTGGGCAGGGATAGGGAGGAGGGAGCAAGTTTGTGTGGGGACCTGTTGAATTTGAGATATAATTGGAGAATCTCAATGAATTGCTGAAGCTACACTTTTGAAGCTTAGATGATAAATTTGAAATATGAATTTGAGAGCTCATAGGTGGATGGTGAATCCTTGACCAGGGATGAGATTGTGTGGAATGCAGAGGTAAAAGTAACCTCAACACTTAAAAAAGGAGGAACAAGGAAAGAGAATAAGGAGGAGTGAGCACTGAGGATAGAGAAGAACCAAGAAGGAGAAGTGTTTCATTGACAAAATGAAGAATTCCAACAATGTGGGAGTAATAAATAGTATTGAGAAAACTGAGTGTGTGTGTGTGTGTGTATGTATGTACATATACATACATACACACACACACACAAAGAATGAGGATGAAAATGACACTGTTTATTCAGCCATTAGGTGAATTATTTTCTGTGATCTGTAAAGTTTTTTTTAAGTATCATTTATTTTATTTTTGTTGTTGTTGAGAGTATATTTAGCAGTACACACACCAGTATAATTGTATAATTCAGTAACATTGATTATATTCCTTGAGCTATGGAACCATTCTTACCCTCCTCCTCTGAATTATTCCTCCCTCATATAACATAAACTCACTGCCCCCTAGGTTTTGAATTGCTGTGGTCAATTTGATCCCATAGAGATAGATCTTAAAAGAGCACAATGTTCAAGGCAGATATTCTCACAGAATGGTGAATTCCAAATCAATGATTACAGATCACTAACCCCACTATGGGAAAGGTGCTTTGAATAGTGCCTACCCAGATATACTGAATCAGAATCTATGCTTTAATAAGATCTCCAGGTGATTCTTACAGATTCTTATACATAAGAATCACCTAGGGATCTTGTTACAATGTAGATTCTGATTCAGTATACTGGGGGTGGAAATGCAGATTGCCAGCAGGGAGTTGAACCCAAATAAACCAGTTCTCAGACGAGATTTGAAGGAAATCCTCTTCACTTTCTTTTCATCAGTTTAAGAAAGGTGATGAGTAGCTCTTCTGCCCAGATTAAGATGAACCCTGCAATTTATCCATGGAAACAAACATAACACCTAACAAGAAGTCCAAAGCAGATTGTAATTTCAAGATTAGATTTCATACCATCCATTCTCCTTGCCTTTCATCACATATCAGGCCTCATCAAATAGTTTCAGCATATCTGTGTCACTCTAGAACATGCTCAAACATAACCAAAATATAACCCTAAATATACTGCCATCAAGTCAATTCCAACTCATAACAACCCCCATTGGGTTTCCAAGCTGTAAATTTTTACAGAAGCAGACTGCCTCATCTTTCTTCCTCAAAGCAGCTGGTGGGTTCAAACAGTTGTCCTTTTGGTTAGCAGTCAAATGCCTTAACTACTACACCACCAGAGCTCCTGCCCAAACATAATGTGATTCCAAATAAGGTAGTCTCTCATTTCCCAATGGAAAGATCCAAAGAGAAATGCTTTTGGGCAACTTGATTATGAAAATATTTAGTGACACAGATGCAGTAGTGAAATGTATCTTTATATTTAACTTAGTAAATTAATTATACAGACATAATTTTTTAAATAATATACTAGTGTAAACCAAAACCAATCTCACTGTCATGGAGTCAATTCCAACTCATAGCAATCCCTTTGGGTTTCCAAGGTGGCAAATCTTTATGGAAGTAGATTGCCTAGTCTTCCTCCTATGGAGTGGTTGGGGGGTTTGAACCACCAACCTTCTGTTTAACAGTCAAATGCCTTAGGAATTGTGCCACCAGAACTCCTTATACTAATGTAGAGGTATGGATTTGTTTGTTCACATTTCATGAATTCATTCTATTCAAACACTTTCCATTCGTCTTCAATATTCAGGTGTTTGTCATCCATAAAGCCACTTTAATTTTTGATGAAGGCTTCACTTCCACTCAAGGTGGCTTGAGATACAGGCCTATTGGAATCTGTTTCTGATGTTGTCACTGGAAAGCACACCATTTTCATAATACCAGGACAGTTTTTAAAGTTGTTCTTAAGTGCACATTGTGACCTTCATAGCACAATTATTTTCAGAGGCTTGTTTATGACAACTTTTAACACTCATGATTGTGGGATCATCTACAATTATGAGAGTTGTGTTAAACATGGCTTATTTCTTCTTGATAACCACCCAAAATTGCATTAATTGAGGTAATTTCAGTTTTTTCCCCAAAGAAGACTTTATTTTTTTTAAAAAAAAGTAAGATCATTGAGAAAGTGCTTTATAGTAAGAAGATAGAATTGTGTTAGAGTGTGACTTGGAAATTCCTAGGTCATATTAAATTTTAGGTGCCCTGAACTGGGGGCAGCCACTAGTTCAGCTCCACTGGTCCAAGAAGCTGAGGAAAAAAACTAATTTGTCATCAGTGTTTATGGGAAAGTTAGGGAGATGAGATTAAAGTGTTGAGACAATCCTGGGAATTTTTTTTCCCATTTAAATCCTTAGTCTGTATTAAAATTTTTTTCCCTTAGAAAAATTTGCAAGATAAAAAGATTTGAATCATCTCTAGATTACTGGAAACAGAACAACCAGAATGGAAATAATGAGAATGTTCAAGTATTGTGAAAAATGTAATAACCCATGTCACTGAACAACTTGGGTAGAAATTGTTGCATGGGAGCCTAAACTTTTGTGTAAACCTTCACCAAAAACACAATAAAATATTATTAAGGGGGAAAAAAAAGACTTGAATCATCTGTTGCAGAGTAGATATAGGGGTGCAGACATAGGCACTCCATAGATTTTGGAATACTCCAATTTACTGTTTTTTTTTTCACATATTAGTCACAAATTAGACCTAGTGGATTACTGAATCACTGCTGTCCTGTATTCTAATATAACCCCTAGGGAGATGACATAATATTTGAATCATATTCAAAGCCAAAGGCTAAGACTTTTCTATGTCTGTGAGTGACTCCATGTCTATATATGTACCTCCCCAACAAACACGAGCTTACTTATGTCACAGTCATGTAAGAAGAAAAGGATGATTCTTCCTCCAACACTAATCAGCATAAGGGTTTGAGGCTTTCCCTTTGCTGTGTCAGAGGAGAGGTGGAGATCAGTTGCTTCAGGGTGTCTCCTGAATGCCTTCAGGACTTCTTGTAGACCATTCAGCCCCTCAGCTTTTCTTTCCAGATTTTGTTTTGATTTATTGTGGGAATATGGAGATATTCTGAGAAAAAACAAAAAAAAATTACAACCAAATCATTTCCTACTCAAATGTGAGTAAATCATCCAAATCATCAGCTGCCTTCATTTAGGGTCATTTCTTACAAAAGATTCTTACGTTCCAACATATCTTTCTCCCTACTGTTATAGGATCCTGTGACTAAAATGAGAATAGACTTCAGGGGTTCTTTTGTAGAGACTCTCATTTTATAGATGAAGAAAAGGACACACAGGAGGTAAAGTAACTGCTCAGCTTCTCATGGTTGGTTAGAGCAGGGCTGTAGCCCCCAGCATGTGTGAGCCTCACTTACAGATGGAAAAATTGAGTCACGGAAAAGTGACTGCCTTGACCAAAGCTTTGCAGTTAGTGCTGGGACCAGATTTCAGTTGCTAGCTCAATGCTCTTTACTGTGATGTCTTGTTGGACTATTTCTAATGCTTATTAAGAATTTTCATTGACATTTTATTTTTAGGCTTAATGGGGTTTGATCTATTGTCAGAAAATTCTCTATGTCTCTAGTTGGGATACCTGTGTCCTGTCTATTCAGAAGTCTATTTGTGTATGTCAGAAGCCCCAGTGCTGCAATGGTTAAGCGGTCTGCTGCTGACCAAGAAGTTGATAATTTGATCACACCAGCTACTCTGCTGTAGAAAGACTTGGCTACCTGCTGCCATAAATATTACAGTTTAGAAAATCCTATGGGCAGTTCTACTCTGTCATGGTGTCACTATGAGTTGAAATCAACTTGATGGCATCCAACCACATTTGTGTGAGTTAATATAGTGGCTTATCCTTTTAAAAGATCAGAGAACAACAGATCAAAACTAAACACAAACTCGTTTGTGGGGGCATTTAGGGGAGAACAGATTACAAATTAGCAAATTAACTCTTTTCTTTAACTCTGTTGTCATGTTATCCTGCAGCTTGGAATTGACCGACTGGCTCAGTTAAGACAGTTGGGAAAAAAAAATCTATTTTTATTTAAAATGTTTTAAAAAAAGAACAATTGAGAGACAATGATAAAACTATGTTTTCTGTTCTTTGATGACTATTGATGTTTTGACTCTATGTGTATATAGCTGTGACCTGAGGTTATTTTTCTCTCTCTGCTAGAGAGTATTGGTTTAGGTTTTGGAATCTTTCAGGAATAGGTCAGTTTCATGGCTAGAGCATTGGGGGTTAATATATGCTCACTGCTATTTCAAATCATCACCAGTTTTGCCCTTGGTTAAAGGGAATTCCTGATATTTAAAGATCATTTCTCATCCCAGATAGACTGGCCTAGTTTGCGACTAGAGTTGCTGAGTAGTGCAAATAGTTACCATGTTTGACTGCTATCAGAAGGTTGGAAGTTCAATTACCCAGAGGGACCTTAAAAGGAGGTCTTGGTGACCTACTTCCAAAAACTCAGCCATTGAAACCTGATGGAATGCAGTTCTATTCTGATATACTTGGGGTCACCATGAGTCTGAATCAACTCCACAGCAAGTGGTGGTAGTTTGTGAAAGCAGTAATCTGAAGCTGCTGCTCTTGCCTCAACCAGGGACTTGCACTATGGTAAAGGGCCTCTTCACATGCTGGAATCTACAGGATGAGAGGCGAGACCACAGCTTGACCTGGTGTGGCAAGGAGGAGTGAAGCAGCCCACATTTGTCTGACTGAGATGCAGATATGCCATTCCCACTCCTGGTGGGAGTCTTTATGGTCCAGTCTCTTCTTGGAACATATGTTACTTCTCTTTATGGATGCATAAATGTTGCTGGGCTTCTAACAGCCCATTTAATTCATTCTTCTGATTTCAAGAAATACAGTTCTAATTTAGCCTTTCTAAGCAGATTTGTGTGTGTGTGTGTGTGTGTGTATAAATCTTTAAAGATGCTGTAAACACACTGCATACATATTTTCCCAACATTGTAAATATATATCAATTACCATTGTTCTTTTGTCAAAGCTGAAAACTATAATGGTATTTCTCAAAAACTCACTGCCAATGAATCAGTTCTGACTCATAGTGACCCCCATTGGGTTTCCAATGTTCCAAGATTCCAAAATCTTTATGAAGCAGACTGCTTCATCTTTCTTCCTTGGAGCAGCTGGTGGGTTCAAATAACTGACCTTTTGGTGCACAGCCAGATGCTTTAACCACTGCACCACCGGGGCTCCTTTAATGGTGCTTAGATGACCCATAAATACACACTTAAAAATCTGTATGTTTATGATGGAATATAGTGATAGCAGACATCTATAACTAATCCCCTTGTTCACAAATATATTGCTCATAAAAGCAATAAAATGTTTAAAGATGTAGGTTTATATATTGTGTAACTTTTAAAAAATAAGCCATCAAAACACAAATATAAATGATTTAAAAGCACATTTAATGAATATTCCAAATGTCTCTAGAAAGTACTTCGGTACAAATCAGAATTTTCTTTTTAACTTCTCTTTAGTCAGACTCCCATTCTTTCCTGTCATCTCTTTGCTTCAGGTGTCACCTCTAGCTGTCCTGGACTTTATAATTTCCTTTATTCCAGATGCATCTTAAAAGGCCATATGAGCTGTTTTCTAGGCCATGTCAGAAACATTCAAAGAGCACTGTACTCTGAACGGTAGTCGAATGTCCATTCTTAACAGGTGTACTTTTCTTCATAGATGATTTCTTAGAAATATAGAAATCTTTATTTCTGTGGTCAGAAGGATTTTAGGTACCATGTGAGTGGGTAAATACATTCATTTAGAATCCTTACCACAAACACTTCCCAAATCTCTAACTGTAGCCAGCACTAGCTGTCTGTTGCAGAGTTTTTAGAGGTGTCCAGTGTAGGGGAATAGAGGCTCTTCTACATTTCTTGTGACCTAACTTTTCCTTTCCTTCTACCTTTGAGCTCATTCAGAATGAGGCCTCAGCTTCTTGTTTTACCTCAACTCCTTTGCCGATCAGACAAAGATTGGAGTCCTCAACCTCCCTGTCCACTGGGGCTTTCTTCCTCCCTGTTGTCTGCCTGGGCCTTGTTATCCAACTGGGGTGTTGGGAGAAGACATCTTCAGGTCTAGTCTCTGGTATGATCCTCACTAGACTTAAGAGTCATCTCCAGTTCACATGTACCATTTCTAAGTCTAGGTTATAATATAAGGTATTATGAACTCTTAGTGACATCAGCCTTCTCCTTTTAAACAATATTGACCATTCAAAAGGAAAATATAGTGATCTGAGTTTTATTCACTCTTGATAGCCTTAGACTATTTAGAGATTAAAAGATCTGTCTATATTTCACTATTCGAAATTGCCCGTGTGCTCAAACACAGCAATGATTTTGAGGATGACACAGAAGCAAGCGGTGTTTTATTCTATTGCACATATGGTCCTTTTTAAAGATACATCTATGTGTGATCAAACTGATAACATTAACTTGAAAGATGAGATAGAAAATGTAGGGAGTGTATGTAGGAAATGTCAAAGGGGGAGGAACAACTCAGAAAATGAGGGTGAGAATGTTTGCACAACTTGAAGAATGTAATCAATGTCACTCCACCATTGGATTGGTGTATGTTCTGTTGTATATTTTCTCAATGACAGCACAAATAAAATATTAAAAAAGAGGAAAAAAAATTGCCTGTGTGATTAGAGAACTGTGCTCAGCTCTTCCTCTCCTCATTGCCCATCCTGGTCTAGCCTTACTTAGGCTGCTCAGGTACTTAAATTTCCAGGTAAGCAAATTGATCAGGCAAGGTATGGCTCCTGTGGTCTGGCTGTGTTGTCTTGAAATGTGTAAAAAAAAGTAGAGAGGAGACTAAATTTGTTAAAAGACTTTCAGTGAGGGAGGTGCCATTTCAGTTTTCTTATTCTAATTAGAAAACATATTGTGACGTACTTCAAAAAGATAAAACTGGAAGCAGAATTGCACGCATTAAACCATAAAACTCAAGGCCGGTTTAACGATGAAATGTTCAGATTTTGTTGTATTCATCTAAGCTAAGAAACATATTAAAGCTTAGAAAGAAAAAAATCCCAATGTTTAAAACTAGGAAATACTTACAGCATTTCATCATCACATATAAATAAAATGTAATATAAATATCCATAATGAATATTTCATGTTTAGAAACTTTGAGTTTTGCAAACAGAATAAAAACTGACAATGCCTTTGATACCAACTCATAGATGACAGGTGTTTCTTACATTAGACTTTATAAATAATGTACAATTTGACCATTTGAAAAAAATAAAAATAAATACATTAGGCTAGATTTCTACTTAAAGGGCACTTTCAATAGATACATATATATGTGTGTGTGTATGTGTGTGTATATATATATATGTGTGTGTGTGTGTGTGTGTACCAGCCACTCCTCAGAAGGAAGGTTGGGCAATTTACTTCCATACACACACACACACACACACACATATATACTGTGACACAATTGCTTCCTTCCTTGCCAGTTTATGTGTGTGTGTGTGTGTGTGTTTAAGTGAGTATACTATTCTCAATTTCAGTCACCACCTTCAGAGTATAGCACTTACAAGTGGGCTTGTCATTGAAGAGCTTCATTATGGCTGCCTTCATGGAGATGACAGTTGCTATTTGAGTATATAAGGGCTGTGTCAGTTTACATGAGACCAGTGCTTTGGCTCACAGGAAAAGAATGAAATCCAATAAGGTAGGTTAAAATTTAATTTATAGTGTAACTTCTCTTAGAAAAAAAAGGTGAATTGGATTGGGATTGTTAATCCCAACTCACCTTTCTCCTCCTTGAGTGTTTTCCGTTACAAAGCAAGAATTTTAAGAAGCAGAAGAAATAAAGTTATAAAATAAAGTGAAATGAATGGAAAAGGGATGAAGATGTTCTAAGAGGAGAGAAGATAGTGATATGAAATTAGGCTGGAAACATAGCTGGGGTAAGACTGCAGTAAGCTTGGTCCTTGTAGGCTATGCTAACGTGATCTTTAACTTAAATGGAAAAGCAACAGAGAGTTTTAAGCAGAGAGGTAATGATAAGATTCATACTTTGGAAATCTTTTTTGACTGTTTAGGGAAGTTGTAGGAAAATCAGTTAAGAAGTTACTGCAGGCAAGAGACAGTTGGGGTTTGGTCTAGAGTGGTTGTGTTGAAAGTAGACTTGGATGGACTGGAGACATTTAATGGTTTATATCAATACGGTTTGGATCAGGCAGGATATGGGTCTGGTGTTTCTGGATATGGTGTTGAACAGTATATGGGCAGGTGAGAAGATAGCCTCCAGGTGTCTAATGTGAGAGGATGACAAGCATGAATTTGGTTTACGGAAGCAGGATTTATGGAAGGTGCTTTGAGACAACCAATTGGATATGTATAAGATAGCTGGGCATGAGGGTCTGTAGTTGAGAATGAAGTCTGGGCTAGGGAAGCATCTTGGGATGTCAACAACTTATCAAAGTTATTAAAACCTTCACCTTGGATGAGATCACCCAAGGAGAGAGTAACAGATTAAGGAAGTGTAGAGATTCAGGACCCAGCAAGAGGGAGCACTAATGTACAGAATTTAGGTGAGGAGAGGAGCTAGTAAAGACTTAGAATGGGGAGGACAGGAAAGGTCAGAGAACCAGGAGCAAATGTGGTGGAATGGCATCATACCATCCCAAGGGAAGAGAGTTTCAACAAAGAAAGTGGGGAAAAGGCAGATTCGATGTCCCAGGAAGGGAATAAGGAGCATGAAATGCATGCAAAGAAACACAGGACATGCACCTTTCCTCTAAATAAGGAAAAAATTGAGTGCCATTTCTAAATGGTTTATTCTTGGGCTCAGTGGCAGGAGATTATAGCTCCCTTATTTGTATAAGCTTGCTGCTGTTTCCCTGAATCACTATTAGTGCATGCAGCAGCTGAAATGGTAGCAAGAGCAGCAAAACTGTACGTAATCGTGGCTAGCACACCTGGTCAGGTTCAAACATGACACTCAAATTCCTAGCTTCTGAGCTAGTTCCATACACCAGCCAAATACACGACCTGTAAAGGCTGCATGATCACTGTAGACTGATCTCATGGTCTCCAGCCTCCCTCAGCCCCTTGCCCCTCCTCCCATGGCAACCCAGGCTTGCTGCCCTCCCTTCAATATGATACAAAGAATGCCAAGGCAGCTCCAGGCCCACAGACTGCAGACGGGTTGGTGACCTGGGCAGAAATGCCATTCATCTGGTTCCCATCTTACCATGAGTTCTTTTTGTTGTTGAAACATCAATTTTTCGCCCTGAATGCTGTAGGTAGACAATGAAAATGTTTGTGCTTTGTGTTGGGGAAATTTCAAAGTGGCCTCCTGGACTTCTGGAAGATTTTTGTATGTTTTAGTTCTTGGTTGGCTAGAGCCAGATTGCCTCCCCTTCCTTCCTGCCTTCTTTCCATCCATTCTTCCATCTGTCCTTCATTCCTTCCATGTATCCAGCTAGCAATCACAGTGCTAAGCACTGTTTTTAGGTACTGTGGAGATACAAAAGTGAGAAATGCTAGAGAGGAAATAATTCATGTACCCAAACAATATTGACACAGGAATTGGCGACACCAGATATTATTGTTAGCTGCTGACAATTTGTCACCAACTCTTGGTAACCCTATGCACAAGGGAACTAAACACTACCTGGCCTTGTGCCATTCCTGTGGTTGGTTGGGGATTGGACCATTATGCTGCATAGGGTCCTCATTGGCTGAGTTTTGGAAGTAGATCACCAGGTCTTTCTTCCTAGTCTGTCTCAGTCTGGAAGTATCGCTGAAACCTGTTCAGAATCAGAGTAACACGCAAGTCTCCACTGACAGACATGTGCTGGCTGTGCATGATGTGTACTGGCCAGGAATTGAACCTGAGTCTCACACATGGAAGGCAAGAATTCTACCGGAACAATGACTGACCTCAGGATGGAAACAGGATAGAAAGTGATAAATGGCCTGAGAGAGGTGTGGATGAAGTCAGATGGGCAATGGGCATCCAGAAAAGGGAGCAGCTGCTGAAGGTTATCAGCATGGAAGTGTTAAGATCTGCTATGTGTTTCTTAAAAAAAGGTCATCTGGCTGCAGTGTGGAGATAGCAGTAAAGGGAGAGTGAAGCAAGGAGTGCCCCAGGCATAGGAAATAGCAAGCTGAAAGGCCAGGGGTGGGAAAGAACTAACTGTATCACAGTATCTGTGGGAGCCTCTGAATCTCTCAGCCTAGTGAGCCAAAGAGAGAAAGAGGAATGAGATAATGTGGGAGAGGTCAGCAAGGGCCACATTTGCAAGGTTTTGAAAGGAGTTTGGATTTTAAAAAATTTTGTTGTTGTTTTTATTATTAAAGCACTAAGAAGCATGATGATTCCATAGATTGTTCTGGAGATGGAAATTACTGGCCTTGGTGAAAAGTAGAGCATGTTTTTAAGTTTAGAACAATAGAAAGAGGATCATACAGAAATAACCTAATAAATGGCTTTATTAGCCAAATCGTTAAAACTTCTCGAAATTGCTTGCCTCAAAAGGGCAATCTTCCCTGTGGGAAATTTGAAACAAGATCTTGATGAACTGTAATCACTGATGGTGATTAGCCCAAGGCCTTCCCCCAGTGGAACCCTAGGAAATGTTTTCTATTTCCTTCCATTCTCCTCAGGATAGGCTTGGAAGCAGCCTTTGCCTCTGTGTTTCCTGTCCTAACCTGTTGGAGCTGAGCGCTTTAGTGAGGGGCGGGAGTGTTGTGAAGTGAGCCAGGAGGGATTCTGCACACCTTGCTCCATTGTTGAAACAGGGTTTCCAGCTCCTTTGATCTGCTTGCGACTCCAGGTGTGTGTGGGTGGTAGAGAGCCGACCAGCCTGCGCCTGGCTGCCTGGTGGTCTTTTCTAAGAAGCACCTTGAGGGTCAGCAACTGTGTGCTACTATGGTTATTATTATAATAAACACTTTCATGCCAAAGAAGCAGTATACAGCATCGAGGCAATTACCACCCATGGGTTACTTGACTTAAAGGAATATGTGAAAATCTCAGTGAAGTGACTAGATTTCAGATGTATTTATGTGATATTTGCTGTAAATGTAATGAATTTCATTCCTTTGGCTGTGGAGAGAACCCTGCTTGACAGATTTATGGATTTTGGGAGTTGGAGTGAGGTGACAAAGAGAAGATAGGATAAAGCCTTAAGAAATGTCTCTGGCTTGGAAAGAATCAGGTACAAATGACTAGTCTAATAGGAGTCATGGGTGGGATACAGACCTGTGATAGAGAATGCAATGGAAACAGGAGAGAAACCCTGGCTTGCCTTGATTCTAGAACCTGTGAGAGCTTTGGAGTCCCTGGGCGAGGTAAACGGTTAATGCTAACCAAAAGATTGGGAGTTTGAGTCCACCCAGAGGCATCTTGGAAGAAAAATCTGGTGATCTGCTTCTGAAAGATCAGCCACTGAAAACCCTGTGGAGCACAGTTCCCCTCTGACGCACATGGGCTGCTGTGAGTCAGAGTCAACTTGTTGGCAACTGGTTTTCTTTTCATAAGGACTTCAGGTACCTTCAGGAGCTCGGGTAGCATAGTGCCTAAGGCACTTGACTGCTAATCAGAAGGCTGGCAGTTCAAACCCACCAGCCACTCCTCGAAGGAAGATTAGGCAATCTACTTCCATAGTGATACTGCCTGGGAAACTCAAGGAGGGGTCACTATGAGTGGGGTCCGCCTCCACGGCACATAACAACGACAACAACATCAGGTACCTTCAGGGTATAAGTCTGATTTGTTTCTGTATTTACTTATACAATGATATCTTAATGCCAGGTCTATGAAGCCATGCCTGTCTATGAAGAAAATATGAACAATGTGATAAGTATTTGACAAAAACAAATTGATTCAGTTTATAGAATACCTTTTCTGAGATTATATCCTTTCTTTGTTACGAAAATTGCATTTTACAAAACAATATATAGTTAATATCTTTATTTGACAAAATAAAACATTACTAATGCCTTTTGTTGAAATTGTGCTGGTTCACAATATCACATTCTCTTAAAGATCACTCCTTACCGCCCCCAGCACAGCCCCCAATTAGGTAGATATTTACTGGATGAATGAAAATACTGTAAATGTACATCTCATTAACTATGAACCAAAGAAGGAAGGAAAAAAGGACACATCAGTAAAACAAAATGTGCCAGTGAGGGAATTTGGAGAAAACGGGGACTTGGCAGGGGAGGTAGAGAAAAATCTGCAACAAAATGAAAGGCAAATAGTTTCATTTACTTGCTGTATAAATAATTTGTGATAATTTATTCAAAAAATATTAGGCCTAATAGATAAATGGACAAAGATCATAAACAAGCAGTCTGAAAAAAGAAATGAAATAGCATAAGGCATGTTTCAAACCTCCCTTTCTGTACATCTTATCTCACCCCTCCCCTACCCAGTTCGTATTTCTTTTTACTGCTTCATTTTTCATTTTAAAATATCACTATCTTAACATTTCATATATATTGCTTATTTATCTTGTTTCTTTTCATTTCTTCTCATTCACATGTAAATTCCATGAGGGGTGGGACATTTACTGGTTTTATTCATTGCTATATCCCCAGCGCCTAGAACTGGTCCTGGTACACAGGATGCACGTACTGCCGTTGAGTGGGATCCGACTCACAGTGACCCCTCCTTGGGTTTCCGAGGTGGTACCACTACAGAAGTAGATTGCCTGACCTTCCTTCCGAGGAGTGGCTGGTGGGTTTGATTTGCCAGCCTTCTGGTTAGCAGTCAAATGCCTTAGGCACTATGCTACCAGAGCTTCTTGGCACATAGTAGGTGCTCGATATTTACTTGTTGGATGAATGGATGAGTGAAAGGACTTTGATAAATGCTTACAGTTGACCAAGGATGTGCAATGGGTATCAAAGCCCCCTTTCCCTATACTCTATTATTTGCATTTATGTCAATGTCCTTAATGGGAACTAAATAATATATTTACGAAATTTTCAACAAGCTCAAGTTTGGAAGTATAGCAAATAGATTACAAAACACACACACACAAATCTAGACATAAAATTGAACAAGGGTAAATGTGAGAGAAGGAAACTATAAAATTAGTAAAAATAATTTTGGAATTTCCTCTTGTTTTAAAATGTATGATAGGCTTGCATTGGGTCTGTTAAGCTAAATGAAGCATTGTATTATAAGTTACCAAGGAAGGATGTTTTCTGGGTTAGGTTCCTGTGGAGAAAGGCATTCTATTGAGGAATGGGGAAGAAAGTGATTGTTAGACCTTTGTGTTTTTATTAAGGCATGTCCAGACACGTGGGGAAAACCATGGAGTCCTCTCAATGGTGGGAACACATCTAGTGGTTTCTTGAAGTTCAAGAGACCTTTCACTCATTTGTTTGCTTAAAAAATATGGAATATCTACTAGGGACTAGGAGCTGTGCATATAGGAGGACTTCATTTTTCCTTTTCCTAATGAATGGGATGTATTTTCTGCCTGTTACAAGTGTACAAGTGTAGAATCGAGTGCAGAGATTTGCCTTGGACACAGATTTGCTTCAAGAAATTTTGTCTTATATATTTTGCTAACATCAGTAGATTTCCTACAAAAAGCTGGATTTTTGTCTTCTTAAAAAGCCTAATGTGGGAGCACTGGTTGCAGCAGACATTATTCCTGTGTGGCTACAATTGTCTGGGGATGAAGTGCAGCTTCTTCCTTTAGCCCCTTTGGCACAGTCACAACTCCCTGTGGCTTATAGCTGTCCTGGGGTTGCTCTTTGGCAACAGTGTGCCCATGGTAGTGGTTGGGCAAAAACCAGTCAGAGAATAAAAAAGATCAGGCAGAAGTTGTACTAGGCCCAGTTGGAGGAATATTCTGGAATTTGAAAAATAAAGGTCTTCCTCTATTCCCCCAGTAATAAGGATACTAATTAGTTTTAGGAGAATGAGTATCATTATGGAAGATATTTGAGAGAAACCATGTGTCAAATATATCAATGACAAGAAGAGTCGTTCCATGAACAAGGAACAAACCCTCCTCCTCGCTCTCTAGGTGGAAATGGTTGGAAGACTCAGTATTGAGCTAAGTGCAGTACGTCTGTGTTTGAGCATAGCTTGACAACTTTAAGAGTCTCGCAGGCTAGAAAGAGTGTCTTCAAAGAACATAGACATGCCAGGCTGATATACTCCCTGGACATGAGCACTGTGTATCCTGGCTGGCATAGCCCTCGGCTTTAAGGGAAACCAGTTTGAGGGAGAGGACAGTTGGCAATAGGCTCGTAACCTGTTGCACAAGTTCCAGAGTGAGATGCTGGCTCAAGACCTCCCTTGCTAGAACTATAGTGCAACCTTGCTGAAGGTTGAATTAGCAGGAAGAACACCAGTTCTTTCAGAGGACAAAGGACAGAAGGGGGAAGAGGTAGTATAAGATCATAATGGGGTTGTCTATTTTGTAAATATTATTAAGGAAGATGGGGCAATCTACTTCTGTAATGATACTGCCTTGGAAACCCAAGGAGAGGTCGCTATGAGTCGGGGCCGACTCGACAGCACATTAACAACAATTCTAAATGAATGTATAAGTGGTCCTAATGAAGTTAACTATTACCAGCAAAAAGTATGTCCTGAATGAGAAGGACACAATGAAAAGTTGGTAATTATTTTGAGATTGCTTCCATAAGACATCCAGGGCAGAGAGGGCATTGGCTCATTGGGTGATCCAGCTGAGTAACCACATAAGGATTGTTGGCTGGTGAATGTAGCTCTTGTATGTGCATAATGAAGTACTCAGTCAAAATTTCACAGCACATGACAGCTGTGTGGCACATCTGTTCAAGATTCAAAAAAATTAGTAAAACCAGTATTAGTTGGGAAAGATTTAGCTTGGCACCACTTCTGTGTAAAAGCTCATGGAGTTTGCATTGACTACAGACAATATACTGTAAGTTTAACAAAATGTTAGGTTTTACCTGTGGAATTATAAAATAGTTGTTGTTGTTGTTGTTTGCTGTTGAGTCAGACCTGACTCATAGCAACCCCTTCTTGGGTTTCTGAGGCTATATCACTACAGAAATAGATTGCCCCATCTTCCTTCCAAGGAGTGGCTGGTGGGTTTGAACTGCCAGCCTTCTGGTTAGCAGTCAAGTGCCTTAGGCACTATGCTACCAGAGCTCCCATAAAATATATAGTCATGCTGTAAGTGGAAGGAGCTCTAGTGGCGTAGTGCCCAAGGCATTTGACTGCTAACCAGAAGGCTGGCGGTTCAAACCCACCAGCCACTCCTCAGAAGGAAGACGGGGCAATCTACTTCTGTAGAGATACCACCTCATAAACCCAAAGAAGGGTTGCATGAGTCGGATTGGCTTGATTTTTTTTTGTTGTTGTTGTTGTTGTTGTTGTTGTAAGTGGAGCTGTTCAAATCACACTTAAAGTATAGTAATAAATTCTGGTCATTTTAAGAAGGATATTGGAAATTAGGGTTTGTTTTCAAGAGTGTAGTCAAGAGAAATCTACAAATCATGTCATGGGAAATGGTTGAAAGACTAAGAGGTGAAAGAAATGTAGTCTAACCTGGAGGAGAGAGGACTAAGGAGAGAGATGCTATTGCTATCTTTAGATAGTCAAATGTTGATTGACATCCAAAAAAACCCCACTGCCATCTAGTCGATTCTGACTCATAGTGACCCTCGTTGGGTTTCCAAGGCAGTAAATCTTTACAGAAATAGATTGCCCCATCTTCCTCCCACAGAGTGGCTGGTAGGTTTTTGAACTGCCAACCTTCTGGTTAGCAGTTAAATGCCCTAGGCACTGCACCACCAGAGCTCCTCACTGAGCTTGTAAAACAGGGACTGCCTTGTAGAACAATGTCTGAAATAAATGTCTGATGAATAAATGAATGAATAAAGAGTGTAGGGGTGTGTGTGTATGCACACATGTGTGTTGTTTTCTAGGGAAGAAAAAGAACATGTAGTTTAAATTACAGAGACAGTAAACCAAACTCATTACCATTGAGTTTGTTCCAACTCATGGCAACCCTACGTGTTACACAGTAGAACTGCTCCATAGGGTAGGTATTCTTGCTGTAATCCTTATGGAAACAGATCACTAAGCTTTTTTTCCATGGCACCACAGGGTGGGTTTGAAGCACCAACTTTTAGATTAGTAGATGAGTGCAAACCATTTTTGCCATCCACAGAAAGGAAGATTTAAAACTCCATGAAAACAATTTGTAACTACCAGTGCTGTGTAGGGAGACACCAAAAACCAAACCAAACATACTACCTGTCATTGAGTCAATTCCAACTCACAGTGACACTGTAGGGTTTCCAAGGCTGTAAATCTTCATGAACACAGACTGCCTCACCTCTCTCCCACCAAGCAGCTGGTGGCTTGAACTGCCGATCTTTTGGTCCAAATGCCTTACCCACTGTACCACCAGAGCTCCTTATAAGGAGGAATAGGACATCCTTACACAAGGAAGGATTTAAGAAGAGACTGAATGACCCTCTATTATATACTTATAGGAAGAATGCCTACATGCAGTGGTAAACCAGATTCTTGAGAACAGCATAAGATGGAAAGGTGAGGGCTTTGGAGTCAGACCTTGGAGCAAATTATACCTTTGTTGTTTAGCTGCAATATTAGGCAAGATAGCCACCTTCTATGTCCATTAGTTTCTTCATTTGATAAATGGCAATAATAAAACCCACATTCAAGGATTGTGAGAATTAACTGAGCTGATAAATGTAAAGTACTAGAAGCAGACTAGGTTCTAGTTGTTAGTTGACTTGCCCTGTATAAGATGGTGTCCAAAGCAGCAAAAGAGTGAGTTTTAGGAGCCATTGTTAGGAAGCCATTTAGGAAGCTCATCGGATTTACTTAGTCATCTCTGTGTCTTCAGAGTCTGACACAGGGTCCAACACAGGGCAGTACATGTTGGCACATTTGTTGACTTTAGGGTTAGCACTCTGGGTAAGTCATGGTACTAGGTACTTCCAGGCACAGGCCACATGCAAGTAGGCTTTGGGATCAGACAGATAGAGGTTCAAATCCCAACTCTACAACAGGTCAAGTTACTTAACATTTCCGAGCTACATCTTCTCATCTGAGGTAATACCTGTTTCGTGTGAGTAAGGAATGAGAGAGCATATTCCAAAGCATTTGATATTTTTTCCTCAGTGAATTCTCTTAACTATCTGAGGAGTCAGGTATTACAGTTTACCTTTATAGAGAAAGAAACAAGATTCGGAGAGTTGAAGTGATTTACCCATGGAACTAGCAGAACTGGGATTTGATCCCATTCTTTTAACCTCAGGGCCCATCATCACCTTTCTCTTTTAAACCCTGACTGAAACATTTCTTGTCCAGGTTCTGTGCCAAGTATTTCCACATGTTGCCTCATGGGGTTTTAAGCCCTACATGGAGATGTCACTCAGTTCACAAGTCTCTTTGGTTCATCCACAGGGTGAATTTTCCTAGACATTTTGGAAGAAGATTCTCTTTGAGTACCTGGCTTTGGGAGGAACATGGAAGATGCAGAAAGAGAAAGAGAGAGAGAGAGAGAGAGAGAGAGAGATACTTGTGTCCAGCCAGTCATATCAGTTTCTCAGCTTTGACCATCACTGGAGGGACAGATGCTGTATATCTTGAACAGATGACTCCATCATCTGCTAAACACTTGTTCCAGGGACCACCCTCAAGCCTTCTCCAGCCCACATACTTGTTCTGTTGGATTATACAGTGTTTTAGAAATGAATTCCTTGCCAATCTTTAAACCAGGAACTTTCACATAAAACATATAATTCAGACTTTTTGGTTTCTCTTGAGAAATTGGACATTCTGGCAACCCTGAATCACCTTCTTCCAGGCAACAACTCACCAGCACTGCTTGTTGGCTGCTTCCTTTAGGTGGAACAAAGCTCTCCCATCTGCCACAGACCCTACATGGCCCATTTCGTTTCCTTAGTTTAAATTAATATGTACTACTCTTGCATAACTTATGTTATTAATAATAAAACACCTGGGGAAATTGTTCCTGAGTATTTTTTCCTAATGCTGTTTTTCCTTCCTCCTCCCTAGTCTGTAATTGCAATGGGAAGTCCAGGCAATGTATCTTTGACCAAGAACTTCACAGACAGACAGGAAATGGATTCCGCTGCCTCAACTGCAATGACAACACGGATGGCATTCACTGTGAGAGGTGCAAGGAAGGGTTCTACCGACAGACAGAAAGAGACCGCTGCTTGCCTTGCAATTGTAACTCCAAAGGTAGCTGAAAAACGGGAAAAGAAAGAGGGAGGGAGGGAAGAAACATGCAATTCAACCAAGAGGAAGATGTTCCACTCCTAGAACAATTGGGAATCTTCTAGACTCTGGTCTTTTTTTTTTTTCCAACATGAAAATAAATGTGTTTATCTTTGTTTCTGGTGACCATCTGCCCCCCTTAAGTGTGAGTTGGTAGAACCAATTAGAGTCTTCAGAGCACATTGGCTTGAATTCTGTTACCAAGAGTCACATTATTACTTTTCCTGGCAGTCTTTGACCCAGGAAAAAGGAAGCTTGCACTCTTCCAGTGACAGTTCTTTGTATTCATAACTATCTTTTTGACCAACCACTTGAAATATGAAGGTTTAGGCAGATCAGCTTCAGGTACTAAGTTAGGTGTTGGCAGTGTACTGGTACTAGTAGAAGAGACAGATGAGTAGAAATGGCAGATTAGAATCTTTGACAGGATGGTTAATCCAACAAAATGAAATAATAAATAGGAAGCACCTCAGGGAATTGCTGGCTCATAAGAGGGTTATTTATTTATTTCTTTTATAAGTGTTCTGCCCAGTACTATGTTCACACAAGTGTAGGTAGTACTTGTGCACATAGATGCACATACACTACTGTAGTCATTGTGGGCAGTTAGTAAAAACAAGTTTAAAATATAATCTCAGAGAGAGAGAGTTCTAGAAATGAATTGAGGTTTTTATTTATTTAAATTGTCTTATTTATCTATTTCTTGGCATTGTCTGTTTCTCCTCCTTGCTAGAAAATGTTTGATAGCATAATTTGAGAAATATTAATCCACCTAAAAGTGTTTTTAGCCTTATCGCATAGCAGTGACTCAGTGCAGCTTTGTGGAACCAATTCATAGCATCTGCTGAAAGACTCCTAAAAATGGATAAATTTTGGTCCAGCCATGAGTTACTGGTATAAGATGGTGGGGGCCCCACAGAAAGCTGGGATGGCCCCATGGTGGTATAGACCCATATCTGGCAGACCCTCCCAGATTCACCTATTTTGCTGTTATCATGTGGCTTGAGTCAGATTTGCTCAGCTCTGTGGCACAGAATCGGAATTCAGATTCTTTTGGACTTAGCAATTCCCTCTATGAATGAAAGCAGTTTATAAAGAAGTATGAAAAGAAAAGTTATTCCATTTTAATGGCATTTAACCTCTCTGAAGAGCCCATATCCCCTTAGGTCACGAAGCTTCTTCATGAGTCACTGGAGTTGGGTCATTCCAGCAAAGTAATCAGTGGGAATGTAATTAGAAACCATAATTGGCTCAGCTGGAAAGCCTGGCCTGAAGACAAGGTTATTAGTCTCGGGTAGACAAGGAGCCTGCTGTCTAACAAAGAGAGATGGTAATGACCAATTTACTATCCACCCTTCTTTTTCATACTGTAGTCCATTGCTTGACCAGCAACAATAAGCCCGGCCCTTTCCTTTCATATAGGACCTAGATATCCCTGACTCAGTGTGAACAGTCCAGTAGAAGCAGTATAGGCCAATGATAACTGATATCTTATGTAACAGCTAACATATATTGCATGCTTGCTTTGTGGCAGCCACTTTTCTAGATGGTGTTCATCCAGTAATTAATTAATCTGTACAAGCAACCTTATGAGGAGGGTACTATTATTATTATTTCCATTTTACAAATGAAGTAGCAGAGGCTTGGAGAGAGGTAAAGAAGCTTGTCCAAGGCTTCAGAGTAAGTGGTAGAGCAAGGGTTCGAGCCCAAGATCATTATGTAGAGTATGTGGCAAAAAAAATGTGGGCAATGGAGCCAGAGAGCCTAGCTTCAAAGGTCAGCACTGCCACTACCACAGGGTTACTTTGAGCACTCCCCTCTTATCTCTTACTCCAGTCAGTTTCCACACCTGTGAGAGGGTGATTGTGCTGTTTATGTTGTAGGACAGTTGTGAGGATAATCTGATGTTTGTTAAGCAAGTGGTGGCCAATTCAATAAATGGTAGTTGACAAGTAGTTGTTTTTCTTGTTAGGACAGAGGCCAGGGTCTCAATCTCCTGGAATGCTGGCTTTTTCTTTTTTTTTCCCCTTTAAATCACATTCCAGTTTAGAAAGAAGTTTTGTTGAGGACATATATGTGATCTATAACTATTTATTTTACAGCTCAGCAGAGTTTAAATGCCTTTACTAGTTTAATATCTGTTATCCTTTAACATCTCTAAGTTGGCAGTGAATATTTTTTTTACAGTGGGGAAATTAAGACTTAGAAAAGTTAATGAATGGTCCAAAGTCTCACAGTAGGTGATTGCAAGAACTAAAATTGTAATCCGATCTTCTGACAGAGAACAGTTACCTCTTGTTCCCTTAATAGAAGAAGGGAAAAAATAGCTAACATGTCCCCAAGGCAGATAATTTAGATGTTGGAGAATAATTTCATGGATATAATTTCCCAAGATCTGGGTAATACTTTATACTTTTCCAATATGCTTTCATAGGAGCTCTGGTAGCATAGTGGCTAAAACACTTGACTGCTAACCAGAATGCTGGAGGTTCAAACCCACCAGCCACTCCTCGGAAGGAAGGTTGGGCAATCCTACTTCCGTAGTGATACTGCCTTGGAAACCCAAGGAGGGGTCGCTATGAGTCGGGGCCGGCTCGATGGCACATAACAACAACAACAACAACAATATGCTTTCATATAGTATGCCTACTTCAATTCTCATAAAAAAGACCTCTCATTGGACAGAACTAGGTAACCATATATAAAAAGAAAAATGAGAGAGAGAGAACTTATTCCTGCTCGGTAGCTGACAATCTGTATGTGTTAACATGGCCACACCCCCATCATAGAGATGAGGAAACGTGAGAGGCCAACCAGTGCAGACTGAGCAGCACTTAGGGGCAGAGAAGATTTCTATCATGGTCTACTGTCTCCAACTATAAGTTGGCTGAACAGATTGCAAAACTAATGGCCTATGTTTAATTTCCTCTGTGATTTCTTAATATCCCAGTCAGGTGATATTTTTAAATTTAAAATAATAACTTGACCAGAGAACTTGTTGTCTATTCCATTTCAGATGCAGAAGAATGTGTCTTCCAAAAATACTGTCATTCCACATACGGCAAATTAAGCCAACAACATTTATATTACCCAAAGTGGTCACAGATTTTGAACTTCATGTCAGTTTGTCATGAATATAATAATTAGACCTGTTTTTAGGTAGTGTCTTTGTGGGTTAACAGCAGAAGTGAGTTATCTTCAATTCTTGTAATCACATATTTAAGCCCTGATAACATTTTGTGGTCACCAGAAAAGAGAATCATGTTTGGTGAAGTAAAAGGTCAGCACAAATGAGGGAAACTCTAAGAGAGATGGGTTGACACAATAGTCACAAAAATGAACTCAAACATGCCAATGCCAGGCAACAGTTTGTTCTCTTTTATATACAAGGTCACCATGGGTCAGACCCAGTTCCACAGCAACTAACAACAACATTTTCCAACCTTTTCTGACTCAACCTTTTCCATACACATGTATGTTGTTGTTGTTGTTAAGTGCCGTCAAGTCGTTTCTGACTCATAGCGACCCCATGCACAGTAGAACAAAACACTGCCCAATCCCACACCAGCCCCACAATCCCTGCTATACTTGAGCCCATCATCGCAGCCACTGTGTCAATCCATCTCGTTGAAGGCCTCCCCCTCTTTCATCGACCCTCCACCCTACCAAGCATGACATCCTTCTCCAGGGAATGGTCCCTTCTTACAACATGACCAAAATAGGTGAGACAAAGTCTGGCCATTCTTGCTTCCAAGGAGCATTCTGGCTGTACTTCCTCCAGGACAGATCTGTTAGTTCTTTTAGCAGTCCACGGTACTTTCAGCATTCTTCGCCAGCACCACAACTCAAAAGCATCAACTCTTCTTCGGTCTTCCTTATTCATTGTCCAGCTCTCACATGCATACGAGGCGATTGGAAATATCATGGCTTGTGTCAGGTGCACCTTAGTCCTCAAGGAGATATCCTTGCTCCTCAGCACTTGAAACAGTTCCTTCGCAGTTGACTTTCCCAATGCTACACATCGTCATGTACATGCTGGTGACATGTAGATGTGAGTTTTTGAGGCTGAGCCTCTGGTGTTTAAAACCCAGCGAAATGCACCTGGTGCACAGGTAACAGCCCAGCTTATAGACTGAGACAGACTAGGAAGAAGGAAGAGGCCGTCCACTTCTCAAAGAATTGGCCAGGGAAAACCTTATGAATACACATGTATACATGTATGTTTTGTTTTTTTTTTCTCCTATGGGACCTAAATTCTTGAGGTTATCATTAATTCAATGGTACTGAACATATTTTGTTAATTTAATTTTATTTTTAAGCTTATCTGTGACTCCAACTTCAGACTACAACATCTGAATTGTTATTTAAAACATGTCTTTAAATGCAAGTGCGTGTATTTTTAAGAATTCTCTAGAGAAAGCAAACTTTCTTGGTTTAAATTTTAAATATGAATTCTTTTAGAACACCTTCCTGGGTCCTCAAATGCATGTAGATGATACTTCCATTGTTGTTGTTATGTGCTGTGGAGTCATACCCAACTCATAGCGACCTCTTCTTGGGTTTCTGAGGCAGTATCATTACGGAAGTAGATTGTCCAACCTTCTTTCATAGGCAGGGAAAAAGCTTACTGGAACACAAACTTAAAACAAGAAGCTATTCTTCAATCTTTTCTTTAAACCCAGTTGTTCACTATCCCTAAGGGTAGCTCATGATTGAGGAATCAGGACAGATGTGTTTTATTGTAGTGAAATGCTTTGAAAACCCAATGCTATAATTTTGGAAGCTTTGAAATGTTAAATAAATTAACCATATTCACAGTTAGAGTCTGTGAACATCTTCATGTCAACTTTGCAAGGTTTGAAGAGGGCCTCAGTGATAATAGAATCTTATTGTGGTTGTTAGTTGCTGTTGAGTTGTTGCCAACAGAGTACTGCAGAGTAAAACACTGCCTGGCCCCGCACCATCCTCATGATGGTCAGCATGCTTGAGTACATTGTTGCTTTCCAACTCACAGGGCTCATCTTCCAACACTGTTGGACAATATTCTGCTGTGATCCCCACTGCTTTCATTGGCTAATTTTTGGCAGTAGATCACTAGGCCTTTCTTTCTTCCTCTGTTTTAGTCTGGAAGCTCTGCTAACACCTGTATACCTGCTGGTATTTGAAATACTGGTATAGCTTCCAACATCATAGCAGCACACAACCCACCACAATATAACAAACTAACATACACAAAACCGAAAACCAAGCTCACTGCAGTTGAGTCGGATCCGACTCATAGCGACCCCTCCTTGGGGTTCCGAGGTGGTATCACTATGGAAGTAGATTGCTTAACCTTCCCTCTGAGGAGTGGCTGATGGGTTTGGACTGCCAGCCTTCTGGTTAGCAGTCAAATGCCTTTAGGCACTATGCTACCAGAGCTCCTAACATACAAGTGAGGGATAATAAAATGAGCTATATATTTTTTTGAGTGTCAACTCTGAAACACTGAGGTAGGCATTTCACATATGTTAGCTCAAAGTTTTACAACAGCACTACAAGATATAGGTTGTTATCCTATTTTTAAAAATTGAAGAATAACCAATCTGTCCAAGGACACACAGCTAGTAGGTGGCAGGGCTGGTATTTGAATTGAGATCTGTTGGACTGCAAAGCCTAGGCTCTTACTATGTCCTCCAGCTTCCTTTAGACCAGTATATTCTAAATCACGTCCTGTGGAACACTGTGCTCCTGAAGATAATAATAGGTGTTACCTGTAAGAATGTCAAATAGTGTTTAGAAATACTGGCATTAAAATGTTAAAAAAGCTTTATGCCTATTAGATATATTATTATGTTATAAATCTCTGCAAGATACAGTATGTACCATTTCTCAAACTCTTTTGAACATAAAATACTTCTTTTCATGAGGTATTAATAGCTCCCAAAAGAGTACTCCGTAGAATGCCATTGTGGGCTATTTGGGTGAAACCCAAAAGCAAAGTATAGCCTTTAACACCCTTATAAGAATAAGTTATTTCTGAAAAACTACAGAATGGAGAGTTTTCATAAGTTGCAAATGTAATTATCATTAATTTGGATGAAAAAAAGAAAATGTGTTTCTGGGTCCCAAAATCAACATGCAGTTATGTTAAAAAAAATAATAAATAATAACATTTCATTAAAATGTGATTTCTTCTGTAGTTAATGTTAGTTCTCAGACTATAATTCAGCAGGGAATTTCCCTTCTTACCTCTGGCCACTGACTGTTTATAGAGCAATGAGCGTGGCAGCCTGTAAACACCAAACCCAGTAGCCTCTCTTTCTTCTCATCTTGTTTACATATTCTGTTGCTTTAAACCCTGAGAACTACCCTATCTTCGTCTTCCTCTGTTCCTTCTCAGAACTTTCCTTCCTTGGTTATGCAGCTTAACTCTGTCCTGAGCTGCTTTCTTTCTGGTCTCTCTTTCTTGTAATTGATGGAGTTCAATTTCTGCCTGCAGCATTTTCCTTTCTTTTCTCCATTTTCTCACTCTTGTTATTGCTTTCCTATTCAGCCTGTGTCTGAGGGCACTTAGACCTTCACTCCCAGTCACCTGAGCTTCCGATGCATATTTCCACCTTAACATGTGACTTGAAAGTCAAGTTCACTAATGTCCAAGACTAAACTCATTATCCTCTCTTGAAGATTCAACCTCAGATCCTGTCCCACCTGTTGCCTTCTCTGAATGTATAAACATCATCATAGTCTGTCTGGTTGCTACTCATGGGACCTGGCTATTAGCCATGTGATTCTGCACCCAATCATCCATATCCTAAGAGTCACCAAAGGCTGTAATTCTCTGTCCTCAATGCTTGTCGTCTCTTCTTGCCAAGATTTCTCTAACCCAGGCTGTCATGTTGTGGGACAATACCTTTACATGAACCTCCTGGTCTTTCCCTCTCCAAGGCATCCTACATATTGCTCTAGAATTGTCTTTCTAAACTGCAGGTCCTATCTTGTCACTGGCTGCCCAATGGCTCCCCAATGATGGCCCCTCAATGTCCACAAAACATAGTTCAGTCTCCTTAGCATGCCGCATAAATGCCTTTAGATAGGTACAGGACCAATACGTTTATTGATTTAAAGTGTATCTACTAGTGAACTAAAAGTTTACAGGAGGATAGCAGATTGAGAAAGAAAAAAAATATGTAGCAACTGGTTAATGTTCTGTTGGCTTCAGAGATTATTGATAGCCACTAAAAGAAGCCCTTTTGGTGCAGTGGTTAAGTATTTGGCTGCTAACTGAAAGGTTGGCGGTTTGAACCCACCAGCTGCTCTTTTGGAGAAAGATGTAACAGCCTGCTTCTGTAAAGATGACAGCTTTGGAAACCCTATGGGGCAGTTCTACTCTACCCTATAAAGTCGCTATTAGTTGGCATTGACTCAATAGCAATTTTTTTTTGAAAATAATTGTCACAAATATTTGAGATATGTGGATTATTTTATAATTCCACTAGCCCTAGGGAATTTATAAATTAGCTGAGCTATGCCTCTGGCCACCCTCCACCTCATCTTTTGGCTCCTTCCTTGTACCTTTCACAATAACCCCTTCCTCTTCTTGGTGTTGCGGTCCCTGGATGGTGCAAGCAGTTATGTGTACAACTACTAACCAAAAGCTTGACAATTCACACCCACCCAGAGGCACCTTGGAAGAAAGGCCTGGTCACCTATTTCCAAAAGATCATAACCTTGAAGACCCTGTGGAGTGCAATTCTACTTTGCAACATACATGGTTGCCATGAGTTAGAATGGACTCAACAACAGCTAGTTTTGCTTTGTTGGTCTTTTATGCCTTGGCATGAATGCATGAATCCACCATAGCTTTCTGCACATCTTCTCAATGTTGGTCACTGTACTGGGCCCTGGGGATACAGCACTGAACACAGGCTAAGATAATTGTAAGTAAAGCTTGGTTAAGGAGGTAGTTTTGGGTGGGGTGGTTATTTTAGATATGGGTATCAGAGAAGATTTCTCTAGAGAATTAATATTTAATCAGGACCCAAATGCTGAGAAGGGGGAAAGAGCATTTCAGACTGAGAGAGAAGCTTGTGCAGATGCCCTGAGGAGGGAAGCAGTTTAGCTCCTTCTAGGAACAGGGAATTGACAGAATACCAATTTAGATGTTTTAACAAAGGAATGTAACACTGGAAGCACTCATTCTTCTATGCCAAGAAATTTGGAAGCTATCTGGCCAACTGACTGGAAGAGATCCATATTTGTGCCCATGCCAAAGAAAGGTGATCCAGCAGAATGCAGAAATCATCAAACAGTATCATTAATATCAGACACAAGTAAAATTTTGATGACGTTGATTCAAAAAATGATTACAGCAGTACATAGACAGGGAACTGCCAGAAATTCAAGATGAATTCAGAAGAGGACTTGAAACAATGGATATCATTGCTGATGTCAGATGGATCTTGGTTGAGAGCAGAGAATACTGGAAGGATGTTTACCTGTGTTTTATTGACTATCCAAAGGCATTCATCTGTGTGAATCATAACAAATTATAGATAATATTATGAAGAATGGGGATTCTAGAACACTTAATTGTGCTCGTGTAGAACCTGTACACAGACCAAGAGGCAGTCAGTAGAACAGAACAAGGGATACTATGAGGTTTAAAATTAGGAAAGATGTGTGTCAGGGTTTTATCCTTTCACCGTACTTAATCCATTTGTATGCTGAGCAAACAATCTGAGAAGCTGGACTATATGAAGAAGAACCCAGCACCAGGATTGGAGGAAGATTCATTAACAACCTGTGATATGCAGACAGCACAACCTTGCTTGCTGAAAGGGAAGAGGACTTGGAGCACTTAATGATGAAGGTCAAAGACTACAGCCTTCAGTATGGATTACATCTCAGCATAAAGAAAACAAAAATTTTCACAACTGGACCAATAAGCAACATCATGATAAATGGAGAAAAGATTGAAGTTATCCAGGATTTCGTTTTACTTGCTTCCACAATCAAAGCCCATGGAAGCAGTAGTCAAGAAATTAGACAACATACTGCACTGGGCAAATCTGCCACAAAAGACCTCTTTAAAATGTTCAAAAAAAAAAGATATCATCTTGAGACTAAGGTGTGCCTGACCCAGGCCATAGTATTTCCAAAAGAGCACTCTGGCTTTCCTCTGGAGAATGGAGTGTACAGAGGCAAAGAGGGAGTGAGGTGGTGAGTGAAAGGCAGAGTTCTGGTGAGAGAAGAGGAAGACTTGAACTGGGTGGTGGGAGGGAGGTGGTGAGAAGTGGCTGGATTCCAAGGTGACAACACCTTTTGTTATCCTGAGCACCTCTTGTTTTTCATCAACAGTCAATCTAGGGATTTATTCTGTAAAAGAGTTAATCATAGGACAGTACACCAGTGCTCTATACCAGCTAAGATGCACAAGTCCTTCATGTCCTCACAAGGAATGATGCTCAAACGGTGGCATGTTCTAGCATCCAGGCAAGCTAAGAGGCCTTTTTGTACTCTTAAAATCACACCACACCCTGCCCTGAAAAAATCACACACACACTGACCCAGAAAAGTTAGCTTTTGCTTACCAGAGATAAGGGAGAATGTTGCTCACTTTTTGATACCAACTCTATTCTAGGAAGCCAGTGTAGTCATTCATAAATGTTTGTTCCTTTTGAGATCTCAAAGCAGTAGCCTGCATCCTTACTTATTGTCAAAATCAGAACAGATGTGAAGTGATTGTTAAAGGGAGCTGGTGGTGGTGATTACGTGGTATGCCTTGAGCTCCCCTAGGCTGGCAGTACCTTCCTGTTGTTGTTGTTGTTGTTATTATTTAGGTGCCTTTGAGTCTGTTCTGACTCATAACGACCCTGTAGGGTATCCTAGGCTATAAGCTTTATGGGAGCAGATTGCCAGTTCTCTTCTCCTGTAGAACCACTGGTGTGTTAGATATTTCCTGATACAGCATAAATTAAGTGTTTCATTTTTCTCTGTTCCACCTCTTACCTTGTTGGTTTACAGGTTCTTTAAGTGCCCGATGTGACAGCTCTGGCCGATGCAGCTGTAAGCCAGGCGTGACAGGGAACAGATGTGACCAATGTCTGCCAGGCTTCCACATGCTCACTAATGCTGGGTGCACCGCAGACCAGAGATTCTTGTAAGCATCTGCATGTGACTACTGCTGCTAATAATGCTAATTACATTAACATTAGCAACAACTTATGTTTACTGACACTTCATGTATGCAAAAGAGCTCTGGTGGTACAGTTGTTGTTGTTGTCGAGTCGACCCCGACTCATAGCGACCCCTCCTTGGGTTTCCAAAGCAGTATCACTACGGAAGTAGGATTGCCCAACCTTCCTTCCGAGGAGTGGCTGGTGGGTTTGAACCTCCAGCCTTCTGGTGAGCAGTCAAGTGCCTTAGGCACTATGCTACCAGGGCTCCCATTTAGCTGTTAACCATAAGGTCAGTGGTTTGAACCCACCAGCCACTCACTCCATGGAAGAAAGATTGGGCAGTCTTCTTCCATAAAGATTTACAGCCTTTGAAACCCCGTGAGGGTCACCATGAGTCAGAACTGACTCGATGACAGTGAGTTTGGTTTTTTGGTTTTAATGTATCTAACCAACCAACCTCACTGCCATAGAGTCGGATCCGACTCATAGCGACCCTTCCTTGAGTTTCCAAGGTGGTATCTAGATTGCCCAACCTTCCTTCCGAGGAGTGGCTGGTGGGTTTGAACCCCCAGCCTTCTGGTTAGCAGTCAAATGCCTTAGGCACTATGCCACCAGAGCTCCTTTAATGTATGCAAGCACTGTTTTAAGTACTTTACATGGATTGTCTAATTTAATCCTCACAATAACCCTAAGAAATATAGGATTGTTATTATGATCATTTTAGATAAGAAATTTAAGCCACAAGGGGTTAAGTGACTTTCCCAATGGTACTGGTGAGGGATAAGGAGCCCTGGTGGTGCAGTGGTTAAGTTTTCGGCTGTTAAGACAGGTTGGCTTAACCAGCTGCTCCATGGGAGAAAGATGTGGCAGTCAGCTTCCTGTAATGATTACAGCCTTAGAAACCCTATGGGGAAGTTCTACTCTGTCCTACAGGGTCACTGTGAGTCAGAATCAACTTAATGGCAAAGGGTAATGGTGAAGATGAATCTAATATTCAAGCCCAGAGAATTTGGCTCTGGAACCCATGCTCTTGACCTTGATACTTGCCTCCTTTTAGATGAATCAGTATGGAAATAAAGAGCTCTTCAAATTTTAACTTGGTACTCATTGAATTTGGAGTAAAAAAAACAAACAAAACTTCTCTGCATAATCTTATTCCCCTTTGGTTCAGAGCATCCTCTATCCCTCCTCAAATTCTTTGTGGAAGATGATGGAGTATATATTACAAATTACAGAAATCTCTGGAGAGATAGAGCTAGCTTTATTGTGATTGTGGCTTGAGGCAGTGAAGGACCCTGGCAGTTTGGCAGCAGCCTGGCTTGTTTGAACGGGAAGAGTGTGAGATGATGCTGAGAATGTAGATTGGAAGCAAGTCCCAGAGAGGCTGGGGAGCTGATGCTATGGCATAAACAATGCTCATAACTTTTCACCAAGAAGTTCATGGTTATGATGTCTACTACAGAGCAACTGCTCAGCATATGTTGAAGGGCACATGAGAGTGATTGAGAGGATGAATAAGAACTCCATTGTAGTCTTACCCTGATGCAGGGTTCTTTGCATAACAGGGTTGTTGGAGCAGTTTAGAGGAGGAGATTGGCAGTGAAGTCATTAGCTAGAAGGCTACTGGCAAAGGAATCACTTACCATTGCCTGCTTTTCTAGCCATTTTTCCATACGGAAAGAGCCTTCCAGCCATACTTGCATTGCCCCAGTTATCACTGACCCAAATCTCTTACCCTCTGGGCCTTTTCATGGATTGCTATCTAAATAGTCTTCCCTGAAGGAGTATTGATGGTGCAATGGCTAAGTGCTAGACTGCTAACCAAAAGGTCATAGGTTTGAACCCACCCTGTGGCTCCTTAAAGACCTGGCGATCTGCTGCCATAGGGATTATAGCCTAGTAAACCCTATGGAGCAGTTCTACTCTGTCACTTGGGGTCATTATTGAAAATCTGCTATATGGCACCTAACAACAACTGTCTTTCCTGACTCCTTTTGGGTTATCTTCAGAGACCTCCCCTAAAATCAATCTCTTTCAGCAATCCTTTTAAAACATGAAGTAGGTCATATCTCTGCTCTGCTCCCAACCCTCTTTTCACTTCACTTCCCAGTGAGAATGAGGCTGATAGGGCCCTGAGAGATCCTCTCCTGTCCTTTCTAATTCCAGCTCAGCCTCCCACTCCCCTTCTCTTCTTCAAAGGAACCAAGTTTGTCTGCTGTAGAACACCTTTCTTTCCACAGAGCAATGCAGATCTTCACACAACTCCATCTGTACTACATCCACCTCCTCACAGAGGCCTTCCCCAAGCAGCCCCACTACTCTAAGTTCTTACTCTGTTGTTTTTCTTCAGACCTCTTACTTTTCTGTATTTTGTTTTTATTTTTGTTTTTCAGTTTCTCCCACTAGAATTTAAGTACTATTAAGGCTTCGTCTTGTTCACTGCTTTATCCCCCAAAGCCTCAATTGCAAGAGGCAAATAGAGTGTCTACCAGCTCGGCTCTGGTAGCATAGTGCCTAAGGCACTTGACTGCTAACCAGGAGGCTGGCGGTTCAAACCCACCAGCCACTCCTCGGAAGGAAGGTTGGGCAATCCTACTTCTGTAGTGATAACTGCCTCAGAAACCCAAGGATGGGTCGCTAGGAGTCGGGGCCAACTCCATGGCAAATAACAACACAACAACAACCAGCTCGGCTAAACTGGCTTTGTGCTTCACTTCCATTGCTTGTTCATGAATCTGCCCCTGCTACAAGATTTCTAGAGAGCAGAAGCTATTTCCTATCACTCTTAGTATCCTCAGTGTTTAGCATGATGTTGAATACATATTTTTCAAATGGTCCAGAAGAGTAGTGCAAAGGGACTAAGCCAGGAAGAAAGCCAGGGGAATTTAACAGTGTGGATTGGGAGAGGAATTCTGGCTGGAAGCCTTATAGAACTTGGCATTTGATTGGATGGGAAACATGATGGTACCTGTTACTGAGTGTGATTTGGGTGGGGTCATAGAGCAGTAACAACAAGATCAGTTAGTAGGGAAAGACAAGCTTGATTTTAGACACAAGATAGATATACATGATTGTGTGCCAAAATGAGTGACAGAGACCCGTGCTACTCAAAGCACTGGCCTTCACAGGACAGTGGGCCAAGGAGATTGTGCCAGAATGAAATGAAAGCACTAGTTACTTCATTAAGAAAGTCTTCCTACACACACACACACACACACACACACGAGTATCAACCAAACCCAGCAATTCCACTCCTAGGTATATACCCAAGAAGCAAAAACATACAAGTACATAAAACTTCATATACAAATGTTCATGGTACCATTATTAAATAACAATAATAGCTAAGACATGGAAAAATCCAAAATGTCCACCAGCTGATGCATAGATATGCAAAATGTGATATATACATACAACAAAATGTTATTTAGCCATAAAACTGAATGAAGTACTAACAGATGCTATAATGAGGATAAATCTCAAAAACACTATACTGAGTGAAAGAAGACAGACACAGAAGGTCACATATTATATGATTCTACTCATATGAATCGTCCAGAATAGACAAATCCATAAAGGCAGAAAGTACATTAGTGGTTGCCTGGAGTTGAGAAGTTGAGGTGGTAGGAATAGCTACTGGGTGTATGGTTTCTTTTTGAGGTGATGAGCATGTTGTAAAATCGGTAACGATGACACCGCACAACTCTGTCGAAACACTAAGAACCATTGAATAGTACATTCAAATCGATAAAATACATGGCATGTGAATTATCTCATTAAAAGTATTTTGAAAAAACTAAATGAAATAAAACAGCAAGTAGATGAAATCAATCTTGATAAAATTAGATATTGAATTAAATAATAGAGAAACAAATGATAATTTTTTAAAAAAATGTCAATTGAACCAGTTAAATAAGTTGAACAATTTAATGATAGACTTGCCTTTCCAATATGGTGCAAACTCCTCCTCTCTCTCAGTGTGGGTAATAAACAGTCCATGGATTGGGCCAGCTCGTAGACCACACTTTGAGAAGCACTAGCATAGATAATTTAGTGCTCAAAGAATCCAAGCGAGATCAGTATGGACAAACAGAGCTAGAAAGGCCGCACTGAAGAAGAAATATTTGCTCACTTTGGTGACATTTGCTATGAGCAGTTGATTTTTATGTGTATAGTTGCAGAGCATTTGTAAATATGTTCCTAACTCTTTTTTTTTTTCCCTTTCCCAGAGACTCCAAGTGTGACTGTGATCCAGCTGGCATCGTGGGGCCCTGTGACAACAGCCGTTGTGTCTGCAAACCAGCTGTTACTGGAGAACGCTGCGATAGGTCTGTGACCTATGGCCCTACAGACATAACGGGGAGAGTCTCTTGTCAATTAGCAAGACAATTAATCCTCTGAGTAGAATTATGGAAAAGATATACTAGTAAACATTGAAGGGCTTCTTCCTGCTATCTCTCCTCAAAAACTAGGCTTTGAAAAAAAAATTGAACCCCTAAATCTCATTGGATTCCGTAATTCTGCTCTGGGTCCCTTTTCTTTGTTTTTACTGTGGCAGGGCCTCAGTGGTTCCCCTTGCCAGCTGGCTTCGAATTCCAGATGCATAGATACAAGTTGGTATGCAATAATGAGATCACATGAGTGCATTTGGTCCCAGGAAAGGACTGGCTTAATTAATCATGCTGGGAAAATCCTTGTGAGAAGGAATATCAGAGGGTATGGCCATATATAACCATAATATACAAAAAAGGAACCACCCTCGGGTTGGGATGGTGGTAACATGCACACACACGAACTGGGGGACCAAGTAGAGCTCTCTCAGCCCCAAGCCATGTAGGGTAGGTGGAGCCATGAGGAGAGATCCACCCTCAACTGCTGTTGTGGGACATTCCTTAAGTACAAATTGTACTCAGCCTCAAAACTCTTCTCTCCTCTGAGACTGTTGTGTGCAGAGAGCTGTGAAGCCAGCCCCAGAGATTTGGCCTCCTCTTCATTTCCTTAAAAGTAAGAAAGCAGTTCTTTGGCACCTTGCCGATCACTTATACCTGAGCAAAAAAGTGCCAGATACATTCCTAGTTTATGTTTCTAGAAAGTTCTTTGCTGCTGAGGCGAGGGTAGAGAAAAAGCAGGTTGTTATTGTGTTTAAAAAAAAGAAAAAGGAGTCACTTTTTTTAAAGTGAATTTTTATATTTTTAATTCCAAAATATAACACAGAAATAGAGAACAACATAAAAGAAACGTTGTCAGCACCAACAGTGAAAAGTGTTTTTTGTTGGGGGCCGCCAAGTTGACTCCAACTTGTAGCAACCCTATATGACACAGTAGAACTACGCCATTGGGTCTCTCAGGCTATGATCTTTACAAGAGCATATTGCCAGGTCTTTTCCAGAGCAGATGGTGGGTTCCAACTGACAACCTTTTGACCTTTTGGTTGGCAGCAGCTAAATTCTTAACCATTGCACCACTTAGTGAAATTTTAAAAAGCAACCAAACTCACTGCCCCCAAGTTGATTTTGACTCATAACAACCCTACAGGACAGAGTAGAACTGCCCCAACAGAGTTTCCACGGCTATAAATCTTTTCAGGAGAGAGGCTGGTGGGTCCCTACTGCAGAGCTACTGTGCACCAGGGTTCTATGTGAAAATAAATGGACCTCTGCAAAATCATGGCCTGCCTATCCTTCACATGCACCATTTCAATCATAACCCCTCCCTCTTCCTTAGAAGTAACCAGTACCCTGGCTTTTACGACACTTTCTTACTTTTCTTTGTAATTTATTACCAGACAGTATAGACCAAATTACTATTGTTTAGTTTTGCCTGATTCCTGCCCTTTTCCCTCTTCCCCGTTCTCTCCCTTCCCTTCCTCTTTTCTACCTCTTTCCCTCCCTCCCCCTCTCTCCTCTCTCTCTTTCTTGTCTACAAATTTTCTCTCCGCTAAAACCATAGGGATGTTTTCAACCTTTGCTGTACAGAGAGAAAACAATGCTTGCTTATTTAGAACTGTTCCCTGAAGTGTCTACTGTTTGCAGCACACGTTTTTCTGTGCTTTTGCACAATGAATACACCCCTGACATAATGGCCCAATGGTTAAGACCACTTGGTTTATAGGCAGATGTATCTGACTTTGAATATTTTCTCAGCCACGTAGCAGCTTTGTGACCCTGTGCAAGTTTCTTAACCTCTCTGGCCTCAATCCTCCTCATCTTACAAAATTAAAAACAACAGTTTCTATCTCATCTGCATACATAGGGCTGCCATGAGTCAGAATTAACTGGATGGAAGCTAGTAACAATAACAGAGTTGTAGTGAGAATTACAGGGTCACTATGAGTCAGAATCAACTTGATGGCAGGGAATTTTGGTAGTGAAGATTAAATGAAAAAGTATACGTAAGGTATCTCGCACAACATAAATGCAAAATAAATGATAATTCAAATGATACAGAAGGATGTAGTTAACTTGAACAGAGAAAGAACCAGTACTCCTCAGCTCCCCCACCCACTCTCTGTGGTTCCAGCTCCCAGAAGTCATATGTGTGTGTGTGTGTGTGTGTGTACACATTAAGTCCCCAGGTTACAAATGTCCCCATACAGAAACTTAACTCATTCTTACCCTTTAATGTTATGCAAATTTGTTCTCACTAATGTTATGCAAATTTGTTCTCACTTTGAACTGATTGAACCAAGCACTACTTGCAACAAATTCTTCATCACAATCACCTTCACTTTCAGCACATGCAGCTTTTAAATCACTGAAAAGGCTTGGAGCCTTTTCTTGAACTGAAACCAAAACAAAACAAACTCATTGCCATTGAATCAAATTCCATTCATAGCAACCCCTGTTGGGTTTCCAAGACTGTAAATCGTTACAGAAGCAGACCACCTCATCTTTCTCCTGTGGAGCAGCTGGTGGGTTTGAACCACTGACCTTCTGGTTAGCAGCTAAGCCCTTTATCACTGCACCACCAGGGCTCCTTTTCCTTGCACTGATGTAGAGCTAAATAAGAACCATATGCACCTGTTCCAACTTACCTACAAATGTGACTTAAAGACACACTTGGGAATGTATCGTAATCATAACCTGGGGACTGTCTTTAGTAAATGTATCCTCAGAGAAGTCACCACTGGGCTTGCTGGGAGCAGAGGTGGAGTGCCTTCCATTTTCTTTTTCAGAGAGCTTCTAGTTATCTTTCTGCTTTGTCATATCTTCACCTGCCCTTTTCCCCTGTGGGTCAGAACCCAGGTATGAAGGTCAGGGATGGTGATCAAGACCTGTTGTTGTTAGGTGCTCTCAAGTTGGCTCCAACTCACAGCAACCCTGTGTACAACAGAATGAAACACTGCCTGATCCTGTACCATTGCCACAATGCTTGCTATGCTTGAGCCCATTATTGTCTGTTGTTGTTGCTATGTGCCGTCGAGTCGACCCGACTCATAGCGACCCCTCCCCTGGGTTTCCAAGGCAGTATCACTATGGAAGTAGATTGCCCCATCTTCCTTCTGAGGAGTGGCTGGTGGGTTTGAACGACCAGCCTTCTGGTTAGCAGTCAAGTGCCTTAGGCACTACGCTACCAGAGCTCCTCATTGTTGCCTAGTGGTGCTTAAAAAAAAAAGACGTGGTCATTTTGAAAGGTCAGTACACATGAGTGGTCATTGAGGCTAGGGCGTTTGCCTCACCTCTCCTGGCCCCACTTAAGACTTGCTGCAGGACGGATCCAGCCCTTTCCTTCCTTCCCATCTGACCTCCATGTAATTTCTTACCAGGTCCAAGGATGGGTCAGTCCCTATCTTCAGACCACAAAGATAAATGTGACTTTTCTCTACCAGAGGGAGAGAGAATAAATATCCCTCATGTGCCCTCATTTGGGAGGTTATGATTATGAGTAGGATGGGGTATTTTCCTCCACTAGAAATTAAAGAGCTCTAGTGGGAGCTCTGGTAGCATAGTGCCTAAGTCACTTTACTGCTAACCAGAAGGCTGGCAGTTCAAACCCACCAGCCACTCCTCAGAAGGAAGATGGGGCAATCTACTTCCATAGTGATACTGCCTCGGAAACCCAAGGAGGGGTCGCTATGAATCAGGTCCGACTCGACGGCACATAACAACAACAACAAGTGGTGTAGTGCCTAAGGCATTTGACTGCTAACCAGAAGGCTAACAGTTAAAACCATCAGCCACTCCTCGGAAGGAAGACTGGGCAATCTACTTCTGTAGAGATACCACCTTGGAAACCCAAAGAAGGGTTGCTATTAGTTGGAGTTGACTTGACAACAGGATTTTTTTTTTTTTTAATTGGTGGTACAGTGCCTAAGGTATTTGACTGCCAACCAGAAGATTGGTGATTCAAACCCACCAATTGCTCCATGGAAGATGGGGCAATCTACTTCCATAAAGATTTACTGCCTTGGAAACCCAGTAGGTGTCACTATAAGTCAGAATTAACTCGATGGCAGGGGATTTGGTTTGGTTCTGGCAGAAATTAATAGGATCTGGTGGGAGAATGGAGTCCCCAGGTGGAGCAAACCAGCTACTAACCAAAAGGTTAGAGGTTCGAGTCCATCCACAAGTGCCTCAAAAGAAAGGCCTGGTAATCTATGTCTGACAAATCAGCTACTGAAAACCCTATGGAGAAGTTCTATTCTGACATACATGGAGAGTTGACTCAATGGCAATTACTTGGTTTTGGGGGAGAGAGAAAGTAGAAAGAGTCGGAATCAGTTGACAGATTCTCTACATGGAATGAGAAGTAATGTATGACAGTACTCTGATTTCTGAAATGCTGCTGCAGGTGTCGACCAGGTTACTATCATCTGGATGCTGGAAATCCTGAGGGCTGCACCCAGTGTTTCTGCTATGGCCATTCAGCCAGCTGCCACAGTTCTACAGACTACAGCGTCCATACTATCACTTCCACCTTCCATCAAGGTAAAGGGCTCTGTTTCCTAGGTTTTTGTGATCTCACAGGGCTTTGTGCTTACAGACAATCTCCTTCCCATCCACATGATGGGGTCCTCTAGTCAGCTTCATCAACTTTCTTATAGTTTTAATGTACTTTATTTAGTCAGGGCAAAAAATCATACCTAGTATCTTGAAAATAGTATCTTGAAAAGGAACTCTGGTGGCATAGTGCCTAAGGCATTTGACTGCTAACCAGAAGGCTAGTGGTTCAAACCCACCAGCCACTCCTCGGAAGGAAGATGAAGCAATCTACTTCCACAGTGATACCACCTCAGAAACCCAAGGAGGGGTTGCTGTGAGTCAGATCCAACTTGATGGCAGTGAGTTTGGTTTTTGGAGTGTCCTGAAAAAGTTATAGCTAACAGTTTACTCATACCAAAGTATGAGCACCTGAAAAGATAACAGATTTTCATCTCCTTGCTTTTCCCTTCACCAGCTATTTCAAAGCTACAAAAGAATTAGTCATTTTTATTAGGGACTCTATGAAAGTCTTCCCGAAATTCATGCTCACTAATAATAACCACTTTCACATCTATTAAATGAGTTAATTTATGGGATATTAGTTGGCAAGCTACAAAGCACGATAAAAATATTGAGAATTTAGATGATTTTAACTCTTGAGTATCTTTTTTGAACATACTGGACCCTCTCGGTTCCTCAAAGTCATATATAAATACAATAAAAATATATAATACATATATATGTGTATATATATGTATGTATAAATACATATAGAAATATGTATATAAATACCATAAATGTATAAATACAAAAAATACAAATTATAGGCAGTTGAAATGTTTTATCATAAGAGTCAGATTCAAAGAGAGACAGCAAAGCAGGAGGGTGGGGATGCAGATGAGACCCTAGTGGAGAAGTGTTTGGGGGATTTGGGGGATTGTACATGAGTGTGGAAATGGTAAGAAAACCTCACTTCCTATTCACTGCTGAGATTTTTAGGCAGCATGTCTTGTCTTGTTTAAGGGCTTGTCCTGAATGTAGAGTACTTTAATTTGTGTTCCAGATGTTGATGGCTGGAAGGCTGTCCAAAGAAATGGGTCTCCTGCAAAGCTTCAATGGTCCCACCGCCATCGGGACGTGTTTAGCTCAGCACGACGATCAGAACCTATCTATTTTGTAGCTCCAGGTATGTAAGGCATAACCTTTCCTATAGAAGCCAACTTATGAGACAAGGAAACTAGGATAGAATAATGGAAGTAGAAAATGTGAGAATCAAATCACTTAGTGTTCAAGGGAACACTATCTCTAGAAAATAGTTGGGGCTTTAACTCAATATGACAAAGCCACCAAGGCAGAGCACAGTAGAGCAGAACTGAGTGTTTTGTTCAGACTGTGGCCTGGCCTCCTACTTTCATCAAATGAAAGTTTTGAGGTTTCCCACTAAGGATGCTCAGTGGAAATTAAGGACTATGGTTAAATTTGTGGATCTACTTGGAAGCAGAGAAAAATTAAAGTTAATAAGTTGTTTTTTTTTTTTTTTTTTTTTAAGTCAGTGTTATGCATCTAGAAAAGCTTTGGTTAGAATTCTAATACTTTTAATTTCCTTGACTACTATGTGATTTGTGAACAAGTTGTTCTCTTAACCTCTCTGACCATTGGTGCTCTCATCTGCAAAATGGGAATAATAATGTCTTCCTCTGAGAATTATTGCCATCAAATGTGATGACGTTTGTGAAAGTGCTTTGTAAGTTATAAAGCCCTACACAACAAACGGCACTTCTGCTGATATGCCTGGGATATTTATGTATCACTCTGTCATAAAAGCCATGCTATGAATCATCTAATAGGTAGAGTTACCTTATAATGAGGTCATTTTAGCATTTTAGTAACTAACCCTCCTTTATAGTCACTAATGTATAGCTGTTTCCATGTACTGACTCTTCTGGCAGGATAGTCTGAGGCAAGGTGGTGGGTGGGTGTCATAGGACTCCAACAGACAAATTTCCACTAAGCAACAATAGCCAACATTAACACAAATTTCCTCACTATTTGCATCTCCAGTTTCACAACTGATTTCATCTTTTAAAATTCTATTTCACAGCCAAATTCCTTGGGAATCAACAAGTGAGCTATGGGCAAAGCCTGTCCTTTGACTACCGTGTGGACAGGGGAGGCAGACACCCATCTGCCCACGACGTGATCTTGGAAGGTGCAGGTCTACGAATCACAGCTCCCTTGATGCCACTTGGCAAGACTCTGCCTTGTGGGATCACCAAGACTTACACGTTCAGGTAAAGAGAGACCACAGGTGGGTTAAATAGAGCAAACTGTGATCAAGATCTGGGTCCTTTGTGCATTCATTCAATCATCATCCATTTATTCATTCAACAAGCATTTTTTGATCACCTTGTACATGCCAGATGTAGTGTTATGTCCCAAAACAGGACGTGATTCCTGTCCTCAAGCAGCTTTCAGGCTAATGGGAGAGAAGGACAAACAGATATGCAGTGCAGCATGTCAAGTGACAGAAGTAGACAAAACAGAACATGCATAGGAGGTACAACTAACCCACATGGGGATGGTCAAGGAAAGCTTCCTAGGAGACATGACAAATGAGAGTGACAGTTCTCTGAGGAAAGAAAAGAAGGGGAAAGGTTCACAAGGCAAAGTATCATGCTTGATGGAGTTCTGTACATTTAGGAAGTTCCAAGTAGTTGAGCATGAATGGAGCAGGAGTAGGGGAGAGGAATACAATGACAGGTGATGTCAGAGAGGGGGGTTGGTGAGGACATGGGCAGCCTTATGTGTGTCTAGGGAGACTGGACATCATCCTATTGAATGGGGATTTTTGATGGTATGTATAGAGGGGATTGGAATCCTTAGGTGGTGCAAACAGTTAACGTGCTCAGCTGCTAACCAAAGGGTTGGTGGTTCGAGTCCAGAAGCACCTCTGAAGAAAGTCCTAGTGACCTACTTCTGAAAAATCAGCCACTGAAAACCCTCTGGAGCACAGTTCTTCTCTAACACACATGGGGTTACAATGAGTTGGACTAGACTCAACAACAACTGGCTGTTTTTTTGGACAGAGGCATTGGGGAAGACAGGAGTGTGTACTAAGTGCTTGATACTGCATTAGAGGCTGGGGTTTCAAAATGAAGAGATATAGTCTACTAGGAAATATAACGTGTCAAAAAGAAAACATAATACAGTATAGTAATCGCTTCAGTGGCAGTGCATATTCTAGGGGTCTTGGGAGGAGAGGAAAGAGTACCTAACCCTAAGGAATCATTAAAGCATCATATTGGCTGAGAATTGAGATGGACAGGACTTTCCCAGGGAGAAAAATCAGAAAAGGATAGACTACACATGGGAAAGAGTATGTGAAGATGTGTGGAGATGAGGAAAAGCATAATACAGAAGGGAAGAGACAAGCAATTTTTATGACTGGAGTACAGCATATGTAGGGAAGATGGGGAGGTTGGGAGATGAGGTTGACAAGACTGGAAAGGGACCCATTAGAGTGGGCTTTGGATGTCATGTCAGGGTGCTTGTGTCTTGTGCAGGCCTGCATGATGATGGAAAGCAAGATGAGAGATTTTAAGTAGAAAAAGGACAAGATTAGGCGTGAATGCTGGATGGGAATACCATGTTGAGGCAGGGTTGGGTAGGGTCCTTTAATGGACCATTAGAACACATTAACAATGGTTCAAGTTTAAGGTTGGAGTCCTAACCCAAGACAGAGGTAGTGAGAATAGAAAGGAGAAGACACACAAAGTATACACTTATGCTAACCTAACCTAATGCTACTTGTTCTGATGATATCCACACACAGCACTACCGGGAGTACACAGTTGCACCTTCTCAGCTTGGTAAACCTACTCTTTGAGTTTCACTTTCCATGTTCCTCCATTGTATTAAACTTCTCAGAAGCCCAGGTAAAGTCAGTCACCTCTTACATGTTTCAATGTGTTCTGTACATGCATTAGGTATAGTGCTCATTGCACTGTATCATAAGTTGTTTACCCATCTGACCCCCCTGCTGGACTCTAATCACCTCACCCTAGTTGTCTTTGTATCCTCCCACCTAACAGTGTTTGGTACAAACAAGGTATATAGTAAACTTTTGTTTACTGTAAGGGATAGGGTTGTTTTTGGAGGAGATACTCCAGTTAAAAACAAAACACAATTTTAAAAAATGGAGCAGGGACTGGTGAGATGATGAAGTGAGGCACTATGGTGACAATTAGAGAAGATGACAAATATGTGGACAAAGGAGCCCTGGTGGCACAGGAGTTAAATGCTCAGATGCTAACCTAAAGGTCAGTGGTTCAAACTCACCAGGTGCTCTGGGAGAAAGATGTGGCAGTCTGCTTCCATAAGGAACCTTGTAGGGCAGCTCTACTCTGTCCTATCAGGTCACTATGAGTTAGAATTGACTCGATGGCAATAGGTCAGCAAAGGGTGGGTTGTATGTGGACAGCATATACAATGGAGACTTACTTTTTTTTATTGTGGTAAAAATATATATATGTAACAAATATTTGCCAATTCAACAGTTTCTACATATATAATCCAATGGCATTGATTACATGCATCATGTTGTACAACCATCACCACTATCCTCTTCCTAATTATTTCACCTCTATTAACAAAAACTCGGTGCCCCCTAAGCAGTGATTCACCCTACCTCCCGCCCCACCCCTGGTAACCACTAATAATAATTTTCAGTCTTTATACATTTGCCTAGGAAAGTGGCTTTTGAAAGAGTAAATGAAATGTATCCAGATAACAGACAGATCATTTAAACACCAAAAACAAAAATAAATTGTAGCTCTTGAGGATCACAACCACTTGAACTCAAAATATTAAATTTTGTGTGGCCAAAAATAGAAGTGCTCTGTGGTGAGCTGGAACCAGCACTGCTCCAGATGACCTGACCCCTTGCACGAGGCTTTCCTCATCCTCCCTCCTGTTTTGTGGAAGCTCCAAGTTTGTGCCGATGAGAGGGTGTCTCCTGATCCTCTAGACAGGACTGCAGAGGAGTTTAGCTATTCTCACATTCTCAGATGTGATTTGTATCTGGCAGGGATGTGGTAAAAGTTGGATTTTTTAAAGCTTTTGTCTTTAAATTATGCAGATTAAATGAACATCCAGGCAGTAATTGGAGCCCCCAGCTGAGTTATTTTGAGTATCGAAGGTTACTTCGGAACCTCACAGCACTCCGGATCCGAGCTACATATGGAGAATATAGTACGTAACTAAGAGAAATGACGTTCTCTCCTCCTAGGTTTTAATTTAATCTGTTTCAGCTCTCGACTAAGGTGGTGACAGTCTCCAAACAAGCAGATGCACAACTTGATGGTTTTGATTTAGAGAGTTTGATCTAGATTACATTTTTACATTCTAGCAGATGTTAAAAAGGAATGATTTGCTGAAAAGAGGTCAGCACCGATGAATAATGAAGGATGCAACCCTGCTAAAAGTTCAGAGGAATTTCTATAAAGCTGAAAATAATCTACACCAAATGGGCAGGTTTCCTTAGTTAGGAAATGGCATTTAGAACACAACTCTATTTATTCCTGAGTAGGTTTATTTCCTTTTGGGATTATACATGATGTTACCATGTTCAAACATTATCATGTATTTTGTTCATTTCTTTTTTGTTGTTGTTGAGTTTGGCATGCTGGGTCCTCCTAATCCCAATTGGAATTGTTCCTTAAGTTTTTAGCCTCATGTGAAAAGGAAGTATGTCTGATAGACTGAGGAGTTCTGGTGGTGCAGTGGTTAAAGCATTTGGCTGCTAAGTGAAAGGTTGGTAGTTCAAACCCACCAGCCACTCTGAGGGAGAACGATGAGGTGGTCTGCTTCCATAAAGATTTACAGCCTTGGAAACCATATGGGGCAGTTCCACTCTGTTCTATAGGATTGCTATGAGTATGAATTGACTCAGTGGCAATGGGTTTGGTTTGGTTTGGTTGGAGAGACTAAGGCAGGAGGTAGAAAATGTGCTTGCTGACAGTTTGCTTAAACTTTGAGTCCCTGGGTGGTGCAAACAACACCCTCAGCTGCTAACCCAAAGGTTGGAGATTCAAGTTTACCCACAGTCATCTCAAAAGAAAGGCCTGGTGATCTACTTCCGAAAACTCAGCCATTGAAAAACCCTGTGGAGCACAGTTCTCTGACACACATGGGGTTGCCATGAGTTGGAATCTACTCAGAGGCAACTGGTTTTGTTGCTGTTGTTTTAATTGAACATTTACTATGTGCCAGACACATGGTAATATATTCGTTGCCTCACTGATTTTCACAAAATCATAAATAGCAAAAGTACCACATAAATACCACAAAAATCATGGTGGTATCAATTGTAGATACTACTGTTACCTCTCTTCTACAGTCAAGGAAACAGAGCCATGGCGAGATTATATGGCTTGCCCAATTCACACAGCTGGTGATGGTGGAGCTAAACTAACTGTCCTGACTCCAGAGTTTATGTGCTCAGTCATGATGCTGGGCTCCTCTACCTCTCTGTGTGGCATGACAACTGAACACCACTTGTCTTAGGTAGAAAGTTAAGAAAAATAAAATTCAAAGACAACCCTGACTTTAGACCTCCCCATACACTACTTCTAATCTATCCTCTATTTTAGGCACTGGCTACATTGACAACGTGACCCTGGTTTCAGCCCGCCCTGTCTCTGGAGCTCCAGCACCGTGGGTTGAACAATGCATGTGTCCTGTTGGGTACAAGGGTCAGTTCTGCCAGGATTGTGCTTCTGGCTACAAAAGAGATTCCGCCAGGCTGGGGCCTTTTGGCACCTGTATTCCATGTAACTGCCAAGGAGGAGGAGCCTGCGATCCAGACACAGGTGAGTAAAATGACACCTGGACCAGATGGCTGGGGGTACAGCCAGGTGACTGGGGTCTCCTAGGAAAGAGAGCTGAGGAAGAGAGCCTGTACCTGAATTCATGTCAGAAACGGGAAAGGATTAAGGGAAATAGAGCTGGAGTGGGGAAGATGGACATGGTGCTTTATAGTACACTCACCTGTTTGCATTATGGAAATGGCTCAAGGTTGTGAGAAAGGTGCTAGGTTTCAGGAAATGGCTGTCATGGTTCAGTGCAGGTGGGGGTGGGGTGGGGATTGGTGTCAGGTTGCAAGAATTGTATGGTGAGATCAAAGGCAGTGTCAGGGCCTAACTGAAGGTGCCGACAAGTGGTGTCATCCATGGAGCAGGTATGAAGTGTATATAGCAAAGGAAGTGTGTATGTATTTCTAATGGGAGAGGGAGGCTGGGGATCAGGGTCATGACTCAGGTTTAGAGTTGGTCCTAGGGCAGAGGTGAATACCACTGTTCAGATACTTTGCAAAAAGCTTCAGAAAGGAAAGCTCTGAGTTGCTAATCTCTGGCCCCACACACATATTGAAGGAAATGTATTCTTTTACCCTGCTCATTTCTCTGCCCCTCTATTCTTCCTTTGCTTACCAGGGGATTGTTATTCAGGGGATGAAAATCCTGACATCGAGTGTGCTGACTGCCCCATTGGTTTCTATAATGATCCACATGACCCTCGCAGCTGTAAGCTGTGCCCTTGTCGCAATGGGTTCAGCTGCTCCGTGATGCCTGAGACAGAGGAGGTGGTTTGCAATAACTGTCCCCTCGGGGTTACTGGTAAGCTGGAGAGCCTGCAGTGGGCCTGCTTCTTCCTGTCCTAACGCTGTGAATTTGTGTCATTAGCTTCTACTCCAAGCTGGTGGGGAAAATGAAAAAATTGCCATGGAGTCAATTTCAACTCTTTCAACTCATAGTGACCCCATGTGTGTCAGAGTAGAACTATGCTCCATAGGGTTTTTAATGACTCATGTTTGGCAAATAGATCACCAGGCCTTTCTTCCAAGGTGCCTCTGGGTGTAATTGAATCTCCAACCTCTCGGTTAGCAGCCAAGCACATTAACCATTGGTACCACCCAGGGACTCCAGGAAATCATAATTACTTAAGATTCATCTAAATGCCTTCATTCTAAAGATAAGAAAGATAAGAATATTGTGATACCTAAGAGGTAATGTGACTTGAGCAAAGGCAGAAGAGAAACATATAAAGCTGTTTCAGGAGGTCTGTAATTAATAGATGAAGAAAACAAAAAAATCAGACGAAATACACAGTTTAACTAGATGTTGAAAAATAAGCCAAGGTAAAGAAGGAAAACTTAGTGAGCTCCTAAATTTCAGCATCTGTCTCCTGATGAAATAATTAATTCATCAGCAGAACCCTTGGGGGTATTATTCTAAATCCCATCACTGATTGGCTCTTCCCAACCAGCTAGTTAACTGGAAGCAAAATGCTAAAATCAGTGGCCTACTGTGAGCACCTGCTCCTGGGAGTGTTACTGTGGGAGCAGAGGGAAGCATGTCTCCCTAGATGTTTTAGAGGATAACTTGTTACTTTGGGCCTCTGGGTCTAGTCTCATTGCCAGTGGATGTTAACTTGGGCTTGGCCATTGGTTTCTTCACAGGTGCCCGCTGTGAACTCTGTGCTGATGGCTACTTTGGGGACCCCTTTGGGGAACGTGGCCCAGTGAGGCCCTGTCAGCCCTGCCAATGCAATGACAATGTGGACCCCAGTGCACCTGGGAACTGTGACCAGCTGACAGGAAGGTGTTTGAAGTGTGTCCACAACACAGCCGGCTTCCACTGTGACCAGTGCAAACCTGGGTACTTCGGGGATCCCTTAGCCCCTAACCCAGCAGACAAGTGTCGAGGTAGGACTGTGTGTGTACATATAAGCTGCTAATCTTCAAGGGCAAACAGTTGATACCATTTTGATACTTTGGTTTCTCTGACCAACTGGTCTATGAACAGCCTGGACCTTTTGCCAGTCAAAGGCCTCAGACCACTTCCCCTCAGGTTGGGCTCTGGAAGGCGGAGTAAAAAGGTCAGGTTTACATTTCTAAGTGGAAGAGGAGATAAAATGGGTCAATCCTATAACCTATCCCAAGGCGGAGTCAAGGAAGTGGCTGCCAAACCTGCTGGGGGAGAGTCATAAATGACTCTGAGAAGAAGCCTGCACAAAACAAAGCTGGGCGATGAAGTAGTTGAAGAGACCCTATCAGGAAGTCAGTGATTGATGTATAGAAATTGATTGATGTATAGTAATTGATGTATAGAAAGATAACAGTCGAAAGTTCTCCTAATGAGATGGCTTCAAGGAGGCAGCTCTCAGGAAGCATTCCTAAGAGCAGCTACAGATCAAAGCATGAAGTGCTGGTCCATGCTCTTGCTCAACTCTTCTTGCAAATCTTGTCACAGGTTATATTCCAGAGGCAAACTCTGTTCTAGAGGAGCTAGCTTGCCTCAGATACTCACCCCTTAGCTGCAAAGTTCCCATTCGGGCCCTGGCACTCAGACCTGGCTAGCTTGTATATTATAAAGTCTGGAGTAGCTCTGAGAACTTAGCTTAGGGGACTTCTGGTTCCCCCAGGAGGTACAGAGTTCTGCAGGGAGCCCAGAGCCTACCACTCACACCAGAAACCTACCTCTGGAAATGCCTGAGGATCTCTATGCAAGCTGAGGTTCTACCAAGGGGCCAGGATCCTGGGGGTTCCTGGACTAGACCAGTCCTACTCCAACTCGTAGGTCATCTGTGCTAGAAAGCACCCCGTCATAGGAAGAGCCACAGCTGACAGCAGTAATCCTGAGTTCAAGTCCAGTTTTATAACATACTTATTACATTACATGGAATATGCCAACTAATCTCTCTGAAACTTCATTTTCTCTGATGCATGAATATTTAGCTCAAGGTATTCCCGAAAATAAAATAACACGAGAAAGAACATTGTAAACTCTTTCTATAATTCTAGCTATAAGGTATTACCAACAGGAATTTTACTGGCTTTACACCATAAATTTCTTCACTCAGCTATCATCTATCAAGTGCCTACTATGTACCCAGTGCAGAGCTAGATGCTGTGGTTATGTCATTCTAGCTCCTGAGGAGCTCATACTGTAATAAGGAAGACACACAAGTATGTATGCAAATAATCACAGTACAGTTAGACCGTAATAACTGTCTAAGTGATAATATTGCTATGTAGTAAGTATTTTGTGAGCACTAAAGATAGATTAGGAGCTCTGGTAGCATAGTGCCCAAGGTACTTGACTGCTAACCAGAAGACTGGCGGTACAAACCCACCAGCCACTCCTCAGAAGGAAGGTTGGGCAATCCTATTTCTGTAGTGATACTGCCTCAGAAACCCAAGGAGGGGTTGCTATGAGTCGGGGCCGACTCGACGGCATATAACAACAACAATACAACAAAGATAGAGCAACACAGAAGAATCACTGTAACTCCATTAGATCAACGTCTCATCCATTGTTATACCATTAGCATCTAGAATAGAACTTGACCTACAGTAGGTGCCCAATTGGTTTGATTGAATTAATGAAGATATTTCTTCCTTGCTACATTTCCTACATCAGAGTAGCACAGCAGAAGGACAAGAGCATAGGTGTTAAGGTCAGACAGACCCAAGTTCTCATTCCAGCTCAGCCATTTACTTGCTGTATAACTTAGGGCAAGTTATGCAACCTCTCTGAACTCACATTCTCATCTGCAAAGTGGAGAAGACCTTTACATCCACAATTCTGGCACATAATATACTCAGAAGAAACACTGTTTCCCTTGTGAGCAAAGCCAGAAGACCTGTAGAATATATAAGAGGCTTACAATTTAACAAGAGGAAAAAAGAAGTGTCAGAAAGAACAAACTGTTGTACTATCTCTTCATCCACACACACCAAACAAACTTGCCAGATGATTGATTCCTAAGACCTATCTGTATTAGGGATGTTCTTGGAGGCATAGGCAAGAGGTGAATCCAACATGTGATCAATCAACAAGGGCAAACAAGGATTCTATGCTGTCGGTGACTTTACCTTCCTTTGATCTCTGTCATGCCTTTAAATTCTGGAATTACCTTGCTGTGAATGTTCTCTGATTGTCTGTCTCTGGTCTCTAGCTTGCAACTGCAACCCGATGGGCTCAGAGCCTGTGGAGTGTCGAAGTGATGGGAGCTGTGTCTGTAAGCCAGGATTTGGAGGCCTCCATTGTGACCACGCAGCATTAACCAGCTGTCCAGCTTGCTATAACCAAGTCAAGATTCAGGTGCCTATGCCTGACTGAGCCACTTCATACCATTTCTCTAGCCCTGTGCAGAATTTAAAAATCCTTAAGTGTCTACTGAGTGGTTGTGTCATAGATTGAGGACTGTGCTAGTCTCCTGGGGGTAACGTGGTGACGATAGTTAATTTTTCTTCCTGTAATCATTAGTATATTTAAAAAAAAACCCAAACTGCTGTATAATAGAATAATACTTCATGTGTACACCACTTTCAGAAGTCCTTTTGTGGATACCATCTGTCCTAGTTACCTAGCACTGCTGTAACACACATAATACAAGTGGGTGGCTTTAAAAAAACTTATTTTTTTCACAGTTCTGGAGTCTAAAACTCCAAATCAAGGTCTCAGCTGTGTTCATTCTTAACTTGTAGGTAGTCTAGGCATCCTTGGTCCCTTGGCTTGTAAAGGGTCCTCTTTGGCTTCTGTCTTCCCCAGTTTGTATGCACATTTCTGTGTCTATTCTGCTCCTTTTTATAGCTCAGAGTGATTAGGTTTAGGACACACCCTACACTGGTATGGTCTCATTAACATAACAAAGAAAACCCTATTTCCGAATAGGATTGTATCCACAGGTACAGGGTTTAGGATTCCAACACATATACTTGGGAGATACAACTCAATCCGTAATACTATCTCATTTGGCATTCCTGAAAGCTTTGTTCAGTTGGGACAACTCAGTTTTAGATGAGCAAAGGCTCATCCGACCTCCGTTTTAGATGAGCAAAGGCTCAGAAAATTTGCAACTTTGCACAGTTACATGGCCAGGAGGAACCTGAATCTCATCCATGTCCCCTGACTCTGAGTTCAAGGCTGTTCCCACAATCATATGCCACTTTGCAGCTGGATTATTTTCTAAGAGACATCCTTGTGAACATAAAGGAAAACATGGAAATATAAAAGATATGAGGAGTCCAGAAGGTGTCAAGGCCATTCAAACCTTAGGGATGGTCTTTAAATTCCAGAAAAAAAAAAAAGATATTGTGGCTGCTGTTGGTTATTATTTTGCTAGTGTAAGAGGTGAGGATGGAAAAGGCCCACACAGGACCCAAATGTAAAACAAACTCAATCTGCTTTTTAACTTACCTATTTAACAAATCTTATATACTATTTTCTCTGTGCCAGGTACTCTTCTAAACACTTTGCAAATATTAATTCATTTAGTCCATGTAACAACTCTGTGAGATAGTATCATTATTATTCCTATTTGATGAATGAAGAAAGTGACACATGGTCACACAGCTACTGAGTAGTAGAGCCTAGAGCCAGGATTCAAACTCAAGTCTAGGTTCCAGAGTCTAAACTCTTACTGTGACATGCCAAGCATTTCTGAGCTTTCCCCTATTACTCTGGGTACCTGGTATTGAAATGTGGTCTCTACCATCTGTTCTGATCCTCTTTCCTGTATGGTTTCAGATGGACCAGTTTACACATCAGCTCCAGAGCCTGGAGGCCTTGGTTTCAAAGGCTCAGGGTGGCGGAGCTATACCCAATGCAGAGCTGGAAGGCAGGATGCAGCAGGCCGAGGAGGCTCTCCAGGACATCCTGAGAGACGCTCAGATTTCAGAAGGTGATCAATGACAAATTTCCTTCAGACAGGAGAGAATGCATGGTCCTAGAAAGAACCACTAAGCTATGTCATTGTCTTCTATGGGAATGAGTTCAGCGGATGTTTCTGCTCAGCCCTTGCAGGGGTGGAAGGATGTCTGTGACTTTTTCCTGGGATCAGAATGATGGAGATAAAAGAGCATTTGAATGCATTAACATCCCAGGTTTTCACCATTTTGCCATAAGTGAGGCAAAGTCCCTTTTCAACCCTCTGTTCTGCTGACCCAGAAAGTATTCATCCTCCCTTCCCTTCTGTGTTCTTAGGTGCGATTAGGTCCCTAAATCTCCAGTTGGCCAAAGTGAGGAACCAAGAAAACAGCTACCGGAATCGCCTGGATGACCTCAAGATGGCGGCAGAGAGAGTCCGGGCCCTGGGCAGTCAGCATCAGAACCGCGTCCAGGAGACCCGCAGGCTCATCACTCAGCTGCGCCTGAGCCTGGCGGAGAGTGAAGCTTCCCTGCGGAACACCGTACGTGTCTCTGGACGCCAGTGCTAAGATCCACTGCTGAGCCAGGAGACCCATCACAGATCTCCCAAGCTTGTTTTCTGTCTCTCAGGCTTTTTGGTGTGTCTGGCAGATCATCAGTCTTCTCTGCTTAAAAGAGAGGCTATTGCTTTATGTTCTTTGGCCTCCTGCAATTTACCGTCCATTGCTTTATGCTCCTCTCGTTGATTTATTTCTAACCACATCTCCATGTTGGCCCTGCCTCTTCTCTCTTCTTTTTGAATAATACCCTGGCGTGATAGCAATCCAGGAAGCAGGATTTAGTTTTGTTCATATTTGCATTCCTAACCCATGGTATAGTGTGTGGCTGTGGAAAATATTTGCTGCGTAAATGCATGCATGAGAAAGAGAGAGAGAGAGAAAGGAAAAAAGAGAGGAAGGAAGAAGAAAAAAGGAAAGGGAGGAAGGGTGAGCCAAATGAAGACATGGTTCTGAACATGGTAAAAACAATGGTTGCCAGTGTGATTTTCTTGGTGACATAGTTTGGTAGTGTGATAAGACAGAGAGATTTGATTGCCCAAAGCACAAACCTACAACCATTAAGTCGATTCACAATGACCCTATACTACAAAGAAGAACTGCCCCATAGGATTTTCAAGGCTATAATTCTTTATGGAAGCAGACTGCCACATCTTTTTCTCACCAAGTGGCTACTGGGTTTGAACCACCAACCTTTCGCTTTGCAGACGAGCACTTAACCACTGTACCAGGGCTCCTTAGATTTGATTGAATACTCTTTTATTTCTGAATAAAGAATGTAATGGTGACAATAATGTCAGTGCATGGGTACGAGATGGAAAAAGGAAATTGGAAGATAATCAAATACTATGTCGAGGAAAAAGAATGCTTAAAAAATGATGTGTATTGATTTTTTCACATCTTAAAAAAATTATATGTTTATTGTAGAAGATTTAGTAAATCCTTCAAATTCCTGTATGATTTAATTACTAAAATATGTTGTTGTTGTTAAGTGCCATTGAGTTGGACCCAACTCATAGCAACCTCTCCTTGGGTTTCTTATGTGGTATCACTACAGAAGTAGATTGCCCAACCTTTCTTCCAAGGAGTGGCTGGTGGGTTTGAACCTCCAGCCTTCTGGTTAGCAGTCAAGTGTCTTAAGCACTATGCTACTATTGTTGTTGTTGTTGTTTGCTGTCGAGTCGGCCCCGACTCATAGCGACCCCTCCTTGGGTTTCTGAGGCAGTATCACTACGAAAGTAGGATTGCCCAACCTTCCTTCCGAGGAGTGGCTGATGGGTTTGAACCGCCAGCCTTCTGGCACTGTTAATTGGAGATATAGATAGATAAATAGAT
>NW_006921630.1:11543202-11559267 GCF_000298275.1 Orycteropus afer afer
GAGCTCTGGTAGCATAGTGGCTAAGGCACTTGACTGCTAACCAGAAGGCTGGTGGTTCAAACCCACCAACCACTCCTCAGAAGGAAGGTTGGGCATTCCTACTTCTGTAGTGATACTGCCTCGGATACCCAAGGAGGGGTCGCTATGAGTCAGGGCCGACTCGATGGCAAACAACAACAACAACATGTATATGTATATATACGTTTTTTTTTTCCTACTATCCTTTTGCAAAATATCCCACCATAACATTTTGTATATATTTTACTGGATTTTAAATACATATAAAATTATAAATATGTATATATTTTTAAATGTACCTGTATCCATATAAAACTGTTTTTGAACTTGGGTGTCTATGTTATCCCTGTCTATACATACTTTAAAAAAAAAAAACAAAACATGGAATGATTGTGGTGAACTGGGGCTCTCAATAGAAGTGTCAGTGTGTGACATCCCATGTGGCTAAAGATGAGCCACTCTGACTAGACAGATGCTGAAGCTACTGAGATTCTTCAGCCAAGTGCAAGCCTTTAACCAATTTTTTTTTTTTCCACAGAACATTCCTCCCTCTGAACACTACATGGGGCCAAACAGCTTTAAAAATCTGGCTCAGGAAGCCCGGAAACTGGCAGACGGGTGAGCAGCATCAGAGGCACCTCTGCTTCAGGTTGGCTCTGCAAGACCAGACTTGAATAGAACTGTAGGGTGCTCAGACCAAGCACCATATTCATTCCCTCTCGGTTCCTTTGCAGCTACCCCCTTACCTTGAAACCATTTTTTAAACCACTTGGCTTTCAGTGAACATAGGTGGCCACTGGGCAGGATCATTTGGCAGGAGCTGGGGGTGGAGGTGTTGGGTTCCCAGATTTCTCTGTGACTCACAGTATGGCTTTGGTCTATGTCAGATGTGACTCCTCGGGCCACATGAAATGAATCAGCCCTTGGAAAAGAACGCTCTGCAGCTTTCAGGGACTCGCAGGCTCCCAGTCCGAGCCTGGGAACAAGCAGCAACGAGTTGTTTGCTAGCCTGTGGGGGCCAAGTCTGCAGAGAGGTGATTTCCTCCCCAAAACCTGCTCTGCAGGGCCTCAACAACAACCTATAAATACAGACAGCTCCCAACGTTCATCCTTGCTTCTGACTTATTAAATCCTGCCTGCTTAAGACATTTGCTCATAGCAGAGTGCTCAGCAGGGTGGCAGGCTCAGTTAATCCCTAGTGGAATTCAGTCAGCTGAAGGGGACTGGCTTGTATTTTTGCAGCATAAACTATCTCCTGAGATTGTTTTTATAGCTTTCTAGAACCAGGGGAACAAAAGCATCTGGGGGTTGACAAGCTTTGTTCCCCTTTGGGTGGCCCTCGTTTAGAGTTGCAGTGAACATGAGCAGGTTCCCGTCCATCTCTACTCTCCTCCCCTAGGCTTCCACTGATTATGCCATAAACAGAAAAGATCATCACACGGTCTATGACATGAGGCTAACTCTCCAGAATACCAACTTCTTAATAGTTCCTATAATTCCATCTACCAGTTGCCATTGACTAAATGATCCCATGCGTGTTATACTCCATAAGTTTTCAAATGGCTGGTTTTCCACAAGTAGATCACAGTCCAACTCCAACTGGACTCCAACTGCCAACTCTTGGCCAACCACTACCCAGAATCCATCTACTTTCTCAATTTATTCAATTCCTTTCTAGACAAACCAGTTTCACCACTTTTCTCCCTTGGTTTAAATGACACATCTGAAGTTATGTTATGAAAACTCTAATTCTCTTTTTTTTAAAAAAATCTTTTCAGTCATGTTGAGTCCGCCAGTAACATGGAGCAACTGGCAAGGGAAACAGAGGACTTTTCCCAACAAGTGCTATCACTGGTGCCCAAGCTTATGGACGAAGGAGTAAGAGGAGGCAGCCTGGACAGCTCTGTGGTGCAAGAGCTGGTGGGAAAGTATGTAATATGTTTTAACCAGTTCTCACGTGGACCAGCAAATTCAGGATCTTCTAAGATATGCTGCAAACCACACTTGAGGGACAAGAGAATGAGTGTTAGTTTGAGAGAAATCAAGTATCTTTAAGAGTGGATGAAGAAAAGTTAGATTAAGTAAGGTTTGTCTTTTGATTGGGAAATCTCAATGCTCAAAGACATTGTCACCCTCTTTGGTATTTAAAGGGTGTTATTAAACCCATCTGATGGTTTGGGGAATATAACAATAATATATTACCAAGAATTAGCAAACTTGGGTTCAATTCTTCTGACCAAAACTGTATAAACTATAAGACTTATGTTTAGATTTTAGGCAGAGATTCATATCTGACATGTAACCTTGTTTGGGTCTTCTGCATAATTCCAATTTTAAACAGGAAGGCAGATCTTACTTTTCTAAGAAGAGTGAATTTTCAAAGTCCTCTTTTCTCTCTCTCTCTCTCTGTCTTTTAAATCTTAGATTAGAAAAAACCAAGTCCCTGGCCCAGCAGTTGATGAGGGAGGCCACTCAAACCGACACTGAAGCAGATAGGTCTTATCAGCATAGTCTCCGCCTTCTGGACTCTGTGTCTCAGCTTCAGGGCATCAGTGAGCAGTCCTTTCAGGTGAGAACCTCTACCTATGTGCTTGTTGAGCAGAGAAATAGCCATAAATGCTTTCTTCTCTAGGGGTCCCATGTCATTCAGCCATCCAGCTTTTTCCTCCATGTTGACCTTTCCTGCTTTACGTTAGAAACGTTTATCCTTCTCATTCCCCATTTCCTTATTCTTAAACCCTAATTCTTGTCTCTGAAAAGACCTTAGCCCATTCTGAATCTACTAGTTGTTAAGATTTTTGTATCTCTTCCATAGCTGTAGAGACTGTTTGAAACCTTCAGGAAGTTATTATAATGTTTGGTGTTTACACTTGGATTCTTCTTATTGCACATCTGTTTGTATACAATCATCTTACATGATTGTTATGGATTGAATTGTATCCCCCAGAAATGTGTGCTGTAAATCCTAGCCTCTAGACTTGTGGTTATAATCCCATTTGAGAATGGGTTTTCTTTGTTAAGAAGCCTTATCAGTGTAGGTATGTTTAAGCAGTCAATCCCCTTTCTGATCAGATTAGGCATGGAGAAGTAAGCAGAGATGGGGGAAGAGAGATGTCAAGCCACATAAAGATGACCTAAGTGCAGAAGCTCAGAAGAGACAGGGACCTTTCCCTAGAGCTAGCACCCTGAATTCAGACTTCTAGTCTCTGAAACCATGAGCAAATAAGTTTGGTTGTTAAAATCATCCTCTTGTGGTATTTCTGTCATAGTAGTAATAGATAACTAAAACAGTGAGTGATAGATATCAAATGTCATTCTACTCAGAAGACTTTTTTTCTTCTTAAGTTTTACATTGTTTCTACTTATTAATTCCTTTAACTATTTCAAACTTATTAAAAACCAAAATCAAACCAGTTGCCATGGAGTTGACTCTGACTACATTGCAACCCCATGAGTGTCAGAGTAGATCAGTGCTCCACAGGGTTCAGTGTCTGATTTTTCAGAACAATTGAGAGGTCTTCTGAGATGTCTCTTGGTGAGCTCAAATCTCCAACCTTTCTATTAGCAGCCAAGGGCATTAACTGTTTACACCACCCAGACTAAAAAACTCACTGTAATCAAGTCGATTGTGACTCCTTGGGTTTCCAAGACTGTATCTCTACAGAAGTAGATTGACCAACCTTCCTTTCAAGGAGTGGCTGGTGGGTTTGAACTACCAGCCTTCTGGTTAGCAGTCAATTTAGTAGATTAAGAATATTCAGCTTTATATCTATAGCAAAAAGCACTAACTATAATTTCCACAAACATCGGTTCTCACGAATATATAAACTAACACACATTTTTAACTCCTCCCCACCCTACCCCTCCAAAAAAAGAAAAAAAATAGAACAGAGATAAAGTCTGTTTGACTGTTGAGGGCCTTGCTACCTGACTGCCATTGGTCACATTGCCTCATTTCTGTTAGGCTTTGGGTGTAGATGGTTGGTAACTGTTTTTGTAGCTTCTTTAAACTCCTCCACAGTGATGCCAGATCCTGAGAAGGCTGGTGTGGTAACTGGTGAACAGAAAGTCAGACTCATTTATTTCTTTGGGCTATCAGGTAGAAGCGAAGAGGATTAGACAAAAAGCTGATTCTCTCTCTAGCCTGGCAACCCGGCGTATGGATGAGTTCAAGCGTGTACAAAGAAATCTGGAAAACTGGGAAGAAGAAACCCAGCTGCTCTTACAGGATGGAAAGAATGGGAGACAGGTATTCTTTTGTTAATTTGTTCACTCAGCAAACATTTAGTGAATGCCTAACATGTGAATAAATATGGCAAGAGCAACCATCGGGCACTTTCTCCTTACAGAGGGAGTAACTGAGATGCAGAGACCTTGATGTAATCAGCTCCGCTCCACCCCATGAGTCAGCCCTCAAACTGAGGAATGGGACCTAGGCTTCCTAGGACCTATTTTGGGCAGAGTTCTGTCTACTAGCTCTGCTCCAGGAAGTATCTGGAGCTTAAAATTATATTTTGCAAAACTTTTCATGTCCCTGACAATGGCCTAGAGTTTGACCTGTTCACTATATGGGATGTGTCACTGGGTTGTAAAGTGTGCTCTGTCCCAGATTGTGGAGGGCTTTGCTATAGCACCCCTAGACTAGACAGAGAATCACAGCACCCTGTTGTCATGAAGAGAAATGTGTCGAATGATTTTGCTAGCAGGAATGCACTTCTTGGTGTAGGTTACATTTACTCTAATCTTGTCTATCTGACTATTTACAGAAATCAGATCAGCTGCTCTCCCGTGCCAACCTTGCTAAAAGCAGAGCCCAAAATGCACTAAGTATGGGCAATGCCACTTTTTATGAAGTTGAGAACATCTTAAAGAACCTCAGAGGTGAGTATTTCACAGTTCAGACCACTTGAGTATTTTAGAAGTTCAACCATGACTTTGTTTTGAATCCTCATATATCTCCCTAAGTGGTAGGTACCTTGGAGACTTAATAAATGTGTAGTAAATATATTCCTAAAGAGAAACATTCGTTAATATTTGATATAACGAGAAGAGGATCAAACTAGATATCGGAAGGCTTGAGTTCTGATCTCTGTGGGATCACATGACTGCGCTGAACTGGCTGCATGATCATTGTCAGTCACACAGAATTTCTGGACCCTAATTTCTAACTTTTTAAAGGGAAAGATTGAACTATGTGATCTCTAAGGCCCCTCACATACCAAACATACCATACCCATACTGATACTTTCCCTTTTCTTTGTAGCCTGGTTGTTTCTAATGTGCACCAATGTGGTTGCTTTGTGTTGATGATGGAGCAAGTTTAGTCACAAAATCTGGGTCCCAGGAGATTTGAGTTTTTGCCATCAAAAGATACGATTAAAGTCTCAGGCTTGTTTATTTACTGGAGACTAAAAGAGAAACATTCCTAAACTTTGGGGATTTTTTTTTTAATGGAAAGTACCTCTCCACCCATTCTATCCAATCCATAACTATTATCATTGGTGACTTAGGGTTCGAAGCCCTGGTTTGAAACTTTGGGCATCAAAGATTCTACCTACTTCTGATCCTTTTTGGGGTCTTGATATGCTTGCAGTGTTGGGGACCCAGGGCAGGATTATTGTCAGTTTCTATAAGCAAAGGAGGGAGTGCTGGTAGCGTAGTGCCTAAGGCATTTGACTGCTAACCAGAAGGCTGGTGGTTCAAACCCACCAGCCACTCCTCAGAAGGAAGGTTGGTCAATCTACTTCCATAGTGATGCCACCTTGGAAACCCAAGGAGGGGTTGCTATGAGTCGTGTATGACTCAACAGCAGTGCGTTCTTTCATTTATAAGCAAAGGACTACACGTGGCCCCTGAATGCCTCATTTAATATACTTTCTCCTGGACAAGAAAGAGTAGTTGCAGTCACAACTTCCCCTGCCCTCAGCCTCAGAGCAGCAATAACACACTCTGTGCCCCTTTCCTTCATTTACTGGTTATTTTTCATCTTCAGGGCAATGTTTTCTTCATTTCAGAGTTTGACCTGCAGGTTGGAGACAGGAAAACAGAAGCTGAAGAGGCCATGAAGAGACTCTCCTACATCAGCCAGAAGGTGGCAGATGCCAGTGACAAGACTGAGCGAGCCGACTCAGCCCTGGGCAGTGCTGCTGCTGATGCCCAGCGGGCAAAGAAGGCGGCAAGTGAGGCCCTGGGGATCACAGACAAGATAGAACAGGTAAAGAGAAATCAAGATGCGGACTGGCGGGCTTCACTGCATGTTGTTGTTGTTGTTGTTATGTGCCGTTGAGTCGGCCCCGACTCATAGCGACCCCTCCTTGGGTTTCCGAGGCAGTATCACTATGGAAGTAGGATTGCCCAACCTTCCTTCCGAGGAGTGGCTGGTGGGTTTGAACCGCCAGCCGTCTGGTTAGCAGGCAAGTGTCTTAGCCACTATGCTACCAGAGCTCTTACTGCATAGAGGTGCATAAAAGTGGAAGAAGAGAGAGCATTGGGCTCATTGTGAGCCCAGTTTGCAGAGTCCTATTGTGGTCCAGGGTGGCCCCAAATCCACATGCTGATTCCTAAAGCTGTGATTGACTGCATGCTTCAGCCTGATATTTTCATTTCCCTCATTGGACAACATCATAAGAGGAACCATCCAAGATTGTTTTTTATATAGATTGTCATCGGTGGTTTGATTCCAGCTTATGAAATTCTGGAGTTCTACATCCCTCTCTCCTGCCCATGTCCTTCATCTAAGCTCCATTTACTTGTTTTTCTCTTTCTTTATACTATATGATAGCACTATGCTTGGTGTTGGGGATCTGGAGATGAGAGAGACCCCTCCTCGAAGAGCATTCAGTGTGATGGAGGCAAGGGAGACAGACAAGTAACACAACACATGTGGTACATACTCCAGTACAAAAAGCACCTGCCAACTGAAAGAGAGCTTTTTTAATTTTTATTTAAGCATGAATGCTACAAAGGTTATGCAACTCTATAGAAAAAACCCAGAGGGAACTCTTGATAGCTAGACTATTTGGCTTCATTCATGGAGCACTGGTCACTAGCAAAACTAGTTTAAAAATTTAAAGTAACTTTCTTCTCATATTAATCTTATGCTATGTCTATAATTATCAGAATATCTTATTTATTTTTATTATACATGTTTAGTGTAAAAACATCATGAAATTAAAAGAGTGTATAGCCAAAAAATATTTGAATTTTAAGTCTTTTGAAGGTAGAGACCAATTCCATATGCTTCTCTTTGTATGTTGTTGTTGTTATGTGCCATCGAGTCAGACCCAACTCATAGCGACCCCTCCTTGGGTTTCCAAGGCAGTATAAGGAAGGTTGGGCAATCCTACTTCCGTAGTGATACTGCCTCGGAAACCCAAGGAGGGGTGGCTATGAGTCGGGGCCGACTCGATGGCACATAACAACAACAACAACAATCACTATGGAAGTAGGTTGCCCAACCTTCCTTCCGAGGAATGGCTGGTGGGTTTAAACCGCCAGCCTTCTGGTTAGCAGTCAAGTGCCTTAGGCATTATGCTACCAGAGCTCCTTCTCTTTGTATAGTTTCTAGCATAGCAATTCCTGCAATTTGATTTTTAATGATAGTATATTGATAAAGATATTGATGAGCTTACAAAAAGCAAAAAGTCAAAGCTGTAGGATCATTCTCTGCACCACAAGCCCAAGTGTCTCAGAGATCCTACTAAAGTCCTTCAAAAGACTGGCAGTAAAGGAACATGACAGAGAAGAATGTGAGTTTCTTGTTTTCTGGGTTTTCCCAAGTGGCTACTATTGTGTTCACCATTTGGTGAGCATTGAACTGAGAGGGAAGCACTGTTTCATGGCTGACCCTCTTAGTCCCAAGAGACAGACCCCAAAATTAACTTGTTTGAGGCAGAGCCTGGGGAAGGGCGTGTCCCCAAGTCTGACTTTCTCATTGTTCATGTAACTTACCCCATCAGGGCCTGGCTGCAGCTGTATTTTTTTCTGCAATAGTCTTTGGGATGTTTTCGTGTCTGACCCCTATCTCTCCTTCCATCTCTGGCTCCTTTTCTTCTCCCAGGAGATAAGGAGTCTGAACTTGGAAGCCAATGTGACAGCAGATGGAGCCTTGGCCCTGGAGAAGGGCCTGGCCACTCTGAAGAGAGAGATGAGGGAAGTGGAAGGAGAGCTGGCAAGGAAGGAGGTAGAGTTTGACATGGATATGGACGTGGTGCAGATGGTGAGTTTCCGTTGCTTTCCACGGGAGGTCCCCTGAACCTTGCCAATATGAGAAACACCCTTTCCAGACTGGTTTGTACTTATTTTTTCTCAGGTAATTACAGAAGCCCAAAGAGTTGACTCCAGAGCCAAGAACGCTGGATTTACAATCCAAGACACACTCAACACATTGGATGGCATCTTACACCTCATAGGTACATGGCATATCCACAACCTTCCAGCCCCATGCCACAGGGCTTTTCCCCAGAAGACTCGCTATACCCACCCTTGATGGATGGGAGTCTCAACTTTCCCTGAGGGCATCAGATTTTGGTTTATTTCCAGGCCCAGTTCCTTGGGGCAGGTAACTTTACACTTTTCAGGACTCTGTTTGACCATCTCTAAGCTGGTCACTGAACACCTATTGCCCTTGGAAGTGGAGATCTGAGGGTCAAATAACTAGGTGGATTCAGGGAACTTCACAGCCAAAGAGAAATACTAAACAAGTTGACGGCCCTGCTAAGAAGTTTGGACTTGATCCTCAGAAGCCAGTGGGTGGTTTTAAGCAGGGGAATAACATCATTACAGTATATTTCAGAAAGATCAATAGGGCAGCTGAGTAGAGGAGAGTTTAAAGAAGGATTAGACAGAAGGTATGATGGGACCACTTAGGAGACTGTTGAAATAATCAAGAAGATATTTGATGGGTGCCTGGTCTAAGGTAAGAGAAGTGGTGAGGTAAGAGAAGATTCTCTGGTCTGTGAAGTCAAGAGTCATTTGCTAATTCTGCAGTTTGTTCCTACCCACCACCTACCAGTTGCCATTGGATCAGTTCCAACCAAGGCGACCCCATGTGTGTCAGAGTAGAACCATACTCTATAGAGTTTTCAAGGGCATCTCTAGATGGACTTGAACTGCCAGTCTTTTGGTTAGCAGCTAAATGTGTTCACCATTTGCATTACCCAGGAACTCCTTGTTCTTTTCCAAACCACATTTATACTTTGACATTACCAGTTAGAGAGACTTGATTTGCCTGTGTAGATGACCCAGGAAAAATGTGAAGGTAGTAGGTCCATGAGATGCTTCAATTTAGGATAAAAAGGGTACGAGGGCACAGTGTGGCAAGAAATCAGGTTTCTCCATGGAGACCTCCCAATAGAAAACTGATCTGAACTACAATTTTGGATTTAGGTGGAGCTGGTATGGAACCCTCATATGACCTGTTTTGATAAACTTAGACTGGAGTAGATATGGATCAACGGATTTGGTCATAGATTTGGTCAAGAGAAAGGCTTGGTTCTATTTTTCCAGTTCAGTAGAACAACTTTAAAACCTGATTTTTCTGTGGAGTATCATGGTAGCCCTGAGAGACCCATATTGTCTGCATTGTTATACTAATGGATCTTTTTTTGTGATCCAGTGGGCCAAAGGAGTGAAATACCCTCTAAGCTTAATTGAGATTTTAGCAGCATTGTTTAGTGTTCTGAAAAAGGCAATGAAACTAACAGGGCCTTTAAAGAGAAAGTCAGAGATGGTAAAGACAGGGTAGGTGGGACCTATTAAGTATTTCCTATGTGTCCGTGGCAGGAATTCTGGTAGCATAGTGCCTAAGGCACTTGACTGCTAACCAGAAGGCTGGCAGTTGAAACCCACCAGCCACTCCTGGGAAGGAAGCTTGGGCAATCCTACTTCTGTAGTGATACTGTCTCAGAAACCCAAGGAGGGCTCACTATGAGTTGGGGCTGACTCGACGACACATAACAACAACATGTGTCTGTGGCAGCTAACAACGTGTATTAGACACCAGGAGTTTTCATGGTGTTATATTCCTTAAGTCTTACAAAAGTTCTATGAGGTAAGTTTTATTATTTTATTTTACAGAGGACTAAACTGAGGCTCAGAAAGGAGCCCTAGAGGCACAGTGGGTAAGCACTCTGTTGCTAACTGAAAGGCCGGTAGTTCGAACCCACCAGCCGCTCCATGGGAGAAATATGTGGCAATCTGCTTCCATAAAAACTTACAGCCTTGGAAACCCTATGGGGACAGTTCTATTCAGTTGTGAATCATAATCAACTTGATGGCAGCAGGTTTAAAATGAGCTCAGAGATTAATAATGCTTTGGCGGTCACATAATAAATTGTGGAGGCAGTATTTGAACTGAGGTCTCTTTGTCTCCAATGCTTGTACTCTTTTCTAGAAACTCATGCTGCACCCCATGGTCATGATTATGTTGTCCCAAAACTTATTTAACATTCTCTGTGTGTCATAGAATTTAGAACAATTCTTGAATTTCCCCCACTCCAGGTGAAGAAAAGTTCCATTAACCACATTTTCGTTATGGTGTTATTTCCATCCGAGTTGCTCTGTTGAGTCCATGAACAATAATACTACATGCATTGTTATAAGTACAGTAAATCCATGCATTCAGTTACCTTCACTGCAGCTCACATATGTTGAGCAATCTGGCCTTGGGTTTAAATTGCTTGAGAATGGAGCTCATTGGAGCTGAACAGGTCTGGCCAGGTATCCTTCATGCTCACATTAGTTTTAGGTAGTTTATGGGTGAAACATATCTGAACAAATGTGACTAAGCTTCCTATTGAAAATAAACTAATATCTACCAGATTCCCACTGTTTTAGGCCAGAATGAAGTCTTACATCATTTCCTAACAGCTGGAATCCATCCTCAAAAAGCAAAGCATACCTTGGCCTTTAGAAACCCTGAAGCCCAGCCAGTTCCTAAAGGTCTTCTAGCAGAAAACAGCAACATATTTCCTAAGAGTCCTTCTGAAAGCATAATTTGGAGTTGACTCTGATCCTGAGGGTGAGCTGTGCTGGACAGACACCTTGGAAAATGCTCAGTCCCTATGACCTTTAACCTTCATCTTTTCAGAGCGTGAACTGTTGACCTTAACATAAAAAGAGAAATCCGAGCTTCATGTTGCTGAACAACAGAGCACAGAGTTTGGAGTTGGGCTGTTCATAAGCCCTGTGACTAGGCTAGTGTTCTCAGAATTTTTCCTAGATTATTTCTACTTCAAATAATGCCTTCTAAATGCATGGCATACCATTTGCTCTGGGCAGGTAGAAACAGAAATTAGTTAATGGTGCAGAAAGAACCACATGTGTCCAGAAAGACCTGACCAGTTTTTCTACAGTAACTGCTTTCTTATTCCCTAAAACAGACCAACCTGGAGGCGTAGATGAAGAGGGGCTGATCTTATTGGAGCAGAAGCTTTTCCGAGCCAAAAGCCAGATAAACAACCAACTGCGGCCCTTGGTGTCAGAGCTGGAAGAAAGGGCGCAACGGCAGAGGGACCACCTCCGTTTCCTGGAGACAAGCATAGATGGGATTCTGGCTGATGTGAAGAACCTGGAGAACATTAGAGACAACCTGCCCCCAGGCTGCTACAACACCCAGGCTCTTGAGCAACAGTGAAGCTTTAATAGAGATTTCTCAACTTAGGTTCTTGGGACACAGACTTCAGGGCTCAGGAGCCAGCTCGTGTGGGTGGGGTGGGATGGGGACAGTTGAACATGTTGAATGGGCGTGCTCAGGTCAACTGAACCTGACCCTGTTCCTAAGACTCTGGCCAGGAGGATATCTTATTGCACCAGCTTCCTGATGCTAGGAAATAAGACAAATAGGATCGGGTGTGAGACTGATCAAGGCCCTGTGCCCCAAAGAATAGACTGGATGGAAGGACAAACTGCATGGGCAATGTTTGCTTCAGAAAAGCCATAAACTGTGAGTCCTGGTGTATGGACAAGAGATGTTGGGTTATAGTCAGCTTATTCATTGAATAGTGGAACTGAAGGAAAATTTTCTGACTTTGCTCAGGCGTAAAATTCTTCCTAATGTCAGAACATACAGAGAAATTAGTCACACTGTGGCCAGTAGAATATTTTTGCCTGTATCGTCCAATGCAAAGTTCTTGTTTATCAGAAGTCCTTCCACTTACCACCCAGAACATAAACACTGTCAAACTAGAAGAAGTCAGCAGTGAGGACCTGTAGGCTGGCCCATTTGTAGCAGGATATCGGGTGCCCTGCCACCTTCAAGTTCTTCTGGGTCTGGGAGTAGCATCTATTTTCCTGATGATGCCATGGCAACTTAGAAGACTTCCTTCCCATTACAGCATTTCCTACCAACAAAACGTAAATGTTGAGAAGTACTGGAAGAAAAATGTGGCTTGAGCCTTGAAAGAGGTGAAATTATCTAGATGATTCATTAATACTAATTCCATCCCACTCTTCAAACACTAAAAAAATATACATCTATGTATTTTACCTTTTTTCTTTCTCTCTCTGGCAGACAATGTTCCTATCCATACTCGAGCTGAGTAGAATCCATATCCATCCATCCTTCCATCCATCCATTCATCTATTCATCCTTACAACACCTATTTATTGATAACCATTGTATGCCAGGGGCTGGGGGCGATACAGTGGGGACATAGTCTCTGCCCCTCACAGAGTTGATTGTCTAGTGAGGCAGACAGACATTTTAAAAAAAATTACACTTACACATTGTGTTCATCACAAGCAGTGTTTATTGCAGTAACCCTTGGTTTGCAACCTCTTTTCTCAACAGAACTTATGTTGCAAGATACTCCCATGGGGACACTTGGGTTTTGGCAAAGTTGAAATGGCTCTGGATTGTGCACACTTCTTGGCACTCCAGCAGTCACTCCACCCCTTTCCATAACTTATTGCACCACACTGTTGAGTCATGATAACACCAGTGGGAATTGCTGGAGAAACCAGAGCCACTTCCACCTCCACCTGGAAGACTGGTGCTTCTTCATCTCTGTATTTCCTTGGTTTTTCATGGATGTGCTTTTAAATAAAAAATGATTATTAGATGCCTGTGGTCAGTTTCTCATGTATAAAACTCTGAGCCTAAGATGGAGGTACCAAAACTATAGAAACTAAAACCATGGAAACAAAATGGATCCTAGAGTTAGCATCTTCAATTCCAGTTTTGAGCATCTCATTTGCCCTTTCTAACAAGAAGAACACTTTATGAGATTCAAACGGTGCTGTCTCCTAATCATGAGGAAAGATTTATTTCTGGACAACCCAAGCTGGGTTGGAGTAAATAATGTGTGTTTTTTTTTTTTTTTTTTTTCTTTTTCCAGCAGCTGTTAAAAAAAAAAAAATTGTTTGTGGTGTTTTCTTACCTTTTAATAAATTAAAAACATTAACCCTGATTGGGAGTCCTGGTGGTGCAATGGATAAGTGCTCAGCTGCTAAACAAAAATGTGGTGGTTCAAACCACCAGTGGCTGTGCAGAAGAAAAGACCTGACCAGGAGAAAAGACCTGACAATCTGCTCCCATAAAGATAACAGCCTGGGAAACCCTATGAAGCAGTTCTACCCTGTCCTACAAGGTCACTGTAAGTTGGAATTGACTCAATTGACTCCATGGCACACAACAACAACAGCAATCCTGACTGCCTATCTACCTCAGTGGCTGAAGAAAGGATTTTACTTCTGTCTACATTGACCCACAAAATTTTGACAGGTCTGATCACTTTATTTTGCATTCTGTGAAAATGCACTTACAAATCCCATCTTAGAAATCAAATACATCCAAATTGGTAAGGAAGAAGTCAAACTACCCCTATTTGCTGATGATCTGATCCTGTACCTAGAAAACCCAAGATACTCAGTCAAAAATCTACTGGAACTAATTGAGAGATTTAGCCATTGTGGCAGGACACAAAATCAACATCCAAAAATCAGTTGGATTCCTCTACACCAGCAAAGAGATTGTTGTTGTTGTTGTTATGTGCCGTCAAGTCAGACCCAACTCATAGCGACCCCTCCTTGGGTTTCTGAGGCAGTATCACTACGGAAGTAGATTGCTCAACCTTCCTTCCGAGGAGTGGCTGGTGGGTTTGAACCACCAGCCTTCTGGTTAGCAGTCAAGTGCCTTAGCCACTACACTACCAGAAGAAATAAGGAAATCAATACCATTTACAATAGCTACGAAAAAATAAAATATTTGGGAATAAATCTTACCAGAGACACAAAAGACCTGTACAAAGAAAATTATAAAAAACTACTTCAAGAAACCATAAGAGATCTAAATAAATGGAAGAACATCCCATGCTCATGGATAGGAAGATTGAATATTGTGAAAATGTCAATTCTACACAAAGCAATCTATACATTCAATGCAATCTCAGTCCAGATCCCATCAACATTTTTTTAAGGATATGGAAAAACTCATCACTAACTGTATATGGAAAGGAAAGAGACCTTGGATAAGCAAAGCACTATTGAAGAAGAAGAACAAAGTAGGAGGTCTCACATTGCCAGATCTCAAAACATACTATACAGCCACAGTAGTCAAAACTGCCTGGTATTGGTACAATGACAGACACATAGACCAATGGAATAGAATTGAGAACCCAGAAATAGATCCATCAACCTATGGTCAGCTGATCTTTGGCAAAGGTCCGAAATCCATTAAATGGGGAAGAGAATGTTTGTTTAATAAATGGTGCTGGCAAAACTGGATATCCATTTGCAGAAAAATGAAACAAGATCTGTACCTCACACCATACACAAAAACTAACTCCAGATGAATCAAAGACTTAAATGTGAAACCTAAAACTATAGAGTTCCTCAAGGAAAAACTAGGGGCAAATTTAGGGGCCCTAATATATGGTATAAATAGACTATCAAGCATAACCCAAAATACACAAACAGCAGAAGAGAAACTGGATGAACCTTCTAAAAATTAAATTTTTATGTGCTTCCAAAGACTTCTCCAAAAGAGTCAAAAGAGAACCTACAGATTGGGAAAAATTATTCAGCAGTGACATATCTGGCAAGGGACTTATCTCTAGAATTTATAGAAAACTCCAACACCTCAATAACAAAAAGACAAACAATCTAATTAAAAAATGAGCAGAAGACATGAATAGACACTTCACCAAGGAGGATATTCAGGCAGCCAACAAACATATGAAGAAATGCTCATGATCATTAGCCATTAGAGAGATGCAAATGAAAACAAGAAGAAGATACCATTTTGCCCCAGCACTAGTAGCAACATTCAAGAAGACAGAGAATAACAAATGCTGGCGAGGATGCGGAGAGATTGGGACTCTCATACACTGCTGGTGGGACTGTAAAATGGTACAACCACTGTGGAAAGCAGTATGGAGATTCCTTTAAAAGTTGGAATTAGAAATACCATTTGATCCAGCCGTTCCATTACTAGGTATATATCCTAAAGAAGTGAGAGCCAGGACAAGAACAGACATATGCACACCCATGGTCATTGCAGCACTATTTACAATAGCCAAAAGATGTAAACAACCTAGGTGTCCATCAACTGAAGAATGGATAACCAAACTGTGGTACATGCACACAATGGAATACTATGCAACCCTAAAGAATTACCTAGAATCTGCAAAACAATGCGTAATGTGGATGAACTTGGAGGAGATTATGCTGAGTGAAATAAGTCAATCACAGAAGGACAAATATTGTATGAGTCTGTTATTATAAAAGTCAAGGAAAGATTTATCTATGGAAGGTTACCAGGGGTGGGTGGGGAGGGGAGGGAACACTGTTATATAGGTAGAGATAAGTATTGGTTTGGGTGAAGAGAAGGGCAGTGTACCAAATGTGAGTGATCAATATGGTGGCATTGAGGAAGACAAAGACATAGAGAGATACATGGGAGGTAGGGACATCAAAGATGAACACTTTTGCACATACAGTACTGCGTTGTCACTGAAGGCAAACGTGGGTATATGGGTGGACAGATGGATGGACAGGCTGAACTAGTAGGTATGTCTATGAAGTGGAGAGTGTACCCAAGACCATGTA
>NW_006921630.1:11560287-11578774 GCF_000298275.1 Orycteropus afer afer
ACCTCCCCCTGTAATTAGCAACTAGTCCTCAAAATAGGTGTATATATTAATTAGAGTAGAATAACTACTATATCACCCCCAAAATTTGTAATCAATCACAATAGGCATTTATTTTTTGCTCCTATAACAGACTGGGTGATGCAATTATAAAAGGATTCCTCCATGGGGATAACATTCTAAGAAGTCAAAAGAATGTCTTACATGACAGTTGGGAGATGATCCTTGACTAGAAATGAGGAATAGAAAAGTGACTCACTGGATTCCCTTGGTATAGAAATGATTCCTTCATTTCTGAGGACCTGACACACTCTCCCTAAGAAGAGAGAAGTGTTGGTGGGCTTAGAGATAGTCTACTGAGGACTTAACCTCTCATTGCCTCTCTTGACTTAACCATACCAAGTAAAGGGAACTTTCCTTCTGATTTCTTATCAGTATTTGTAATTTGTAATGGAAAGCCTTGCTGTACTGAAGGAAACTCCAGAGAGTTTTCAGATTTATTGTGCTGTTAGTAGATTGTTACACACATCCTCATCTACTTTGACTTACAGATATTTCTGTTTAGAGAGAAGGGTAGAAATGAAACTGCCCATAGTCTATAACTTCTCCCTAGCAGATGTACTTCTGATCTTATTCCAGGATGTGGTTTCTTTTCAGTACTCTTGGGAGGCTGGAGAAAAGGGTAAGAAGATACTTAGAAATGTCCAATGTTTGGACCAGATCTCAAGGACCAGCAACATGTTTATCATGTCTTTCCTTAATGTTTTTCACGGTCATGGGAATGTTATGGGTTCTTGCTATGCTTCAATTTTTCCACCTGGAAAGCACAGATTAGGACTTCTCTCTGTTTTCTTTATACTGTTGGCTACACAGAGCGTCTTAAGAAATTCCAACATTATAACTTATATAACATTATAACTTATAGGTTATAAGGGCAGAAATGTGCATGTACGTGTACAGTAAACCTGCAAAAGTCAAAACCTGTGTAAGGCAGAAGCCTGTCAGAGAAGGAAAACTCAAATATTTTCCACTAAAGTGAGCAACAGAAAAGTGGTAAGACTATATACCCTGTTGATGGCAGAAAACTTGCTAGACCTGGAAAAATAAGGCAGTTCTGTCAAGTTTTGACTCTTACAGGTTTTGCTAGATGTTAGTTCATGTCTAGTATATAAATATAAGATAATACAAGTCAGCAAATTATATCAGAGTTTATACCCAATTTTAAACAAGCTCTCAGCATTGCGTGTTCTCAGGACAGAGAAAAACCAAAAAGCAGTGTTTGGCTTTGTAAGCAAAAGAGCAAACATAATTACAATTAATCAGTACATAAGACTTACTAAGCACCATTATGATGTGCTATTAAACCCACACACATACTCACAAAGCTGGGCTAATTTCAATTGTAAACAAAATGATTTTCTTTTAAATTAATCTGACAACCAAGTAACTAATCCTTAAATTAGGTAGTCTAATGGGAGAATTGTTATTTCACCTTCTGAATCATGGCTGGTATTGGCTAATGACCACCCCAATATAGACCTAACCCAATATAGAATATATGTTACAACTAAAGATGAAATAGTAGTAACAGCAAACTTGAACAATTAACAGAGAATTCATTTTTGTTTGTTTACACTTCCAAAGCAAATTGTAGGTTTAAAAATTGCTGTCACAGTTAAGGTATTTCATGCCAATAAGTTAAGTTATTCAAGTTTTTAAGTTCCACAAATATATTTTTATTTCATAAATTACTAACTTCATCAAGAAGCCAAAGTTAACCAACACAGTATTAGACAAATTAGGTGAGATCTAAGATTCTATTTTTTAAAACTGACAACTTAGCCAGGATTTTCAGATTTGCTTATTATTCCTCCCTGCTGATAATCCTCAGGTGGGCTGTATTTACTTATATATTACTCATGTAGTGTCAACGGAAAACCTTCTGTTCCAAGTACATTTTTACAACTGTTGGCTCCTGTCAAGCAAGACTATAAAGAAAAAATAATTGATTCTGCAACTTGCAGAGAAGGTTCTAGACCATGACACGAGACTCAAGTAGCATTGTTTTATTAACATAATTGAAACATTTTGCTGATAAAACTCTTGTCCATGACTATTCTAGCAACAAAATTTTACTCAAAATATTTCACTGTGAAATTATGTTGCAACTTGAATGTAACTTTTAATGAACTGACTTCATAAAGCAAATCTTACTCTTAAAATGGCAAATTCAGTGACTAAAAGTCATAAAAAGCTCCCCTCCCCCCACCTGCCAACACTCAAGACCATTTGAATCAAGCTGAGCTCTGGGCCCTGGACTTAAAGGAGAAGGGAAGGAGCCATAACTCATTTCTAACTAACCAGAACAGTTTAATAAGACACTTCAAACTCACACTACAAAGAAACCACATGAAGAAATGAGTTTACTGGGCAGCTATAGGAAGGTGCAAACTGGATGAATGTGACAGCATAGTCATCATTACCACAATACTATTCCGAAACATGCCGTCCTAACTGGATGAGCTACATAATCGGCCCCCGTTTCCACCCTTCCCATCTCACGTCGGCCCTACTGCAATACTTTGGGGAGAGATCCTGAGCTTTTCATATTCCATTAATTTATTTTTGCATGACTCTTTTGATGAATAAAATATAATTACATGCTTCTCTCTCTTAGTCCCCTAAAAGTGTGTGTGTGTCTATCAGATTGGGAGAGTGGACTTGGGTTGTTAAAGTACAAGTCATTTCACCTGTAATTCTTTGCCTCTCGCTGTAGTTTGATTATTGTCTCGCTTTCTGCTTAATTTGAACAGGAAGTTTCTATTCTTTCTGAGAAGCTGGAGTGTGAGACTTGAGAATGTTGGGGAAAGGCTGGCAAAGCTGAGACAGGAAGAATGGCGTCTCTAGAAGCTCTAGCTCTGGGTTTCAGGCACTTCAGTAAGAGACATTCCTCCTTTGTTCGTATGTACATTCAAGGAAAATGAAAGCAAGAGGGCTCCAGACGCTGTCTAGGGGGTGACTGAAGTGCCCCCTAGCAGCACAGACTCATAGAGGAGCATTACTTGGGGTGAGAGTCATCAACGCAATGGGTTTCCCTCCTGCTTGTTCTTATGTATATCAATCATTTTCAGAAAAAAAATGAGAGGGACATTTTTCAGTAGTAGGCAGAAAATGAGGCTCCAGACTTTTTTTGGCACTCTCATTCCAGCATGGGCCTTTCTCATGCTCTCCTAGCCATGCTAGCTTTGGGTTGGCCTTTGTAGGAAGGAGCAGGACCCCAGAGGAAAAGTCAGGTCCTAGAGGTCATCCTGTTGGCACCTGGGTTACCACTTCAGCTGTGAATCATTTCTCTGGTATTGGCTGACCCTGGATCATAGCCATGAGATCCTCCCCTGAAGAGAGAAAGTTGCTCTGACCTCCCCCAAGAAAACAAGGAATGGGGCTGGGTGTGAAATTGATGAGTCTAAAAGAACAAGAGGTTGGCTTTTCCTTATATTAAAAGAAAGCTATTTTTGACATGATCCCTGTGATTCACCAAGTTAAGATCTGCCCCAGTCATTCTAGAAATCTACTTCTTCTATTGCCCTGCTTCTTTCCTTAATGTATCTCACCCTCTGATCTCACAAGCTTTCCTGCACCCATGTTGAGTAAGCAGAGTCAGCCCAGTTCTTTCTCATGGGTTGTGGACCAAATGGGCTTGGCCACAGTCTAGCCCAGTAAGCATGGACCTACAAGACAAAAGAAATCTGGTCTCTCTTGAGTATGCTCAAATGGATCTTCACCCCTGGCCTTTGACATCTATCTACAAACTCCCCTGTCCCTGCAAGCACCACATTTCCCCCGGGAAAACTAGCTCCCTGTTTTCTTTCATTTTTTACCTTATGGTTCTTTTTCCCAAACAAAGTTTCTTCCATCTTTCTTTCCCCAGCAACAGTATCATCCTGCACACTCTCTGGTCCTTCTTAGCCTTCCACAAAGCAATCTTTTCTTGGCTTCAGAGGATAAATTTCTGAGATTTCCTACAAACTTTTGATAGATCTCTTGATTTCTAAGGGAAACCTAGCTTCCACCCTCACCATCACATCCTCCCCTGGGACTGATATGCACAATGCTAAGTGTGGAAGCGCCTGCAACAGACAAAATATAAGAGGAAAATGCCAGGTAAACGTTTGGGAAGGGTAGAAACAACACAGTACCTTATCAGTATCACAGAGAACTGGAAGGAGAGAGACCATGTGGTGCAATAGTCTAAAGGTCCAGGAAGCAATATCATCTTGCCAGATTCTACACTTGCTGTGTGACCTTGGACCAGTCTTTTATGCTGTGGATCTCTGCTTCCTCATATTTTAAAGGAGAATGTTGGGTCAACAGGGCTCTGTTTTTCCTGTTTTATGAGTCTACAATCCTTGGCCAAACACTGAGATCCAAGAATAGGATCTTTCCTTCTTTCTGTGGAGATTATTTCCACAATTCAAGAGGAATAACACCCCCCAGCTACTCCATGATGCTCCTCTGTTGAATTGAGTTCCTTTCTCTGGAGGCTATCAAAGCATGCTGCAGAGGTGACAATGTGTGATGAGGAAGATGTCAGGTCCCAGCCTCTCCCTCGTGGGCCATAATTGCTCCTAGATTTTTATAAAATCTATCCTACTGCTTGGAGACTATTTCTCACAGATGACCAGAAACCCAGTAACCAGAGACTCGATGAGAGAAACAGACTCCAAGAGAGTAATTTGGGGCTCTCCAAGCAGGGTATGAGTGAGGCATTAGCAACCAGAACTCTCAAACTCAAATCAAACTCACTGCCGTCAAGTTGGATCCAACTCATAGCAACCCCTCCTTGGGTTTCCGAAGTGGTATCTCTACAGAAGTAGATTGCCCAATCTTCCTTCTGAGGAGTGGCTGGTGAATTTGAACCACCAGCCTTCTTGTTAGCAATCAAATATCTTAGGCTCAAATGTGAGCCACCAGAACAGGGCCTGTTAAAATTGTGTTTCTAGAGGCAGCAGAGGAAGATGGAAAATCAGGGAGAACAGGGATGAAAAAGCTAAATCCACATGGTTTAGAGGCTTCTGACCATCCCAAGATCTTTCTTCTGTGAACTCACTCCCTTGTCAGGCTGATCTCATCAGGTGGTTACTGTGGCTACCAGACTCTCCCAGGTCCCACAGGAGATATGACCCAGTCCCCAGAAACAAGGCCAAGGCTCTGCTTCACAAGAATCAGCTTTGGGTGCTGCCTGTGTGATCTCAGTGAGAGTGGGTGAGAATCATTAAGCCTTTACAGAACAACAAATTGTTTTCTCCCAGATCATCCTGGGTTTAAATTATGACAAAGAAATTTCCCAGCCAAGTGGGCAATAAATAATCTCCATTACCAGAGATCTCTAATGTTGAGTGAATTCCTAGCATGTTTTATTAAGGAATGACTGCATTATCAGAATTTGGCCTTGCAGATGTGATTCTTCTTAGATGCAAGAATATGCCTAAGTATGGCCCCCCAAGGGCTTAAACTGGTGATTTCCAAAGTTCCTTGGAAATGTCTGGGTTGGCGAGGAACCCATACTCTGCCCATCAGCCATAGCCTAAATAAGTAAATGTGCACATATCACCAGGAAGAGGCTTAAGAAATGAGGATGGGGTGGCTTTCTGTGAGTGTAAGTCCAGAGCATTAGGAAAATGGTCTTCTGGAACTAAGGAGATGGATTCAAATTCTTCTGAGAAACCTTACTATTCCCAGAGTTGCCTCCCAAGTTTCAGATCCTGAAGGTCTCACTCCTAGCCAAAGGCTGTGTGTGTGTGTGTGTGTGTGTGCGTGCGTGCACATGCACACACTAGGAGAGCAGAGGTGTCTGGGTCCTCTTTATTGGGTATGATCCTCACCCATTATTGAGTGCTGAGGCTGGCTATGGTAGCATATCAAAGGGGAAGTAATACCACAGAAGTGCATCAAGATGACAACATAAAGAACCATGGACACTGATTTCATCCAAGTTCTAGGAGAAGTGGGAACAAAGAAAAAGAAAAATAGCCCTTTGTGGTAAAGGGCATGCTGGGAAGGCGAGTGCCTGAGCCGCCTCCCCAGAGCATGCTGGGAGGATGGGCACCAGAGCCGCCTCTCTAGAGCATGCTGGGAGACGGACACCAGTACATCTCCAAAGGACTGTTCTTTCCCCAACTCCCACCCTTATTCCCTCACCCACCCCAACCCGGAGACTAGAGGAAAGTTTGTCCAAAGATGACTGTGGAATAGGGTATGCTATGGTTCTCTGCAGGTCCCCCACACTGTGGAGGTTAAGTCAGCAAGTGGAGAGAACAGTCAAGATGAGAAGATGGAGAAACAGAGAGGCAGGAGCGAAACAGAGGGACTGACAGACTGGAGGGGCCAATGTGTTGGCAGAGGACGTGGGGAGAGTGGAGCAGAGGGCTGTGTGGCCGCTAGCCAGAGGCATTGATATACAGCTGGCTCTTGAGGATGTAGTCGATGACGGGCTGGGACAGGTAATCCACAACATGGCCATCCCCATGCTGCAGGGCCAGCCTGGACAAAAGAAACAATAGTTCAGATGGGCATCTCTTAAGTAAGTCAGGAGGACTCACCTGCTCACACTACTTCAGGGAGAGGGATAAACCAGCAGACTTGTGTCTCCCCAGCATCCCATTACCAGTCTTACCTTAGGTTAGTTAATGGTGTTCATGTTAGGACAGCTTTTTTGCCCCCACAATTCCTTCCCCACCCCAGTGGCATCATTTCATCCTAGCTCTGTCACTTCCTATCTAAGGGACCTAAGGCAAGTTAAGTTATTTAAGCCCCTCTGATCTCCTCTGTAAAATGAGGATATTTGTGCCTATCTCATTCATTTATTAGAAATATTAAATTAGTCATTATTCAAAGCACTTAGGGGAACACCAAAAACACAGTAGACATTTTAATGTAAGGTTAGCTATTATGATTTCATTCCTTTGGGCTCCTCTCCATAATGGTTTCATGATGGGAAATGAACATGAGTCTCACTGGAGTTCTTATGATTGACTATTTTCCTTCCTATAGGAGCCCTCAGCTGTGAGGTCTGGGGATCCACGGAAGGAAGGTGTAGAAAAGTATGAAGGACTGCAAGCTTTGGCTTCTGCAATATTTTATTCCAGCCTTGGCCTGGCTACTTCCTCTTGTCTACTCATGTAATAAATCCATTGCTGTCGAGTCAGATCTGACTCATAGCGACCCCTCCTTGAGTTTCTCAGGCGGTCTCTCTACAGAAGTAGATTGCCCAACCTTCCTTCCGAGGAGTGGCTTGTGGGTTTGAACCGCCAACTTCCTGGATAGCAGTCAAATGCCTTAGGCACTACGCCACCAGAGCTCCCACTCATGTAATAGTCCTGAGTATGTCAGACCCTGTCTTAGTTCACTAGTGCTGCTCTAACAGAAGTACCACGGACGGATGGCTGTAACAAACAGGAACTTATTCTTTTACAGTTTAGGAGGATGAAAGTCCAAATTCAGAGTGCTGGCTCTAGGGGCTGGGTGAAGACTCTTTGACTTTTGGCTTCAGTCCTGCCTCTTGTTCACAGGAGCTGAAGTTGTCTCCTAACTCACTAAGCCCTTGTGTTTTTCTTCTTTCTGAGTTTGCTTAGAAGGATTGTTAATTTCCTTTGTGGTTACCCTGAAGTAAATTCTTATCTCCCTAAGATTGGAACAGTGTTCTATAAAGACATGGTCCTGCCTTCTTCTCCATTGGGAAGTCTTGTAATTGAAACTTTTATTCCCTCTATTTGCTTTGTTGCTGGTGTCATTGCAGATTGACTCTCGTTTCTTTGCATACGTTTTATGAGTGTATTTTGAGCATCTATTTCTGATTTGGTTTTTAAGTGTTGATGTCAAGGGTCCTGATTTTAATTTGTTGTTCTTTGTTGTGGGTTCTCTATTGGAAGGACTCCCTTTAGTACTTGTTATAGGGTCGGCCTGGTTTTCACAAATTCCCTTAATTTCTGTTTGTCTGAGAATGTCTTGATTTCACCCTCATATTTGAGGGACAGTTTGGCTGGATATAGGATTCTTGGTTGGCAATTCTTTTCCTTCAGTGTTTTATATATGCCATCCCATTGCCTTCTTGCCTATATGGTTTCTGCTGAGAAATCAGAACTTAGTCTCACTGGTTGTCCAATGTAGGTGACATTTCCTTTTTCCCAAGCTGCTCCCAAGATTCTTTCTTTGTCATTGATTTTGGAAAGTTTGATTATGATATGTCTTGGTGACTTTCTCTTGGGATCTATCCTGTATAGGGTTAGTTGAGCTTGGATGGATATCTTTTATTCCCTCATGATACGGGGGATATTTTCTGTTAGCAAGTCTTCGATAATCTCAGTGTTTTTTTTTTCCCCCTCCTCTTGTTCTGGTATTCCAATCAGGTGTATGTTGTTTCTTTTCATGTCATCTCATGTAACTCTTAGGTTCTCTTCATTTCTCTTAAATCTTTGTTCTGATTTTTGTTCATATAGGCTAGCATCAAGGGATTTGTCTTCTGGCTAGGAAATACATTTTTCAGCCAGTTCTAGTCTACTCTTTTGTCCTTCCACTGCTTTGTAATTTTAGTGTTCATTTTCTGGATTTCTAATTTCTGTTTTTGTATGAGTTCTAATTGTGTATTTATCTTGTTATTTTGTTCTTGAATGATTTTCCTGAATTCCTCCAGGGTACTGTCTGACTTCTCATTGTTTCTGTTTATGGTTTATTTGAGCTCTTGGAGGGTCCTATATATATATACACATATACATATATATATATATATATATATATATACACACACACACACACACACACACATATATACCTTCTGAACTTCTCAGATAGTTCCATTGTTTTTAATTTTTAGTTATGTATGGATTTGTTTCACCCTATATTTGGAAGTGTGGAGCAGGTATACTCTTTGGTTATTAAGTTGGCTGTACTGGGTCATTCTTCAGCTCTCTCTGTGCTGATGGAATCTCTGTTCATTGTGAAGAAGATCTGGAGCTGAGATGAGCAGGTGTTGTCCACTGTCTGTTGTTGATCTTGTGGCACAAGAGCTATTGGTGTTACCTGTTTATTGGGTAAGGTAGTTATAGTTGCCTAGTGGAGGTTTAATGTGTTCCTCCTACTGGATGAGGCAGGGGAGAAAAGGAAAAAGGGAAAAAAAAAAAAAAAAGATTCCAGAAGTAAACCCCAGGATGAAAGGCAGAAGTAGTTTTCTACATTTGGGGCAAGATAATTCAGACAGCAATGGACAAGGCAGACTGGGTCCTTCTGGGGCCATCTGCTGATGATGACATCCAGCTATCAATCAAGGTCCCACAGTTCAAGCCCGGCAGTTGCCCCAAAGGAAAACAGCCACTCCTTTCTGTGTGGATTGACAAGCTGCAAAATCCCAGTACACAGATCCACTCTGTGTCAAAAAGGGTTTCCAAGAATTGGATGCAAGCTCACTGCCATGCACCTGCTCTGGGCCTCCACTTACTCAGAGGGAGCTTCTCCTCCCTTTCCACCACTTCCTTCTGGACTCCACAGCAGCCCAAGCCAAGGGGGGCCTTTATCTGTTTCCCAGTAAGATCTTCGTTCCCACACAATGTCCCAGCTCACTTCAAAAAACTTCTGGTGTGGTTATTCTGAGTCCCCAGTGCCTATGGGTTCCATAATATGGTGGGTTTTTTTTTTTTTTTTTTTCCCTTTCCTTCCCTCCTCCTCAACCTCTTTTGTATTTGTAATGACTTTTCCATCTCCACTGGCTGGGCGGGCCTGCCTATTTTTCCCAGTCATTTAACCTGCTCCCTTTTTTCCCCTTCACTGGATTTAATACTTTATCTTCTCCTTAGTTGGTCATAACTCCACTATCATTATTTGTATCTCATTTACCTAGTTACTCCGAATCTCAGTTGGAAGAGGGACTGAACACGCAGACTATCTGTACAACACCATCTTCCTTCCCAAGGCATCTCCTAACTCAGGCAGCTGCTGGCTGCTGAGTCTGATGAACCCAAGGTCAGCAGGTAAAATGGCACAATCCCAAGATTGGTAGGCAACACAGCAAGCCACTAGTTCAAGTCCAGGAACTGGAAATGAAGACTCAGAGAAATGGAGGATCCAAACATGCCAAAAGCTAGAGACCTTTCTCAAAGCTTCTCCACATATGGTGGAACCAAGGCCACACCCCAAAGCAACTACTTAGCTGCTCACAGCAGATTTCACCATGAAGGTGATTATAGTCTCCTCACGGGGAATAACTACATTCAGCTGCCGAGCACTCAAACCACAGCCCAGCCAAGTTGACACACAACCTTAAGTGCCATTGGCCCTGAGGAGTTATTTTCAAAAATTCATATACTCTTCAAGGTATTTATATTACAAAAGTCACCTGAGCCCTGTCCTATGAGATCCTGGGAGACTGTCACTGTCTTTTCATTGCATACACTGTCCTGATTGTGCAAGCTAGGTCCCTAAATGCCTCCCTGTCATAGTAAAGCTTCTCAAAAATGTACATGCATCTCCAAATTCCAATCCCAACTTCACCTAGGAAGGAGATCTCTAGGGTACAACCCCCAGAGATCTCAATTTAGTAGGACTCAATGAAACACAAGTATTTTTATTTTAGTCTAAGTTTTCATGGTGATTCTCATTAGCAGCTATGCTTGGAGCTACAACCTTCCCTTTTCTACTCATCGTCATTGAGTTTCTGTCTTCCCTCCTACTTGATGCTACTCTTGCAAGTGCAACCATAATTGCCTTCCAGGGAAGAAGTCCAAAGAACTCACGAGTCCTGAGCTCATTTGTTTTTTCTGAAATATGTGACACAGATGACAATGTTCTCCATCTCTGTCTCTTCATGAGACAGTAGACCTACTCCTACTTTGATTTTTGGACCACCATTGCTAGTAGTGTCTGACTGCTCCTTAGTCATCTTCTAAATGCTGATGTTCTCAATGACTTTCTCTTCTTGTTGACTCTTCCATAGTTCATTCACATCTGTCACTTTAATTTACATTTATATGCTCATGGCTCTCAATTTTACCCATTAAAATCTCTATATTCCATATATTTCACCATTCTACTAGAAGTTTCTGCTTGGGGTTTATGATGGAAACTATTAATTGACCCCTAGTATCCATTCTCTCCTTCTTCCATTTAGTAACAGAACCTCCTGTGTTTCAACTGCGTATATGGTTCTCTAGCTATAATGTCTATTTCCCAGCCTCCACTGAAGCTAGATATGGCCATGCAAATGAGGTTGAGCCAATGATATGTGGAACTTTGGTTTATCTTCTTACAGACAAATCTTCTTGCCATGTGTTTTTCTTTGCTCTTTTCCTCTGGCTGAGAACAACAGTCATAGCAAACACTGCAGACACAGAGATAGAAGCTTCATGTTGAAGAAGCCAGAGATGCCAATTCCTTTTGACTATTCAGTAAAGAAAAAATAAACCAAACTGTTGCTGTTGAGTTGAGAGGGAAATAAACATCTGTCTTTTTAAAAACTCTGGATATTGGAGTATTTTTGTAATGCCAGCTTAGCCTGTACCTTTACTAATACAGTATTCCATACCAAAACTAATCCACTGCCATCGAGTCAATTCTGACTCAGAGTGACCCCATAGGATAAGGTAGAAGTGCCCCACAGGCTTTCCAAGGTTGCAAATCTTTACAGAAGCATTTTTCTCCCTTGAAGTAGCTGGTGGGTTTGAACTGCCAACCTTCTGTCGGCAGCTGAATGTCTTAACCACTGTACCACCAGAGCTCCTACAGTATTTCATAAGCACTTCAGACTAAAATATCCAAAACTGAAAAATCCTCTTTTGCCCTCAAGCCAGTTCAAACTAGATATTGGCTACCCTCTTTTAAAAATTAATAATTGGACACAAATTAATGAGGTCCAAATAGGAGGCTGAATACTGCAGCAATAGGTGTTGGCCTGAATCTAAGGGTTGGATTTGACTTAGAAAAGTTGGATGGAAACTTGTGTGTCTGTTTGGCCAGGGTGTCTCTGGCCATTTGTCAAACGTACCTGCTCTTGGTTGAACTGACAACAGACATGGGATGGTTGATGTCATCCTTCACCACCATGATGTTGTTCTGGGGATAGAGCAGAGAGAGTGGTTGCCAGGCCCCACACTAAACTCCTTTTGTTCCCTCACTCTTTCAGCCTCCCAGGCCTCTCAGAGAAAGGTCACATCACAGAGCTATCCCAGCAGGGAGATGGAGGACTCACTTTGTATTTGCGGAGTATTGAGGAGTGGTTCATGATTCGGTCTGTGTCAGCTGCATCCCGGGGCACCACCACAATTCCAAAGTCTCCAACAATCACCTCCATCTGAAGAAACAGAGACAGAGGAAGGGGAGGAGGAGATTGAAAGAGCGAGAGAGACCTTTAGTGAGACCATGACCTCAAAGCCCCACCAACTAATTTCTTAGCAGGGTGGCGCTATCGCCCATGAAGAACCTCAAGCTTTAATTCCAAACTCGGCTTCTTTAGCCAGTTCATATAACAACTCTGGCTCTAGAGTTACTTGAATGGGCCCATAAGACCCATCATAAAATACTTCTAGAGTGAATGAAGAGGCAGTGGTGGTTCAGTGGTAGAATTCTCACCTTCCATGTAAGAGAATCAGGTTCCATTCCCAGCTAATGCACCTCAAGCAGTCACCACCTGTTTGTCCCTGGAGACTTGTGTTTGCTATGACCTTAAACAGATGACTAGGAAGAAATGCCTAGAGAACTATTTCCCAAAAATCAGCCAGTGAAGACCTGATGGATGACAATGATCCTGTTGTGCATGGGGTCAACATGAGTCAGGGTTGACTCATTGGCAGCTAACAATGACAAAGATTGACTGAATAGACAGGTTCGCACATGTCTGGGCAAGATTCCTCCATTCCTGAGGCTCCTGCTGAGTGCATAATGCTGTGGGATAACATGAATGATATATACCTTTACCTGGCAGGTATTCTCCTAGGTGAAACAGATTCTGTCACCCAGCAAGTATAGTAGCCCTCAGCCTTCTCTTGAGAGGGACTGAAATGCTCCCCTTGTTCACTGTGTAAAAGCTGCTACAGGACTCAAGGGCAATGAGGAGCACAGAAGTGTTTGGAATGCACTGTTGTGTTACTACTGGGGCACTTCTGAGGTCAGCCTCTCATAGAAGCTGGCTGCCAAAGCGAGAAACTAAGCTTTCTTTTCAGATTTTTTAAAAAGAAACTTTTATTTCTTCCCTTTTTTGATGATAGATGCAACACAAACTTGGAAAGTCTGGGGTGGGGGACTAGGAATAGAAATCATAACCATACAATCCAAATACTAACATTTTAGTGTATTTCTGTCCAGTGTTTTCTTCTACACAAATAGGTGTATATGCCCACAATTGGATTAAATTGCCAATTTAATTTCCCTGACTTTTTTCCCCCCAATTTAGCATTATAACATAAGCATTGCCTCATACCATTAAAAATTATTTTAAAATATAGTTGCTGTTTTTTTTTAACAATCTGTATAACATTTCATAGGAGCTCTGGTTGCATAGTGCCTAAGGCACTTGACTGCTAACCAGAAGGCTGGCGGTTCAAACCCATCAGCCACTCCTCAGAAGGGAGGTTGGGCAATCTACTTCCATAGTGATACTGCCTCGGCAACCCAAGGAGGGGTCGCTATGAGTCGGGGCCGATTCGACAGCACTCAACAACAGCAAACAACAATAATATTTCATTGTTTTATTATATTATGATGTACCATGATATAGTAACCCCATTCTGTATTGTGGATCTTGTACTATTCTGATTTTTCACAATTATAAATAAAACTTCAGTGATCATCTTTATACATAAATCTTTTACCACATCTCTGAATATTTCGTTAGGATAGGAAGTAAAATAACTGCATCAAAGGATATGAACTGGACACATTTCAAGTTCTTGAGACATATTACCAAGTTACTTTCTGAAAAGCTTATGTAAATTTTTCTTTTCAAAAGGCCTAAAATTTATAGCATTTAATATGACTTGGATCTTGCCTGGGCATATTATTATATAGGACTTGCCAATTATGGATCGCAGGTGGGGTGAGGAGAGGAGGTGGAAGGTTACTTCTAAGCTGTGCAGCTCTTTGAGGGAAACATGTCTTTTGGGAAAGGAACCTAGATTTTCCCCCATAATTCTCCATTGGGATTCACCTGGGGCTTTCACCAGTTCATTCCGGTTCAACCCCCTGCTGGAGTTCTTGTTAAAATGTAGATTATGATTCAGTATATTTAAAGTGGAAATGCAAATTCTCAGCAGGGGGATGAAGTGGAGTGAATCAGTTGGGAGCCTTGGATTCGCCATTGAGTAGGTAATCTAAAGGACTGGTTCTCAAACTTCACTGCATATTAGAATCATCTGAGGAACTTTTAAAAATTCCAAGGCCCAGTTTACACCCAAAACCAATTAAAATCAGAATCTCTGGGAATAGGATTGAGGCATCTTTTTTTTTTTTTTTTTTTAAACTCTCCAGGGGATTCCAACATACAGCCAAGCTTGAGAACCACTGATGTAAGTTCTGAATGAAAGCCCCAGGGAAAAGAGAGAGAAGAAAAAGGAGAAGGAAAGGGAAAGGAGGGGAAGAGAAAATACATCCAAGTTATATGTGGAGATTCCTAAACTGCATGACAATGTAGATATTTCAAGATACCTGATATAAATCACATGATGTAGGCTCTGCCTTCAGTATAATTCTGAGAACTTGATAGATGTTTATATGATGTGTGAAATAATGGGGTTATTTAAAGCATGAAACCTTGTTTGAAGCATGGAAACAATGGCTCAGAATGGCAGGCAGGCCTCATGGGAGAACTGCCCTGTGGGTGATATCAGTGCAGCTGCTGCTTTCTACTCAGGACCTAATGATCTGAGCACTCAATCAATAACAGCTTGCTAGAGGGTAGCAAGCAGATGGAGACCTTGCTGCTTGAATTTTTTTTTCCCCCCAGAAACAGGTGACGGTCTTGCCCTGTAGGAATCACAGATGGGGTGAGGGAGATAGGACCACAAGATGAGACACACAGCTTTAGCTCATCCAAGTAGCATCTCTGCTGGAGTCTGTCTAGTCAAAGTCTGCAGACTCCCCCTTCCTCTGTGGTTAAACACAAGGGCATGGATGTGATTTCATGTTGGGGGTGTTGTGTGTGTGTGTGTGTGTGAGCATGTAGAGAGAGAGAGATGGAGGGTAGATGTGCCCATCTCATGCCACAGCTTAGCTGCCCTTCCCACTTCCACCTTCATGACCTGTCTTTGTTGGGCCTCCAGGACACCATCTTTTTCCTGGTTGTCCTCCTACCTCTCTGGCTTCTCTTTTCTGGTTTCCTTCTTCTGGTTCCTTTTCATCTCCCTGAACTCAAAATGTTAAGAGTGCCCCAGGCCTCAGTCCTTGGATCTCTTTTCTTTCCTGTCTACACTCACACCTTTAATGATTTTTTCAACTTCAAAACCTTAAAGACACACTGAAGGCTCCCAAATTAGTATCTCCAGCATGGATGCCTTTTCTGAACTTTAGACTCATATATGCAGGGGCCTTCTAAACATCCTATGTGGATGAGGCATCTCAAACTTAACAGGCCCAAACAAATAAGAAAAAATGCTTCTCCTAATCTAACTAAAAAAATGGACAGAGGATATGAACAAACACTTCACCAAAGAAGATACTCAGGCAGCTAACAAATACATGAAGAAATGCTCAACATCATTAGCTATTAGAGAAATGCAAATCAAAACAACAGTAGATATCATCTCACTCCAGCATTAACAGCAAAGTTTAAAAAAAAAAACAAAACAGGCTACAACAAATGCTGATGAGGGTGTGGAGAGACTGGGACACTCATACACTGTTGGTGGGATTGTAAAGTGGTACAACCACTGTGGAAAGTGGTACAGCACTTCCTTAAGAAGTTGGAAATAGAAATACCACATGATCTGGCAATCCTACTACTAGGTACATATCCTAAAGAAATAAGAACCATGACACGAACAGATATACGCACACCCATGTTCATCATAGCATTATTCACAATAGCAAAAAGAAGCAACCTAAGTGCCCATCAACGGATGAATGGGTAAACAAACTATGATACATACACACAATAGAATATTATGCAACATTGCGTAATAATGATGAAGCTGCAAAATACCTCATTAACATGGATGAACCTAGAGGACATTGTGTTGAGTAAAATTAGTCAAAAGGACAATTATTGTATGAGACCACTATTGTAAAAAGTTAAGAAAAACACAGAAGAATTGTTCTTTGAAGGTTACCAGACGAGCAAGGTGTGGTAAAGTTGTATGTCAACTTTGCTGGGCCTGGTTTGGTTGGCTGAGCAGCTGGATGTAGTTATTCCTCATGATAAGACTGGTAATCAACTCCATGGGTGGAATCTACTGTGAGCAGATGAGTAGCTACCTTGGGGATGTGGTCTGCTTCCAGTACATAAGAAGGAGCTTTGAGGAAGGTCTTGAACTTTTTGGCACATCTTGATCCTGCATTTGGCCAAGTCTTCATCTCAGTGGCCTGCCATATTGTCTGCTAATCTTGGGACTGTTAATACACTTGAATTGGTGGTCTGCCACGTTGCTTGATACTTTGGGGACTAAGCCATTTTACTTGTCAAACTTGGATTTGTCAGCCTCAGCAGTCAGTAGCTGTCTGAGTTAAAAGAAGCCTCCAGCTTCAGTGGGCCAGGAGCAAGAGGCAGAGCTGAAGCACAAGGTTGAGGGGCTTTCACCTAGCCCCTAGAGCTATCACTTTGAACTCAGACTTCTAGCCTCCTAAACTGTAAGAAAATGAATTCCTGTTTGTTGAAGCCACCCACTTGTATTTTCTCTTAGAGTAGCACTGGAGGACCAAAATAGAATTTGGCACCGAGAGAGTGGGGTGCTGCTCTGACAGATACCTAAAATGTGGAAAGAGGCGTGGAGTGCATCCTTGACCTGAGATCCCTGCACTGAGACCACCACAGAGAAACACCAGCAGAGAGACACTGGCAGAAAGATGGCAGCAGCAGAGCCAAGAGACCAGCATGAGACAGCGACAGGCTTACCAAACCACAGAGCAAGAAAGCTGAGTGGCTTTTGGGCAAGAAGATTCCTGATAGAATGGGTTGCCTTCAGGCATTAATTGGCAGGAGCTGAGAGACCAAGGAAACTAGAAGCAGAGCTGCCTCAGCCTCAAAGGGTAGGACCTTGGCCTCTGGAGATGGAACAGCCTCCTAGGATTCAAAGAGTGTGTTTCTTTCTATTGCCCTGAGGCTGGAAGCTATGGCACCAATATTTCAAATACCAATAGGGTCACCCATGGTGGACAGGTTTCAGCAGAGCTCCAGACTAAGACAGAGTAGGAAGGAGAATCTTGTGATGTACTTCTAAAAAAAGCGGCCAGTGAAAACCTTAGGAATAGCAGTGGAACACTTTTTGATACAGGTTGGGAGGAACTCAAAATGTGACTGGGGAAGAGCTGCCTCCATAAAGTGGAGGTCAACTTTAGAGATATGAATGGAGTAAAGCTTTCAGAACCTTCATTTACTAGTGTGGCATGACACAAAATGAAAAGAAACAGCTGCAAACATCCATTAATAATTGGAATGTGGAATGTACAAAGTATGAATCTAGGAAAGTTGCAAGTTATCAAGAAATGAAATGGAATGCTTGAAGATTGATATCTTAGGCATTAGTGAGCTGAAATAGACTGTTATTGGTCACTTAAAATCAGATTTAAAACCATATGGTCTACTATGCTAGGACTGACAAATTGAAGGAGAACGACATCATATCCATTTCAAAAAGAACATTTCAAAATCTATCCTGAAGTACAACACTGTCAGTGATAGGGTAATATCCATATGTCTACAAGGAAGACCAGTTAATACAACTGTTATTCAAATTTACACACCAACCACTAATGCCAAAGATGAACAAACTGAAGATATTTACCAACTTCTGTAGTCTGAAATTGATCAAACATACAATCATGAGGCATTGATAATTACTGTGATTAGAGTGCAAAACAAAGAAGGATCAGTAGTTACAAAATATGATCTAGGTGATAGAAACAATGCTGTAGATTGTATGACAGAATTTTGCAAGACCAGTGACTTATTCATTAGAAATAGCTTTTTTCAATAACATAAACAGTGACTGTACATGTGGACCTCACCAGATGGGATATACAGAAATCAAATCCACTACATCCATGGGAAGAGGTGATGGAGAAACTTGATATCATCAGTTTGAACAAGGCCAGGGGCTGCCTGCAGAACAGAACCATCAATTGCTCACATGCAAGGCAAGTTCAAGTTAAAGCTGAAGAAAATTTAAACAATTCCACAAGAGCCAAATTATGACCTTGAGTATGTTGTTGTTATTTGCCATCGAGTCGGCCCCGACTCATAGCGACCCCTCCTTGGGTTTCTGAGGCAGTATCACTACGGAAGTAGGAATGCCCAACCTTC
>NW_006921630.1:11579329-11625834 GCF_000298275.1 Orycteropus afer afer
ATCCTTCTCCAGGGAATGGTCCCTTCTGACAACATGACCAAAGTAGGTGAGACGAAGTCTGGCCATTCTCGCTTCCAAGGAGCATTCCAGCTGCTCTTCTTCCAGGACAGATTTGTTAGTTCTTTTGGCAGTCCACGGTATTTTCAGTATTCTTTGCCAGCACCACAACTCAAAAGGATGAACTCTTCTTCGGTCTTCCTTTTTCGTTGTCTAGCTCTCACATGCATATGAGGGATTGAAAACACCGTGGCTTGGGTTAGGTGCATCTTACTCTTCAAAGAGATATCTTTGCTCTTCATCACGTCAAAGAAGTCTTTTGTATATTTGCCCAGTGCAGTACGTCATCTGATGTCTTGACTGCTGCTTCCATTCATTGATGTTGATTGTGGAACCAAGTAATATGAAGTCTTTGACAACTTCAATCCTTTCTCCATTTATCATGATGCTGCTTATTGTGAGGATTTTCGTATTCTTTATGTTGAGATGTAATCCGCACTGCAGACTGTAGTCTTTGATCTTCATCAGTAAGTGCTTCAATTCATCCTCATTTTCAGCAAGAAAAGTTGTGTCATTGGCATATTGCAGGTTGTTAATGAGCCTTCCTCCAATCCTGATGCCACACTCTTCGTATAGTCCAGCTTCTTGGATTATTTGCTCAGCATACAGATTGAGTAAGTATGGTGAAGGGATACAACCCCGACGTACTCCCTTCCTGACTTTAAACCATGCAGTATCCCCTTGTTCTTCTGAGTCTGTCTTAGTCTGAGCTCCACTGAAACCTGTCCACCATGGGTGTCCCTGCTGGTATTTGAAATACTGGTGGCATAGCCTCCAGCCTCACAGCAACACGTAAGCCACCACAGTACCACAAACTGACAGATGAGTGGTGGAATGCACAGAGTAACTGTACCATAAAGAACTAGTCTATGTTCAACCATTTCAGGAGGTAGCATATGATTAAGAACCAATGGTACCAAAAGAAGCTCAAACTGCACTGAAGGTATTAGTGAAAAACAAGTCTCCGGGAATTGACAGCATACCAACTGAGATGTTTCAACAAGTAGATGCAACATTGGAAGCACTCACTCGTCCATGCCAAGAAATTTGGAAGACAGCTACCTGGCCAACTGACTGGAAGGGATCCATATTTGTGTCCATTCTAAAGAAAGATGATCCCACAGAATGTGGAAATTGTCAAACAATGTAGCTCTAGAAAGTCAAGGAAACAGATTTTCCCTTAGAGCCTCCAGACGGAGTGCAGTACCTTGGTTTGGGCCCAATAAAACCCATTTTGGACTTCTGACCTCTAGAATTGTAAAAGAATAAATTTGCATTGTTTTAAGTCACTAAGTTTGTGGTAACACACCAAAGCAACAAGAAACAAATCCCCTTCACCATCTCTCACTTGGATTACTCTGTCTCCTTATTTTCTTCTTCTCCTTTCAATCTATTCCCAACAGCCAGATAAATATGCTAAAACATAAGTCAAATTACGTTGCTCCTTGGCTTAAACTCCTTCATTTAAATATTACCTTCTCAATGAGACCTTCCCTGGCCACTCTACTGAAACCTGCATCCCTGCCTGCATCCACACACTCCCTACAGCTCACAGTCTCTACCCCCTTTTGTGCTTCATGTTCCTCCTTAGCACTTATCTCCACCTGTTATTGTTGTCGTTAGGTCCCAGGGAGTTGATTTTTGACTCATAGCAATACCATGTGATAGAGTAGAATGCCTCCATTGGGTTTCCTAGTCTGTAATCTTTACAGAAGCAGATCGCCAGGTCTTTCTCCTGCAGAGCCACTGGATGGGCTTGAACTGCCAACCCTTCAGTTACTAGCCAAGCACTGAACTGTTGAGCCACCAAGCCTCCTTTAAAAAAAAAAAAACAAACCAAACCCATTACTGTTGAGTCGGATCTGACTCATAGTGACTCATCCTCGGGTTTCCGAGGTAGTATCTCTATGGAAATAGATTGCCCATCCTTCCTTGTGAGGAGTGGCTGGTGGGTTTGAACCACTAGCCTTCTGGTTAGCAGTCAAATGCCTTAGGCACTATGCCACCAGAGCTCCTGAGGCTCCTTTACCTCCTCTTGACCGTATATATTCTCTTTTTTATTCTTAACTTATCACTTTCTCTCTCCTCGGTAAAGACAAGCTCCTTGTGGGTAGGGATTTTTTTTTTTTTTCATTGTTCTATTATGATAAGGAGCTCTGGTAGCACAGTGCCTAAGGCATTTGACTGCTAACCAGAAGGTTGGCTGTTCAAACCTACAGGCCACTCTGTGGCTGGTAAAGATTTACTACCTCAGAAACCCAAAGAGGGTTGCTATGAGTTGGAATCAACTCAAGGGCAGTGAGTTTGGTTTTTGGTTTGGTTTATATATAACAAATCATTTGCCAATTTAACATTTTTCATGTGGACAATTCAGTGACATTAATTATGTTGTGCAACCATCACCAGTATTTGTTTCCATATTATTTCATCACCATTAACAGAAATTCTGTGCCTCCTCCTCCCCCCACCTCTCACCCCTAAAAACGTGTTGCTGTCAAGTCGATTCTGACTCATAGTGACCATGTAGGACAGGGTGCCCCTCAGGGTTTCTAAGGCTGTAATCTTTACCTAAGTGGACTGCCACATCTTTCTCCTATGGAGCAACTGGTGGGTTCACACTGCCAACCATTCAGTTAGTAACCAAGCACTTAGCTATTGCACCACTAGGGCTCCTTCACCTCTTAACCACTAACAAAATTTAAGTCTACAGAGGGCAAGGATTTTTCTGTGCTTCGTTCACTGCTGTGTCCCCAGGTGAAAAGGACCTGGCACACCACAGGTGCTCAATACCCACTGCTGTTGAGTCGATTCTGACTCATGGTGACCCTCATTCTATTTCCAAGGTTGTATATCTTTACAGAAGTAGATTGCCTCATCTTCCTCCCACAGAGCAGCTGGTGGGTTTGAACCATCGACTTTCTGGTTAGTAGCCAATTGCCTTAGCCACGATGCCACCAGGGCTCCTTTATAGGTGCTCAATAGATACAGTCAAAGAAGTGAGTACTTGCAGTCTTCTTGGGGCAATTTTCATCAAGGAGTTAGCTGATAAACTCTCAGTGTCTCAGGGTATCAAAAGAGAAGCTCATCCTAATTGTTGGGAGCTCTGGGAGACCCAAGGAAGTGACTTTATAAAGACAGACTCAGGTCCCTATGACAAGCAGGGGTGACTTCACTTTTGCAGGTACTGAGGCCTGATCTGACTGATCGGAAGAATCTCCTGGGGGAGCTTTAAAATGAAATACAGTTCCCCATCTCTCACCCTAGAGACTTTGATGTGGCATGTGTAGGTTGGGCTGGAGCCTCTCACTGAAAGAGAAGCTCCTTAATGCTTCTGCTGTGCACCCATGTTTGAGAAATTATTGCTTTAAATCATATAGGCAGTTGGCTAAGCTGCCAACACTCTGGCCTGGCTTGGGTTGAATCAGCAAGCACCTCAGCAACTCTGGGGATTCCAGCAGAATGAGAACATCACAGGTGGGTCCTGGAGTGTGGGGGTGGCTAGGGAAGACATCTGGTGGAGGAAACAGAGGGCTCAGGCCCTCCCTGTCCACAGGCCATGCCAGAAGTGTGCCTAGGCCCCTGCAACTGAGCTCTTGTGCCAGCACTCAGTTGTTAGTTGCCATCAAGTTGATTCTCATTCATGGTGACAGAATAGAACAGTGTGCAGAGCAGACCTGCTCTATAGGGTTTTCAAGGTTGTAACCTTTCCAAAGTAGATCAACAGGACTATCTTCTGAGGTGCTCTGGGATAGGTTTGAACCACAAACCTTTCAGTCTGTAATCCGGCACTTAAGCATTTGTACCACTCAGGCACTCCTGCAATAGGGGTCCAGAACCTCCTGTGTCTTCAGAGTCCTCTGTAGGCCTGCTCTTGGCAGTAGGTGGTCAATGCAGCAGAAAGGTCCTTTCCTGGTGGTGACCAATGGGACCTCACACTGATGGACACTGGGCAGGGCTGGAGTATGCTTTTCTCCCCTAGCAGCACACTGTGGTCCTCTCAACTCATAGTGACCCTGTTCTGGTTACCTAGTGCTGCTTTGACAAGAATATATCACAAATGGGATGCTTGAACAAACAGGAGTTTATTCTCTTACAGTTTGGAGGCTTTAAGTCTAAGTTCAAAGTGCCAGGCTGTAGGGGCTGGGTGAAAGCCTCTCGACCTTGGGCTTCAGCTCTGTCCCTTGCTCCCAGCCCACTGAAGCTGGAGGCTTTTCTTCACTCAGACAGCTGCTGGATGCTGAGGCTAACAAGCCCAAGGTCAACAAACAAAATGGTACAGTACCGACGTTACCAAAGAACACGGCAGATCATTGATTTAAGTCCATTGAAAGTCCCAAAGTCAGCAGAGCATGGCAGGCTGCTGAACAACGACTTGGCTACATGCAGGGTTCAAGCATGCCATAAGCTAGAGACCATTCCCAAAGCTGTTTCTTACATATGGGAAGCAGACCACATAACCAAAGCAGCTACTTAGCTGCTCCAATAGCTTCCACCATGGAGTTAATTACCAACCTTATCAAGGGAAATAACTACATTCAGCTGCCCAGCCAAGTTGACATACAAACTTAACTACTACCACAGACCCCGTCCTTGGGTTTCTGAGGTGGTATCACTATGGAAGTAGATGGCCCAACCTTCCTTCCGAGGAGTGGCTGGTGGGTTTGAATCGCAAGCCTTCTGGTCAGCAGTAAAGTGCCTTAGGCACTACACTACCAGAGCTCCCAACTCAGCTCTAGTCTGTGTTATGTCTCAGAGGCAGAGATCTGTGACATTCATCCTGCTTTGACTTCCTGTTCACAGGCAGGGCTTTGATCTTCTAGTCTAAGACTCCCCAGAGGATGCAGGGGTGGGGAAGGGAAGAGGAAGTTGGGTGAGGTGCATTCTACTTCCCCAAATGTGAGGAATCTGAGGGAAGGATATGAAACACATTGAGGCAGGAAGCAACTTGGCCTTGGGAGAGAGAATACTCATGACCTAGGTGGCAAACTTCTTGGAAGGACTATAGAATTATAAATATCCCTCAGGAGGCTGAATTTTAAAACCTGCCCCACTAGGTTTAGGAGATGCCATGGGTGAGTGTCCACAGTCTTAGTCAGGCACTTTCCTAGGCACCAGGAACACAAGACAGATTTGACTTCATCTCTTGGAAAGCTCATTATCTAGTGAGGAGGCATTCAACAAATGATTGATTATTTTCAATTATATCTAGTGTTATGAAGGAGAAGTGGAAGTTGCTATTGGGTGGTTGATGTCTTGTGGTAACTAAAGTCTTATGGTAATTGGCAAAAGTTTGGGTCACAGCTCATGGTGGAGACTAACACTTTCATGGATTGAACTCCTTCAGTTTAGTTGGAAGTACCTTTCCATGCTTTTATTCAACAAATTTTTATTGTGTGTATGTGGTGAACAGGCACTGTTCTGATGTTGGCAAGTAAGACAAGCAAGGAATTCAGTAAGGGAGTCATCACCAGTCAACACCATCTTTTCGCCCAAACTCACCAAAATGACATATTTTTCTATTTTATATTCTATGCACATTCTAGGGAGCCCTGGTGGCATAGTGCCTAAGGCATTTGACTGCTAACCACCAGCCTTCTGGTTGGCAGTCAAATGCCTTACGCACTACATCACCAGAACCTCCTACTCTAATAACTGGCTGGGAGTTCAAACCACCAGCCACTCCTCGGAAGGAAGATTGGGCAATGTACTTCCATAGAGATATTACCTCGGAAACCCAAGGAGGGGTCGCTATGAGTCAGAATCAACTCGACAGCAGTGAGTTTGGTTTTTTTTTCTTAATACATATTCTATGTTTAGAATATATGAAAACATACTCTATATTTCTACTTGAAGTATATTGTTTCCAACAATATCTTGCTTTTAAAGATTGGGAATTGGAACCCTATTTAGAATTAATGTATTACATATCCTTTACTCACAAAACTTACCTTCTAGTGGGTAGAGCTTACAAACAAATAAATATATAAATAAGAAAATAACAGAGGTTAAGTATTACACTCAATATAAAACAAAATAGCCTTCAAGCTGAATCGTAAATGACAAGGAGAGACCTGACATAGCGATATCTGGAGGAAGAGCATTTCCAGCAAGGGCACAGTTAGTGCAAAGGCCCCGGGTGGGAAAAAATCGTTCAAATAAAGAAGCTGGGGGGCTGGAATGCAGAAAGGAGGGAAAATGAAGAACCTGATCATGATAAGGATGGAGTTTAATTCTAATTGTAATAAAAAGTTATTAGAGTAGGAGGCTCTGGTGATGTAGTGCCTAAGGCATTTGACTGCCAACCAGAAGGCTGGCATTTCAAACCCACCAGCCACTCCTCAGAAGGAAGACTGGGCAATCTACTTCTGTAGAGATACTGCCTTGGAAGCCCAAGGAGGGTCACTATGAGTTGAATTAACTCGATGGCAGTGAGTTTGGTTTGTTTTTTTTTAGAGTTGGAATTGACTCAATGGCACCCAACAACAACAACAGAGTGTTTTAAGCAGGAGGTTTTATTAATTAGTTATAGGATCAGGCTTACATTGCCGTACCATGGCAAGCCTAACTGCTAAGATCCTCTGTTGGCTCCTTCTGAGAGCAGGGGTCAAAACCTGACCTTCTCCTCCCAGAAGTGCTCTGATCTCTAGGTACAGGTCATTCATGACTCAGGTCCACTTGTGTTTCTTTCTGTCCCAAGTAAAGACAGTCCAGGATGACCATGCACAGTCAATAAGGAAGGGAAGAAATATTTAGTAAGCAATCCACTACGTGCCAGGCACTATACTAGGAGCTTTACTTAGAATCATATTTAATTCTTCCACTAACTATCTTATGACACATGTCCCTCAGCCCTCATTTCATAGGTGAGGAAACTGAGACTCAGTGTGATTTAATAAGTTGCCCAAGTTGCACAGCTCATAAGTGAGTTTGAATTGATGCTGGTCTGAGTTCTGGTGGCACGGTGGTTAAACTTGGGTGCTAACCAAAAGGTTGGAGGTTGCAACCCACCAGCCAGTCTATGGAAGAAAGATGTGGCAGTCTGCTTCTGTAAAGATTTACATATAGCCTTGGGAACTCTACGGAGTGGTTCTGTCCTATAGGATTGCTATGAGTTGGAGTCAACTCATCGGCAGTGGGTTTGGGTTGGTCTCTTTCCATCTTGCACTGTTTCTATATCTATTTTTAAGACTCATATTTCAGTGATTTGAAAATTTATTGATTTGAAAATGTTCTATTTTTTTTTCCTCCAGGCTTACCTTGGGCTAAGTCCTTGTTTCATTACTCTATGTCTGCCCCCTGGAGCATCCCAAAAAAAAACCAAACTCACTGCCATCGAGTCAGATCCGACTCAAAGAGACCTCTCCTTGGGTTTCCTAGGCAGTATGACTATGGAAGTAGATTGCCCAACCTTCCTTTGAGGAGTGGGTGGTGGGTTTGAACCACCAGCTTTCTGGTTAGCAGTCAAGTGCCTTAGGCACTACACCACCAGAGTTCCCTGCCTGGAGTATATACTTCTGTATACTTGTGGGTGGCATGAAAAAGATCCCAGGAGAGAGCACAGTCGAATGTAAGGGGCTTCTGAAACACACTCCATCCATTTCAGTGAAGAATCCTTAACCCTTATTCTGCCCCCTGGCTCTCTCTGAAGGGAAAGTGGGCGGAGACTAGTGTGGTCAGAGTCAGGAAGGTGGGAATGTATTTCCTGGATGGATCTCTTAACACAAATAAAAGAAGGGTGCTTCAGAGAGGCTTCCCAGAGGAAGTCATTCCAACACCTATTCCCAGTGGTGACAGGGGGTGTGGGAAGGCAGGGATTCCAAACCCAAGGCAAAAACCTGAAAAACAAACACAATAGCCCTTTTACACAAGAACCAGAATCCCCCGTGGCAGGAGCTGAGCCTCCTTCACTGCGCCTGTAAATTTGGCATCAGTCTTATCAGTGCAGGGGCCTAATCCCTGGGGTGGTCACGTCCATCAGCCTTCCCAGCTGGGGCAGGCCTGTCTGATAAAAACCATCTGAGCCTGAATAACCATTTGTCCTGGGGCCCTGGGATTTCTTCTAGAGTGGCTAGTGCCTCAGGCTTTTCTGTTTATTTTTGTTGGTTGTTTTCCCATAGCTGGTAGATACAGGAGCCAGTAAGCCCATGGGTGGTTGGTTCAAAAACTGTTGGATGCAGCCTATTACAGCCAGCCTGTGGCATATTGTGATTTGAGGAGTGCAGAAGGAAAAAGAAAAAAATTCCCTCAGTGGCCCATTTCTGGTGCCTAATATTCCATCTTAAGATTCATTCCTTTGAGTTAAATACTGACTCTTGCTCATTTAAAATGCAAATATTGTTTGAGAGCAGCTAATACATTTAATCATTAAACTTAATGATTTTGCCAGTTTGCTCAAAAGCCAGTATCTTCCCAGATAAAAACTATGATAATCTTATTTCAATCAGGTGGAACCATTTCCCCAAAAGGTCTTATTCCCACCACTAGATCTTTTACCACCCCCACCCTGCCTAGAGGAGCTCTGGTAGCATAGTGCCTAAGGCACTTGACTGCTCACCAGAAGCCTGGCTGTTCAAACCCACCAGCCACTCCTCGGAAGGAAGGTTGGGCAATCCTACTTCCGTAATGATAACTGCCTCGGAAACCCAAGGAGGGGCCGACTCGACGGCAAAACAACAACAACAACCCTGCCTAGACCACCACCTCTGTCAATTTGTCTTGTGGTGGCTTGTGTGTTGCTGTGATGCTAGAAGCTATGCCATCAGTATTTCAAATACCAGCAAAGTCACCCATGGTAGACAGGTTCCAGGAGCTTCCAGATTGAGACAGACTAGAAGGAAAGGCCTGGAGATCTACAAAAATTAGCCAATGAAAACCCTATGCATCACCCCACTTCTGTGGCTTCTAGCCAAACAAAAGACAGGCATAGGAGCTTTAGATTTACATTAAGTAGATACACTCCTTGGAGAGATCAATCATGGGAGAATAGAACGGCTTGTATGCACTGGGAGACAGCTCAGAGTGCAGGAGTGCAGGGGAGGGAAGGACACAGGGAAGAGGTAAGCGGTAAGGTATGGGGAGGAAGTGGGAGGAGAGCTGTTGCATTGTGGGAAATTGCAGTCAATGTCATGAGACAAACTGTATGTGAGCTGCTATACGGAAAGTGAATTTGTCCTATAAACTTTCACCCAAGTCACAATAAAAATGAAGGAAAAAAACCCTATGGATCACAACAGAATATTGTCTGATACAGTAGTGGAAGATGATCTGCTATGTTGGAAGGCACTTAAAAGACACCGTAATCACAACAATAGCCTTGAACACACCAACGATGTGAAGATAGCACATGACCAATCAACATGTCACTCTGTTGTACAAATGGACAGCAAAGTCAGAGTCAAACAAGAGGTGACTCCTAACAACCACCCTACCTAGAATTCTCTTCTCTTTCAACCCACTTAACTCAATCCTGCTCATCATTTAAAGCCTCGCTGAAGTGCACCCTCCTCTGTCATGGCCTGCCATGAATTATGTAATTATTCTGACATGTCTGTCTTATCTGGATTAGGGATCCGAAAACTTGCGTGAAATCCTGCTCTGCCATTCAAGTCACATCTCCTTAAGCCTCAGTTTCTGTAAAATGGGACTACAGATTCCACTTCACAGGATTGTTACAGGAGTTAAACGAGATAATCCATGAGAAAGTAGCAAAGTGTGTATTTTGTCTCCCTGGCTAGAATATAAAGTGTGCATGGTCAGAGACTTTGTTTATTTTGTTTTCTCTGTTTCTCCAGTGTCTAGATCCATGCCTGGCACATGGTCGGTGTCAGTCAACATTTTTAAATACAATGAATAAATAACAGACAACATTTATGGAGTGCTTACTAGGTTCAGGCACTCTTCTAAACATTTTTTTAGATATTTTATGTCATATAATATAAAGAAACAATAATAATAATAAAAGGATACTTTTATACTGCAAGTGCCTCAAGGACAAAAATATGCTATGTTCTTACCAGATACTCCATAAATATTTGTTGAAAGATTTGATTGAAGGAGAGGATACCTGAATTAGAATTAATTTGCCAGATTGTCTTCCATTATAATATGATGGACAAAGCAGCTGGCAGCACAAGATCCCTAGACGTTGGTTTTGTTTTGGGAAGAGGAGGGAGCATGAATGTTTCCTTTTTCACAGATCAGTTCACAGCTGACCCTGCAGCCTTTGGCCTTGATTTTCAACAGCTCCTGGTCCATGCCTGAAGACCTGCATCAGTGCTTAGTGTCACAATGCAGTGAAGCAAAGGACCCAGTCTGTTGGAGGACACTGGTCTTCTAATAAAAAATCTGGGAATGAATGGGGGTAGGTAGGGGCCGAGTTCTGATCTCCCAGGCTGGTCCAGCAGCTTGGATCTTAGTTCCCTCAGGAATCAAGAATGAAAATACCAACTGACAGGCCACACAAGCAGCCCTTTTGTGTTCTCTTTGAGAGAAACTTGATGAATATGTATGGAATTTTCCCCAAGGAATGTAAGGGGAAGGGGTGTGTCACTGGTCACAGAAGGTTAGAATTTGCTCTGGGCCAATGGGTCTTTGTGCCCAGTGGCAAATGCCAGGAGGGATGTTTTGGGGGTGGGGTTGGGAGGTTGTCCCTTCAGTTGTGTAATTAGATTTCTGCATGGCAGGAGTCAGTTCAGAGGTCCAAGGCAAAATAAAGAGCAAGACTGACTCAGTGGCAGGTTTGTGACTGTGCTAGAGAGGCGTTGGCAGTTCTGCTAGAACAGATATCTCTGTTGGTTCCCAGCCTCAGTGGAGGGACGGCTGCTCCATAGCCCCTTTCGCCCTTTCATTACAGAAGGGTGCAGAAACCCCTACTTCTCCTCAGACCAATTTGGACTAATGGTTTATTTTCTGCCTTGTTTCTGAGGATTCTGGAGAAGACATGGAAGACTGGGATAAGAAGTCAAGGCCTTGGATTTGTCTTTCTTTCTTTCTTTTTTTAACTTTTTATTGCAATTTGGGTGAAAGTTTACAGAGCAAATCAGTTTTCCATCCAACACACATTTTGTTTCATGTCATTGTTTGCAGTCCCCTCAATGTAACATCACTCCTCCCACATCCTCCCTAGGTTTCTCGTTTCCATTCTTCCTTCTCTCCTAACCCTTCCTGCCTTCTCAACTTTGTCCTTGGGCAAATGCTGCCTTTTGATCCCAAATGGCTGACTGGTCCAAGGAGTGCCTACCTTCCTAAAGTTATTGTTCACCTTGCAGGCCTATCTATTGTTTGGCTGAAAATTCAGCTACAGGAACAACTTCAGTTCCAGGCCCAAAGGATGACCAAGAGCCATAGTCTTGGGGGTTCCAACAGTCTCTATCTGAACAGTAAGCCTGGTCTTTCTATGACTTTGAGTTTTGTTCCACATTTTTCTTCCACTCTATCCAGGCCCTTCTAACATGATCCCTTTCAGAGCAGCTGGTAGTGGTAGCCAGGCACTATCTAGTTCTTCTGGTCTCAGGGTCATGGAGGCTGAGGCTCATGTGGCCCATTAATCTTATGGACTAATTGTTTCCAAGTGTCTTTTATTTTCTTCACTCTTCTTTGCTCTAGACAGGGAGAAATCAATTGGTGTACCTTAGATGGCTCCCTGTAAGCTTTTAAGACCCCAGTCACTACTCATCAAAGTAGAATGTAGAACACTGTCTTTGTGCACTATGTCATGCCAGTTGACCTTGATGTCCCCTGAGAGGACCTTTCCCTGAGAGGATTTTTCCAAGAAGGACTTTTGCTCTCCTTATCATCCTTCTGTCCCTCATACTGGCAATTTCAGGCCTTCGGGCTCACTAGCCTCTGAGCAGAGGTCTGTGGTCAACAACAGTCACTCAGGGCACCAGGAAATAAAGAGAAATATGTTCTGATACAGGGATGAATGAGTGGATGGATGGATAAATAAAATTTAGGCGAGAAGAGGGATCTCACATACTTCATCCCTATTAATCTCATTGTTAGGAACTGAAATCCCTAAAATGGGCCACTTCCAGGCAAATTCTAGTTGGTAGAATAAAAAAAAACCAAACTCACTGCCGTCAAGTTGATTAGACTCATAGTGACTCCACTTTGGGTTTCTGAGGTGGTATCTCTACGGAAATAGATTGCCCAATCTTCTTTCTGAGGAGTGGCTGGTGGGTTACTCTACTAGAATAAGCAGGTCTCACCCCATGCCCAGTCTTGAAAGACCTTCCATTTCCAGACATTTGAGATCCAACCTTCTTTAAATAAGGTCAGCAGGATGAATCACTGAGCACCTAACTAATTTGTGCTCCTAGCTCTACTTCTAGCAAAGAACTAGATCCTTGCTTTTGGGGAATTTTTCAAGGCAGAAAAAAAATTTGAAGTCAAAGGCCTTAAACTCATTGAAGATATATTGCTTAATGTCTCATGAGGGGAGAGGAAAGAGAATAGATAGGAAGAAGATGAGGTTACCTCCCCACACCACCTTTTGTCTCTCTCTCTCTCTCCCCACTTCCTCTTCCTCTTCCTCTCCCTCTCTCTCTCTCTCTCTCTCTCTCTCTCTCACACACACACACACACACACACACACACACACACGCTTATGCTGAAGAGGCTGGAGATCTGTGAAGCCAACCCCCTCCTCCCTCTAGTATGGCCCTGTAGGGGCAAGGCCTCAGAGGAGAAAGAAGACTGGCAGTTACAGGGGAGTGAGGACCAGCATTGGCTTCTCAGTCTCAGCCAGGAGTCCCAGGCCCCAGCTGCTCATGGAGACAGAGCGCCACTGAGGTGAAGAGACCATAACAAGGGAAGATGTCTGTGGTGACTGACAAATTGAAAGCCTGTCCTCATTTTCGAGGCTCACAGGAGCCTCTCCAGTTCTGGTCATCAGTAATGACTGAGACTGCTTCCCACCATCCCTATAGGATAGAGATTTGACTTTGAATATTAATTTTATTTAAATAAATTAAACATGATATTTCTGGTAGATCTCTGTTGTAAGCTGAGATTCACATTTGTTATATGAAGAAACAGCTCCTTGATTTGTTTGCTTCTCTACCTCAGATTCTAAGTACCCCTCATATTTGCTGTGGGTTGAATCAGGGGACTGCACACTTGGTTGAGTGGGGGTGGGAGACAGTGCTGCTCTAGGTTCTAGAAAACCATCTGGAGTGAGCTTTGAGGGTCTGCTTCACCCGAATCCCCCAGCTGCCTGTGCCCTGAACTGGATGGACAGGATAGAGGAACGGTCCCTGCTGGCCTGGAACTGTTGTGCTCTGTATCTGTGGGTGTAGCCAGGCCAGATATCCTGAGTCTCCAGGGTGACCAACCATCCTTATTCCCAGACAGTTCCCAGAACGTGGAACTTTCTGTTTTAAAATCCACAAGAAGTCCTGGGCAAACTGCAATGAGTCCACCACCCTATCTTACTGTTGATTCCTTGTCTCATCCATCCCTGGATTCCAGCGGATTCTCCTAAATCATCCATCTCAGACTGGGGAATAGCAGGGTGGTAAGAAAGTCCCGAAGAGCCCTGGAGGCACAGTGGTTAAAGTGCTCAGCTGCTAACCAAAAGGTCAGAGGTTCAAACTCAAACAGCTGCTCCAAGGGAGAAAGATGTAGCAATCTGCTTCCCTGAAGATTTACAACCTTGGAAACTCTATGGGGCAATTCTACTCTGTCCATAGGGTCATAGAATCCAAATCAACTCCACTGGAATGGATTTGGCAATGGGTAAGAAAGTCCCTTCCCTTTTCCCATGACCACTTGCAAGGGATTGAAATTGTGTGACACCTTTAGGAATGTAAAAGGGGAAGAGAGTCAGGACTGGGACTGTTCAAGTGAGAACATGGTTGAACGGGTCAAGGTTTCACTCCACCTCCATGGTCACATTGCTGGTAATCAACAGCTATTGTTTTCCCAACTTTTGTGTTTTAGCCAAGGAGTCATGTCCCCTAAATGTCATTAACTATGCAGAAGAGGAGAGATCTTGGGTACTTTTCTCTGGTCCTCAAATGTTCACATCAAGAGTGTCATTTTGGAGAGAATTTAGAGAAGCTGCAGTCAGCAATCTATTTGGGAGAAACAGAGTGGAACTTGTCTTGTTGGGAGGGCTCCAAATTATATAAGTTTTAGGCCAGAAAACCTGGGTTGGCCCTCAAGAGGAGGCTGCTCACACAACTAGCAAACAGCCTCCCCGCCCAGAACGCCCTGCTCCTCAGCACACTTCAGGCTGCTGCTTTAGCTGCCAACCTCATCCCTCTAAATCCCACCCTAACTGCCCAGTCTGCAGGGGATGGGACCCAGGCAATTGCTTGGATTTGCCTGGATTCCTAAAAGGGCTTTGCTGAGATCTTGTCTAGAATTTTGCCTGCATTACTTTTTACTTTCACAGTACCTTGTGAAGCAGAGAGGAAAGCAAAAGCAAATTAAACCATTTAATCCAGAACTGAAAAGAGGTTAGAATTTCACCTCCAGGAAATTGTTCCAGGTGGAGATGAAAGGACTGTACAATATAATTTGCTTCACTAAAACTCTCCCTCACTTCTTGGTTATCTCATGGCATGTCAGCACTTATGGCCTTCATCTTGAATATCTGTCTATGTGTCTATTAAGGTAAATTCTTATTAGCATTTGTTGCATGTTAACTGGGTGCCAGGCACTGTGCTTGACATTTTACATGAACAATCTCATTTAATTCTCTCCAAATTCTACACCAAACCAAAACCCATTTCCATTGAATTGATTCCAACTCATAGTGACCCCCATTGGGTTTCCAAGGCAGTAAATCTTTACAGAAGTAGATTGTCCAGTCTTCCTTCCATGGAATGGCTGGTGGGTTTGAACTTCTGATCTTTTGGTTAGGAACAGAGCACTCTATAAACTGTGCCACCACAGCTCCTATGTAGGGAATAAAACCAAACCAAACGCATTGCCATCACATCCTATTCCAACTCACAGCAACCAGATAGGACAGAGTAGAACTGCCCCACAGGGTTTCCAAGGCTGCAATCTTTACAGAAGCAAACTGCCACATCTTTCTCCAGTGGAGCAGCCGGTGGGTTTGAACTACCCACCTTTCAGCTGGCAATCAAGGGCTTAACCACTGTGCCACTAGGGCTCCTTAAGTATGGGATACTCTTGGTGAATTGTGTGAGTCATTCAGAGAATAGTCAAACTCAAAGGAGCTGGGGGAGCTAGCCAGTCTGATTCGGAGGGAATCATGTAGACTCCCCAGCTTGCAGCTGGTATCCTGGAAGAGTAGAGGAAAACTGAATTGGGAGCCAGCTGGTCTGAAGTGGAGAAAGTGATGTGGACTCCTGAGTTAATAAATGGCTGGCACCTGCTGACCTAGCCCCAGGTGGCTGCATATGACAGGGAGAAGAGCTGCATGGGCAGCTGGGGTCTAAACTGAATAGGAAAGCAAAGCTGAGATTTCCATTAGATGCAACTGGTGTAGGGAGTGAGGTTTTTTATCCACCACACAATTTGGCATCAGAGGTGGGTGATCTCAGTCTCCCTGGACTGGTTTGCACACATACATACATGAAAAGATTTCATATGCCTATGTCTTGCCACCTAATCTAGAGTGCAAATATTTGGGGGCACAGACAGTGTTTAATATTTCTCTAGCATCTCCAAATATTATAGACAGCATGCTAAAGATTTTATAGATTAAAAACAAAAACAAAAACACTGAGTCTCAGAGGAGTTGAGATTTGCATGAGGCCACACAAGAAGTTAATTAAAAAGTACTAGATCTGGGATGGATTCTCTGGAGATCCAACAGCAATGGGGCTATAGGCTTGGCTAGCAGTAGCTCAGGCTATCAGATTAATGAATTAGTGGAAGAATTAATAGAATTAAAGACTATCAGCAGAAGTCTTTAATGCATGTCAGCGGTAACTCCATGAATTAGCTGGTTTAAGATCATCACACTCAGATCTGGCAACAAAAGATGTTGATTGCACTTCTAAGTGGTATGAGTTTAAAGGTTTGGTTCACTCTGTCTCAAATCAATAGCCAGGAGGATCCTACTGACCTTTTGCCATCAACTTCCCCCCTCTTGACCCCTTTTCTCTTGTTGAGGGAATTCTAGGATGGTATTAACTACCTCTTCAAAAGGAATGAAAGGAAAACAAAACACAGAAATGTCAAAAGGACAGAGCATTTGTGTGTGTGTGTGTGTGTGTGTGTGTGTATTTCACACCAAGCACTTCTTGGAGGAAGGTATTCTGCAACTCAGATTGCTTGTATGCCAGGGGCTTTACAGCAGCAAGTTTGAGGAGGAGAGGGTAAAAATGCAGTAGGAGATAAAGCTTGGGGGTAGGGGAGAGTTTTCATCAGCAGCATGTGAATGGATTGCCCTCCAGGAGCTCACAGGAGGCAGAAACGCAGAGGAGGAAGGCTGTTGGGAAGGGAAGACTAGACTGGGGGCCCTCCCTATCCTTCCCCATCCCAGCCTTGGTGGCATGACCTTGCTACTCACATCTGCCTCGTTCCAGAGCCCTGGGATGCAGAAGGACTCCAGCAGGTCACTGCCACACAGCAGTAAGATCCGCAGCTCTGACAGGAGGGAACAAAGTTTGCAAAGGGAGTTAGTAGAGATCCTGGGAAGCGTTCAACTTTCAGCTGGCTCTTTCTGAAGGCCCCTCTGGATGAACATCCAAATCCCCATTCTTGTGGCTCCAGAGCCCCGTTCTTCTAGGCACCCCAGTACCCACAGTGTATGCAATTCAGAAACCTTCGTGTGGTCCTTCAGGCTCATTTACATACCACTCTCATCCCCTGTGAGAAGAATTACTCATGCAGGAAGCATGGGGCAGGGTGGGTGACCAATTAGCCTAGTTTGTCCAGGACATGGGTCTTTCAGTGCTATATCAGGCTGGTTGTTCACCCCAATAGAGGCTGGCCCAGCTAAGTGTCTTGTCTAAGATCTAAAGGACTCTTGTCATATCAAACACAAGTGTCATAGGGGTTAGGACTCTCTTCTATTGTACATTATCTGGAGTTTGTCTCCCTTCCCAAGAGCTGACACAAAGGCGGGCGCTAGGGAGGACATCGTGTGCACCCATGAGTGGCTGAATTTATCAGATGCAGCCTTTCTCTACATACATGGGCACTGTCTTCAGCAAAGGGCTCGGGCAGCCAGGCTGAGGTAGCCCCTCCCACATACAATTCCTGGCACCCAGGCAGGCTTCCTGCTTGTCAGTTGTTTTCCTTCCTTCATTAAACCCACTCTGAATTATCCCAGTGAGGCCTATTGTCTTTTAAAACAGGCAGCAAACCAACTGGCTCATTAAAACTGAATAATGGGGAAAAGGAATCCTGGGAATCCCAGAATTCTATGGGGAGAGTCTCAGCCTGGGATGTAACCCCCAGGCATTCCAGGCCCATCTGTCCAGAGGCTGTGGCTGTCAGGCATCCTATCAGAAACAAAGCCCTGTTCCAAGTTCAGCACAAGCCCCACAGAGGCCACTGCTATCTGTACCACAGGCTACAAGGCACCTGCTGGTAGGTCTGCCTGCCTTGACGCTCCCTAGCTGGCTCAGGCCCTGATGAGGACTTTGAGATGGTATGCTTGCCCCCACTGCAGAGGGAATCTCTGGTTATCTCTAAGGTGGGTGGAAGGCTGTTATACTGAGGACAGACATTGCCAGCACCTCATCATCCTATGGTCTGGATAGCTGACCCACCTCAGCCCATGGAGCACTGGGATTTTAACTCCTAATATTCCTGCTGTCTCTCCTCTCCTCCCCCTATCATATTATAGTCTAATGATCTGTTTATGTGCAGGACCTTAATTTATCTTTGATCCCCAAGGCATGGCAGAGTGACTGGCACACACAGTGCCACATTCGGGACATGCTAAATGAGTGAATGAATGGGCAAGCTGATGACAGAAGCCAAACAGCTGCCTGAGAGTCTAGGGTAGCTGTCGAGTCCTCTGCTCTTGTGGCCATGGAGGCACCAGGGTAAATTCTTGCCTGAGTTGGTGACACCTTCCCCAACTCCAAGGGATTGTTAGGCATGGAGCTGCTGGCCCAAATCCTCACCTATGGGAGATGGTCTCAGACCTGGCAAGGCTGAGAGGAGCAGAAGGAGCTCATTCCTAAGATCCTATCCGTCCCCACTCCCTGCCTCGGAGCCATCTAGAGATCCAGGTTGGTTCCCTGCTGCAAGGCTGAGGATCTGTACCTCTGGTCTCCTAAAAATGCAGTTGGGTGGCCATGTCCAGAGGACCGCCTTGTCCTCAGTTTCCTCTACATCAGTGGTTCTCAATGGGGGGCAATTTTGGCCTCCAGGGGACATTTGGCAACATTTAGAGACATTTTTGATTGTCACAACTAGGGTGGGGAAACTACTGACATCTAGTGGGTAGTGTCCAGGGATACTGCTAACCATTCTATAGTGCACACGACTAGTCCCCACAGCGAAGAATTATTCAGACCCAAAGGTGCATATTGCTGAGGTTGGGAAATCCTGCTCCATAGCCATGAAAAAGATTCTCTTTTCTATTCCCAAGCCATGTATGTACTTGTCTACCCAAGTGTAGTGAAGGAAATTTTGTTTTAAGCCAAAGCACAGAAAGTTAAATTGTGGGGTCTTGTGAGACCCCAACAAATGTGCTTGCCATAGATAGGGAGCTGGCCTGGTGTGAGATCCCTCCTGAGGCCGCTGGAGGGCAGCAGTGTTTGCTCCCGGTTTATTGTATGAGCCTAACTAACGTTTCAAGCCCTCAACCTTCAGTCTGGCGCAGCCCCCGAGGAGCAGTTACCCGATTAGGAACATCAAAATGGGGCCATGGATGCTAAATGAGCCAGGGGAAAACGGCTTTTTCTTTCTCGAGAAGTATGCAAGGAAATTTCAAAATGGGAACGAGAGCTGCGAGGCCTCCCAGAGCTCAGTGACCTGGAGGCTGGGCAGCTTCCTCCAACGCCTCGGGGGCGCACCCTGCTTCATTCCCCAGTTCACCCTCCATCCAGGGTGGGCAGGCCTAGTTCTGTGCTCACCCAGCACACTCCCCTCCCAGGAATCCTGGCTATGTGAATGAAGCCCAGGCCCTGAGGCCCATTTCAGCTCCCAGGGCACACAGAGGCAGCTCACAGGCCACAAAAGTGTCCTGAGAACGGAAGCCACCGCGCTTTTCCTTTCTCCCAGCCTACACCTGCTCCAATCCCCTACTACCACTGTTCTTTCCTGTCTCCAACACTCTAGTGGGCTTCTTCTCTCAGTGAACAGAATGGATGAGGTGTGGGACAGACAGAGCCTCAGTCAAAGCCACAAATGAGAGAGGTCACTCCCAACTCCCATTTTCCATCACCCCACAATGGGGAAGGAAGCTAAGTAAAATGGATCTAAGACTACATACCCCTCACAAGCACTGGCGTGGTGCAAATGATTAATGCACATGGCTGCTAAATGAAAGGTGAGAGGTTCAAGTTCACACAGTGGCAACCCAGAAGAAACACCTGGCTATCTACTTAAAAAAAAAAAAAAAATCAGTCATCAAAAACCTTACAAGGCACATTTCTACTCTGACACACATGGCATCGCCATGAATCAGAGTGGACTCCACAGCAACTAATTGTGTTTTGTTTTTAAACCACTCACAAAGCTGTGGTGAAATGACGTAAGTGAAAGTACTGTGCACTGTCCACATGTGGATCAGCATTGCCCTGTCTGTAGGAGGGGATACTCCCTCAGTTGGCACAGGGGATGCCCTAACACTCCGGCCCTGACTGCTAGGAAGACAAATAAGGTCATATAGCCACAATAAATTCTCTCTGGAACAAGGAGAGAGAGAGAGAGAGAGAGAAGTGTACACCGGGGTACAATTTACAAGTGTAAAGACTGCTCTGAGCTCTGCGGTTAAGAAGACTGCCAGGGCATAGAGGTTCCTGGCCAGGTGTAGAAACTGCAGGGAAATGCGCATGCAGGGCTCCTACTGAGGCCCTGGCAGTTCTACTCTGTCTTAGAGGGTCACTATGAGTTGGAATCCACTCATCAGCAGTGGGTTTTGGGAAACTTACCCAAATCAAACCCACTATCATCAAGTTGATTCCAAATCATAGCAACCCCATAAGACAGAGCAGAATTGCCCCACAGGATTTCTAAGGCTGTCAATCTTTACAGAAGCAGACTGCCTCATCTTTCTCCCAAGGAATGGGTGATGGGTTCAAACTACAGACCTTTTAAGCTAAGTGCTTTAACCACTGCACCACCAAAGCTCCTTAATACTAACTTTTGCCAGAAGTGGATTTGAACCCATGCCTCCAAGGGAGACTGTGACCTGAACACAGCACCTTAGACCACTGGCCATCCTGACACATTGGGTAAGATTAGGTTATCTGATTTTTAGAAAGGTGGTATGTAACAAGTGACTCACAATATTCCTGAAAACTTTACAGTGGGTTCTGGTGAACTGGTGTGAGCTGACTCGAGCTTCCTGCTGAGCCTCAGGGCAGAGGAGGATGCCCAGAGCATCCCCCGGACACTGCACATCATGCCCGCTGGGCCCCCTGGCAAGCCTGATGCTCAGAAGCAACCCCACATCTTCCCAAGCACATGGCAGGAGGCTCTGACCTCCAGTCCTTAGAAGACAGGAACACAAGGAGGGGACCCCTGCAGTATCTTTATTATTACTGTGACCTGGGTGAAAGTTTACAGAGCCAATTCATTTTCCATACAGCAGTTCATACACATTTTGTTTCATGACACTGACTGCAATTCCCCATAATGTAACCCTTGTCCCATTTCCTCCCTGTAGTTACCTCTTCCCTGTGTCCTTCTTTCCTATGTAGTATTGCCCCCTGAGCTGTCTCCCTGTGCAAATACTGCTCTTCGGTTCTCCCACAATTGATCGTTCTAAGGCGTGTGTGTACCTGATGTAAATGTTCACCCTATATACTTGTCTATTGTTTGGGTGGAAGCCAAGGGGTGAGTTCAATTCCAGACCTGAAGCGTAACGAGGCGCCATAGTCTCGGGGCTTTCACCAGGCTCTATCAGACCAGTAAGCCTGGTTTTGTTTTTTTTCTTTTTGATTTTGAGTTTTGTTCCATTTGTTCTCCCACTCTATCCAGGATTTCCTGGGGGACCCCTGGAATATCTTTTCAGCTGGAAGTGGAAGATTGAGGATGTTTACCAGACACTAGGCTGCCTCTCATCTTAGAGAACCCAGCATTCCCGTTGTCACACACCTTCCTTATCACCTGGTACCTATGTCAACCCCAGCCCTCAACACCATTCTGGCATCTGTCTGTCCTTTCTGAGCTCAGACACTTGTGTCTTCCATTTTCCACCTCTTCTGGACCCTTAGAAAGATTTCAGTTTTCTGAGTTGCCTAGAACGTAGCATATGTACATGAGCCAGTTGGCTCTTTCCCCTCCTGACCACTCTGTGTGACTGAAATGGAGTGCTATTTCCCCCACCCTGGTACCTGGATGGGGATTGGTAGACTGAATTACCCCCAACAATTTTCCCCACCCTGGTTAAAAGAGATAATTAGATAAGACCCCACCGGGGAATAAGTAAACTGGATTATCCCCAGCTATTTTCCCACCGGGGCAGATGGAGTATTCAGTTCCTTAAACAACTGAATGGAAAATATTCCTTCCTGCAGATGATAGACTGTGCTAAAAGTATTTTAGAAATAACTTGTAAATTAACTCCGGCCAGGGACAATAGAAATGTTTTAGAAACAACTTGTAAATGAACTCTGGCCCAAAGACATAAGGGAACAAAAGTTAATTGCTGACCCTCTCTCCTCTACCCAAGCCCCTATCAGCTGATAAGAAGAAACTAGTGACTCATCCATCACCCATTTCACTTTCAAGCCCCAAATTCCTCAACCTTTTCTGAATATGCACAACTCCCTCTCCTGAAACCTACAAAAACTGTGTTTCAATGGCATCTCCGGGAGTTAAGATCTGGATACTAACTACCCCTAACTCCTTGCACTGCTGCTTTGCAATAAATAATTTTCTCTCCTCTCAATCTCAGTGTGTAAACTGTTTTGGCCTGACCGTGCACAGGGCAGGGACTTGCATTTGGTCCAGTAACATGACCACCCGGCAGCTCGCACTGGCCTGCTCCAGCCTTGGGCTGATTCCAGCCCTGACACCAACCATGGAATGGCTCAGCCTCAGCCAGCGCTGCACTGGAGGTCATGGAGGAGGCATTCTCTCAGCCCTCCTCTCTCCTCCTCTACCTTCAAGCCCTGAAAGCCTCTGATAAGAAAGGCAGAGCAGTGCCACCGACTCCTGTGCAGTGTCTGTGGGTGAAAGAAGAGGCTCTGACTGGCACTGAAACTCAGCTTTCACGTCTTTTAGATGAGGGAGAGGAGGCTCTGAAGGGAAACTTGCCAACAGATTCAGTCCTATCTCCTGGGAACTGGATTAAGGCCAATTGGGAGATGTTAAAGGGGAGATGCCCAAGAATATAATCTTAGCTTGGGAAAAATTCTTCTGAGATTAGACCCTGCTGCAAACACAACTCAGTATTTCTAAGCCTCTCCCTCTCCCTCTTGGGTGGAAACAGGCAGCTGCAAATGGTGCCCAGCTCTCCCAGCCCCACTCACCGATCTCCTCGTACCGCATCACTGTGCCCAGGTTGGCGTTCTCATCTAGGAAGGAGAGAGGGGACACAGCAGCATTAGGAACCAGCTTTCTCATCCTAGTACAGTAACCCAGTATGTGGTCAGCCTGAGGGCATCCTTTACAGGAGTGCGCAGGATGGGTGGAGTGGGTGGGAGTTGAGCTTACCTTCCCACAGGGTGTCTGAGTAAAGTGAATTAAAAAAAAAAAAAAAATCGCCATCTAGTTGATTCCAGCTCATAGCAACCCCCTGAGAGTTTCCAAGGCTGTAAATCTTCACAGAAGCCGACTGCTTCATCTTTCTTCCATGGAGCAGGTGTTGGATTCAAATCACCAACCTTTCGTTAGCAGCCAAAAATGCCTTACTGCAGCACCACCAGAGCTCCAAGTAGAGTGAATAACCCAAACCAAACCCACTGCCATTGAGTCAATTCTGACTCATAGTGACCCCCATTGGGTTTCTGAGGTGGTAAATCTTTACCTAACTAGATTGCCCAATCTTCTTTCTGTGGAGTGACTGGTGGGTTTGAACCACCAACCTTCTGGTTAGTAGTAAGATGTCTTAGGCACTGTGCCACCAATAGGGAGCATAAAATGGAGAGACAGTTGATGCCCCACACTCAAGGGGCAAGACTATTTCACATTTCTGGGACTTTCAGGACTAAAGAAGCTTGATGGGGAGCTAATGGTGTACCTACCCCCCCCCCACTCCCCCACACATAGGTATTCATGGAAGTGTCCTCTCTTTCTGTATCGTAAGGAGATAAGATGATTGATAAGATGCTTCTCAGGGTTGCCTAGGACTTAGCTTACATGCACAGGTCAGCCTGCTCCTTTCCCTCCTGACAACCCTCAAAACCTAGGGTGACAGCTTTCAGAGTCACAAAGTGGCCCTCTCTCCTCAGGAGTGACCTGGCTTACAGGACAAGCAGAGCTGAGGATACTGTGATTGTTCACATGGGGGTATGCAGCAGGAACCACAGGAAGATGTGACAGAGGCTTTAGGTGTGCTCTCACATGACTAATGCCTTTGGGGGTAGGCAGGTACACCAGGATGTGCGCACACAAAACCATAGAGATGCTCTCTTGGTCCCAGGCCTGCCTTCCTCCTCGAGCATCCTTTCAGTTCCTCTTCAAGATTCCTGAAATTGGAGATCTCAGAAATGGCAAAAAACAGCCCCCAAAGAATTACAGGAATGAGATGCAGGTCTACAGCTCTTTTTTGGAGTTAACTTTGGCCTTTGCAAGGAGAAAGAGCCCCAGGGACTCTGATATCCTCAGCCATATTGGGTCCTTGGGGAGCAGTGGAGCAGAGGGAATGAAGGAAAGAGCTTGTGGGGGACTTAGCCTCTCTGCAGAAGCACAGATGCTCTCAGAGCTGGCAGGGCCTCAGGGAGGACTCTGGGCCCCACTGAGACTGGTGGTGGGGGGTGAGCACTGCCTCAAGGAGGGGAGAGGACTCCCAGGCAGCCCCATGCCCTCTAGACTCCCACCCCGGCTTGGCACTGCCGGTCTGTTGACATTCCTGTGTCCTCTGGCCTCTCTCCATTATTGCTCTATAAATAGTCATCTCACAACAGGTACTTCGGGGGTATTTACTAAATGAATGCAGGAAGGAGGAAAAGGAAAAAGAATTGAGAAATAAAATGCATGCTCACTTACCCACGAAGGTGAAGCGTTCTACCGGTGGGCGGACACAGCAGATCCGGCTTAGGCTCTCGCCCACCTTCCCCAAGATTTTGGCTGTGGGAGAGAATGGAGAGTGAGACAGACAGAGACAGAGGGAGAGGACCACTCACAACTTACTCTCGTGCCGCCCAGCATTAAGGTTGCTTTAAAACAACGGGGCAGCCCTGGAGGGGCAGGGGTTGGCTAGTGGAAGGCAGAAGAGGGTCAAGTGAAAGAATGGAAAAATGACTGCAAAAATTCCTTTTTCGCATTCGCAGTCCAAGGCGTAAGTGTCTTGAGCCATAGACTGGAATCTATTTTCTGGTTATGTTTATTATATTGTAGAAAAATGAGGAACAATACAAAAGTATAAAGTAGAAAATAAGAAACATCCATAGCCCCACTCTTAGAGATAACCACTGCTAACGTATAGATAGGATCTCTGGTAGTGTAGTGCTTAAGGCACTTGACTGCTAACCAGAAGGCTGGCGGTTCAAACCCACCAGCCATTCCTCAGAAGGAAGGTTGGGCAATCTACTTCCATAGTGATACCGCCTCAGAAACCCAAAGAGAGGTCGCTATGAGTCGGGTCCGACTTGATGGCAAATAACAACAACAACAACGTATAGATAGGTATATTATTTCTCTTCTTCCTTTCCTTTTTTGATGTGTATTTTGTCGGTATGTCTACATAACATAAATTGGATCATATCATTCTATATTTAAAGGGCATGCATCCCTGGTTGCTTTTTTTCCTTTTTGTATCATAAGCATTTCCCCCTGGGTTTGGCCTAACTCCGTCCTCAGTCACTCCCACCACTGAACAGTAATACCCAGATCCCAGGAGACTCAGCCTGTGGCAAAGTACACGCTTGGAAAATTTTCTGCTGGGCTAAAGCATTCTTCCCCATGCAGATGGTCTTTAGAATAATCAGGCATCCTATTTTGGCTGAGAGGGATCCAGTTTTCAATTATCTCTCTGGGCTCAATCCAGAAAATGTTTCCCCATGTGCAGCTGTGTGCAAACTGAAATTCTGAAACTTCTTTGTAAATTTTCCTGTTTATAATCAATCATATAATAACTGATGGTCTATGCTTGAAAAGTAGCATTCCTTCTGCTGGGATTTGTCTCTTGGAATTGGCCTGGAAAAACATGTTAGAAAGAACCTTGGATTTTGGAGTCAGACGGTCCTTGATATGAATTCTGGCTCTTCTACTTTTGAGCTGTGTGACCTTAGACAAATCACTTACCTTCTCTGAATTTCTAATTGTAAATGGAAACATAAAGTCTGTTAGGCAGAAGCATGGCTGGCCAGGTGGGTGAATGAGCCGGAGGGAATTATAAGAACTGGTCAAGCAATGAGGCGCCTGACCAGAGCCCATACCAAACCCCAGCACGTAACTCTTGCTTATGAAAGACCCCAGCACGTAACCCTTGCTTACGAAAGACCCCAGCACCTGACTCTTACTCACGAAAGCCCCCAACCATTTCCTGCCCACTATGTTAATGAAGTGCTTCAACTCTGCTTCCTACCCCCATGCTAATAGGGTACTTTAACCTTATTGGTCCCTGTAACACATACCCTGCTCTCACTCCGGTCCTCTAAGAACCAGGAAGAAAATCACTCTAAAAAACCCTTTCTTTCATCTGGGCAGCGCGACTTCTCTGGCCCCTCTCAGGGACCTGTAAACCTCTCCTGGGAGCGCAGAATAAAAACTTCTCTTTAACCCCACTTTTGTGCGTCCTCTTCTCCTTACTGCGACCTTACAAAGTCTACATCATAGAATTACTGTATTAAGTGAGAACGCTTCAGCACTGAGTACCATATGGGCACTACAGTACGACAAAAAAAAAAAAAAAGAAAAAGAAATCCATTGCCATCTAGTTGATTCTAACTCATAGCAACCCACATTGGGTTTCCAAGGTAGGAAATCTTTACAGAAGTAGATTGCCTCATCTTCCCTTTGTGGAGAAGTTGTTGGGTTAGAACAACTGGTTTAGTCAAATGCCTTAGGCACTGTACCACCAGAGCTCCTTTTTACAGTACTTGTTGTTGTTGTTATGTGCCGTCCAGTCGGACCCGACTCATAGCGACCCCTCCTTGGGTTTCCGAGGCAGTATCACTATGGAAGTAGACTGCACTATCTTCCTTCCGAGCAGTGGCTAGTGGGTTGAACCACCAGCCTTCTGTTTAGCAGTCAAGTGTCTTAGCCACTATGCTACCAGAGCTCCTTATTATAGTACTAGGTGTTCTATAAGTGTTGGTGGCCCCTGCTTTCTGTCACTGGGGGCTCTAGAAACAAACTGCCTGAGTTTGACTCCTGACCCAGCCACTTCTGGGCTGTGTGCCATTGGATAAACTCTTTACCTCCTTGGTAGAGGTAGAGAAAAATACTCCCTTTTGTACTTACAATTCCCAGTGAAGCCAATTATATTGCTACTGAAATGCAGAAGAATATGAACCACCATTCCTGTATCTTTCTTCCTCTGTGTCTTCCTTTCCTTCTCCTTCCTTCTTTTCCTCCCTCTCCCATCCTCCTGTTCCTCTGTCTCCCCCTCCCTCTCTCGTATGACTATTCCTCTCTGAAACTCTCTATCAAGTGTTCTCAAAGTGTGTGTGGTCCCCAGACCATTGGCGTTTGGTGGCAGCAGCAGCAGCAGCAGCAGCAGCAGCAGCAGCAGCAGCATCACCTTGCTATAAATGCAAATTTTACCCCACCCCCATCCCTAGTGAATCAAATTCTGGGGGTAGGGCCCAACAATCTGCATTTTATCAAGCCCTCCAGGTGATTTTCATGCACACTGGGTTCTACACATGTTCCCCTACCTGCAGTGGGCTTGGCAGGCACATTGTTGTTCTGGTAAATGGGCTGGGGGGTTTCATGCTGGGGCTGTCCGATCACAGGTGTCATGGAAGGTGTGTTGACATTGGAGAGGATGCAGCCAGTCACCCGCTAGGAAAAGGGAGAAGTTCAGAGTCAGTGTGTTAGCCAAGTGACATAAGGAAAGTCTCTCTTAGTTATTTCCAAATGCTTATCTGCTTGTCCATCGTGGTGAGGTCAGCTAAAGCTGAGGAAATGCACTGGGGGTAGATGTTAGACCAGCTCCATCATGTGGTCACTAGGCTAGCAAGAGGCAGGGTCATTCCATGGGAAAAGTGTGGGCTATGGTGTCATGCAGATCTGGGCCCAAATTCTAGTTCTGCCCCCTCTGGCTTTGTGACCTTGGACAGTTACTTAAACCTCTGTTGAAGCTGCCTTTCTGGGTGTGGGTAGATGTCATGAGTAAGCCAGTGCAAAGTGCCTATCAGAAGGACTGGCAAACGGCAGCAACTTAGTTGTAACCTTCTGTGGTCATGAATACCTGCCCTCCCTGCCTCCTTCAGAGGCCGCATATGAGATAGTGTCTGTGAAAGGGTTCTGTGAGTTTGGGGAAGGTCATGTAAACATCACCACCTATAGCCTCTCAAGTGCAAAGCTGACTTGGCAAGAGAGCGAGTGCCAGGCACAGCAGCACACTGTGTCTTGGGGGGGGGGGTGGTGTGTGTGTATGCCTGAGATTCCTGAGTCCCGCTCCAGAGTGAAGGCACATTCCAGGGCCAAACAGGGAAATTCTATATGCATTATCCATTGTCCTGTGTTATCTGGCCCGCTGCTGAGAACACAGCATTCTTCACAGCTGACCCAGAACCAACCCACACTTGCTCTCAGTGAGTGGGAGAGTAGCTACTGGACCACAGAGAAACAGAGGACAAATGTTCAATCTGTTTGGCTTCACAAGGGCCATTGCTCTTTCAAGGTCCCTTCCCAGAGAGCCAGCCTCTCTGGAGTAATGGGACCCACCACTCATCCCTGCTCACCACCCATTCTGGATTGTGGAGCTCTGCTGCCACAGGACCCCATGCCCCAGAGCTGGGTTGACCCTCTAAAGAGCCCACAGACCATCTTGCAGGCAGAGGAGTATGTGTGCCTGGGAAGAGCAGGCTTCATGGGGTAACCTGTCACTTCAGTACTACTCCTGGCAGGAGGGGAACATAGCAGCATCCAATCAGATCTGGGAGCCAGCTGAGCCGGGCACCATAGAATCAGCCCACTTCATTGGCTTCTCTGCCCACCTGCAGTTGGTGGGGAGGAAGGGGCAGTCTGCTTCTTTCTTATTATCATTTCACCTCCAGAAAAAAAACATGCCACACTCCCATCTAATAGCTGGTTTGGTAGTAGAGGAATTTCTTCCTTCCAACTACTTTCCTCTTGACACATCATTAGTACCATTTGACTTGTTTTACCTGCGAGAAGAAAATAGCTGGCCATATGCCTGCTTCTGCCCTCATCAGCCCTCCATGTGCTTTCATGTTCTCAGAGGGCTTTCCAAACATAGCCCTGAGTCACCTACTAGGCCACATGTCTATCTCTCCAGTCCTGCTCTCAGTGCCAGGAGACCTGGGCTGACATAAGGAGTGGGGAGGCCAGGAGCTATTAAGAGTCAGCTCCAAACCCTCACACCAAGGCAAGGGGCCATTGTGACCTACATTCTCCCACAGCCTCTGCCTGTCACAGCAGCAGCTGCATTTCCTGACCAAGCTTCTCATGCCTCCTGAGTGACAGAAGGAGGGCCCAGGAAGCCCAGGCATTTGGAGAGCCAGTTGCCAACTTGCTGTCGAGCTGACTCTGACTCATGGTGAACATATGTGCGTTAGAGTAGAACTGTGCTCCACAATGTTTTCAATGGCTGATTTTTCAGACGTAGATCACCAGGCTTTTCTTCTCTGGCTGGACTTGAACTTCCAACCTTTCAGTTAGCAGGCAAGCATGTTAATTGTACCACTGTGATGTTATGCCTGGTACATCCAGGGCTTGGACATGCCTGGATGGTCCATGGCTTCTGCTTTCCATCTTGGAGCTGAAGGCAGGTGTGGCAGCTCCCAGGTTGAGCTGAGACACCAGAGTTTGATCTCTCCTGTTCTAACTCTTCTCTTTTTCACACAAACAGATCTCATGACCATTTTGTTTCTCATCTCCTTCCTATTCAAGAGGCCCCGCCCTACTTCTGCCATATTAGATTACAGTCCTACCTGGGGACAAACTACAGTGTGGAGTCCAAGCTCTTTCCCCTAACTGAGCTCATGCTTTTCTGCCTTTCTTCTTATCTTCACTATCTACAGACCTGCTCTCTTAATTAGTCTCCCAAGATAATTGTGGCCCTGGAAGGATGTCCGGAAGAGGAATTTGTGTGGTAGCCTAGCTATCAAGTCAGAGAGGGAGAATATTTGGTTAGTGGACTTAAAAGGCCTGTGTTTGCCATGTTACCTAAGCTTGGGCAAAGGGACAGTGAGTGCACGCACACGTGCACATGTGTGTGTGTGTGTGTGCTCATGCGCACAAATCACTGAACCAATCCAGAGACCCCTTCTGCTTGCAGGAGGGAAAGGGGAAGAGGTTGGCACATGGTGAAGGTCTCTCCCATAGCCTTTCAACAAATGTCCATCAGAACCCAGAAAGAGTAAAGGAAGAAGACTGGGTCATATGTTGGAACAGATCCAAGACATGGAATTGAAAGACTTCAGTGAACCAGCTGAATGAGGTTAGACAACTCACTTAACCTCTCTGAGTCTATGTCTTCATTCTGCAAAACAGTGACAACAGCTCCGTCCTGTATCACAAGTGGCTAAACATGCTATGCAAACTCTAAGATCCTATGTAGTAGTCATTAATGCTGCTCACCTATATTGCTAGCTCACGGGTACATGGTAGGATTGCACTTCTCCATCCACTTTGAAGTATGGTCATGGGACTTGCTTTGGCCAACAAACATGAATAGAAGTAGCATGAACGACTTGCAGGCAGAAACTTGAAATGCCAATTCATGCTTCGCCACGGTCTCTTTCCCCTGCCACGATGGCCAGGGAAACAGATGTCATGAAGAATCATCAGTAGAGGAGTACTGTTCCCCCGATGATTCCCAGATGCCATGCAGTTTGAAAAATAAGCTTGTTTTAAGCCACTCAGATGTTGAGTTTGTTACCACAGCCTATCTTAGCCTATCCTGACTGATATTCAGCTTTATATAGCAAGATGGGAGTTCTACTATTACTGCTGTTGTTGAGGTCAGCACAGAGAGCAAGTCAGTGCCACTACATGTTAGAGTCTTTTCAACTAGTAACCAGTTGGCATGGTCTCCCCATGTGCGCAGAGCAGAACTGCTCCATAAGGTCTTCAATGTCTGTGTCCATTCAGAAGCAGATCACCAGGTCTTTCTTCCAAGGTGCCTCTGGATGGGTTCGAACTGCCAACCTTTCAGTTGGCAGATGACTGCTTAACAGTTTATGCCACCCAGGGAAACCCTAGAGTCCTTTCAAGGAGACCAGAAAAGACTCTGGATGTGTGTGAAGTGTTCTGAAAGCAGAAGGAAGGGAAACCAGCTTTCTTGGCTTCCATGGGTAAAGGAATTCAATTGATTAAGCAACAGCTGGCTGGTCCTGCCTTTCTCTCTTGTTTTATGCCCAGGATGGTCTGGAGACCTCAATCTCCATGTCAATTAAAATAAAGAACTACTGCTTGGTTGTTGGAGTGTGGGGTGGTCAAGGGCTGCTCGTAGCTCCCCAAGATGTTTCTGACAGGTCCTCAGTTGGCAAGAACTCAGATGGAACAGGGCTCACCCTGCGTCAGAATAACACCAGTTTGATTATTATTTAGGGTTGGGAGAGGGCTCTGCACCAGGTCAGTGGAGGAGAAGGATTTATTGTTTCTTGTGTTGGTTGTCAGGCTTCTTGCTATCACTGCTTTCCACCTTATCCCTGTGGTTGTCGATGGGTTGGTATTGATCTGTGTTGAGTGTTCTCTTTAGACTCTAACCAGTGCTACTGGCTGTGTGGAGCCCCTTCAACCCTGGCAACCAGCAGTCAGTCTCTGCTGCCAAGACGCAACCCCCAGGCCCTGGACAGAAACACAGAGGCAGTTGGGAGTTCTCACCTAATATGTTCACTACACATTCACTGCTTGGGTAAGTTGGCCCAACTCTCCATGCTTCCTTTCCCCATTAATAAAACAGAGGTCAGCATATCATGTGCCTTCAAGGCTAATAATGTGGGAGGAATGAGTGGGAATGACCATCCATGGCTGACAGGTATGAGTGCTTCAGTAGCAGTATCCTCATGCCAGAGTAAGGGGACTTGTTGGCCCCGTAACAGGTAGAATGGCCAGGTTGCTTGTACCTCTCCTCTCTTCTATTTTTCCTTGCCCGGTCTCTTCCTTTCTTTACTTTCTGGAAACCTAAGACTGTGATCTTCTTTATCCTACCTTGAACTTGCTACCAAAAGATAAAAGCTGCCCCGGGTCATATCCAGCAGCAACACACCAACAGGGAGGCCACGTTAGAGGAGAAAGGCTCTGGTGCTACTCCAGGTTCCTAATTCACTGCCTTCCTCAGTGCTGCTCATGGGCTGGTCTCCCTCAGCTGGCTGAGAAATAGGAAACTGAAACCAGATCAGTAGGCCAGCAGCCTTCTTTCCAGGCCTGGCCTGGCTCTGCAGGCGAGCCAGCCCCTTCACCCCAGTGGTCCACTCACCCCTCAGCCACAGCCCTGCTCACCTTCATGAGGTCCCGATGATGTTCCAACACACTGCAGGTTGTCTGCCAGGTGTCCTGATAGCACTCCCATGGGTCTACCCTGAACATAAACAGAAAGAAGTATCCCTTGGTGCCCATCCTCACACACTCTTCCCTTACCAAGACCTGCTTATACAGGGTGCTTAGATCTTGACTCAGACAAAACGTATATAAAATGAGAGCAGTAGGGTTTAGGCTTGTGAGACTGGACACAGGCATCTGTCTGGGTTTAATCCCAGGCCCAGGACATTCCAGCTGTGTGACTTTGGGAAAGTAAATGTGATCACTCAGTACCTCAGTTTCCCAATCTACAAAATGGGAATCACAACAGTAACTACCTTATAGGATTAGTAGAAAGGATCAATTAGTTTTATACGCAAAATGCATAATACAGGGTCCTGGTCTTATTCTTACCTGCAAACGGGAATTCTGCTCTGGACCTTAACGGATTGTGATAAGGTTAAAGGAGTCAGGCCCTCATTAAGTGGTGGCTGCATTTTACTTCCCAGACTGTAAGCATCGGGGACTCAGCCCCTGTTGGCCTTCCTGTGCAGCAGGGTGTCTTGTGGGCATGGAGTGGGAGTGTGGCGGTTAGATGGGAAGGTAAGACCAGCCAAGCCCTCCTGCACACTACACTGTGTTGTGAAGTGAACACAATCCAGCCCCAGACTCATCCAGCACTCAAGCTTATTTGCCAACTTAATGAGCTGCTAAATTGGGAGACTTCTCATTTTCTTGGCAATTGAGCATTCCCTGCCCATCCCGAAGGAAGATACACCTAAGGCGCCCAGAGATAAGATCTCACCAATTGAAAACCCTTAGAGAGCCAGCTTACCCTGAGCCTGATGCCCTCGACCCCCGACACCCCCTCCCCAGCCCGAAACACACACATGTGCCTGGAGATGGGCAGACCCCTGACCAGGCTAAGTAGGGCTCCCCAAGACCATGTTCAGCTCACATCTCTAGAGCTCTGAATCTCCCTAGTGATCTCAGTCTGCAGGAGGCACTCAGTAAATGTTTGCTGAATGGATGAGGGAATTACTACAGATTCATCTATGCAGTCACAGCCTCCTGCCCAGTGTCTTCCCTGTGGGACTGATTTTCCCCAGTAGCCCACAAGTGACAAAGTTGAGAGGCCTCATTTCTAATCCTGACCTGGCCACAGATAGATGTACCACCATTCATTCTCATGTTCATTGACTTCTCTGGGCCTGTTTCTCAGCTGAGAAGGGCAAGCATCTCTCTACCTAACCTGTATCTGGGGGAGATGAGAAAGTGTATAAAAGGCCTGTGCTCCTCACACAAGTGGTTGCACACAAGCAGCTAGCATCACTGTGTAATTACTATTCTCTGTCTTCTTCACTGCTCCTATTTTCCCCAGCCCATCTCTTCCCAGCTAACTCTCTGCCTCCCTTACTCTAAGGTCAGCTTCCCATGATTCTCCTTCTGTTATAGAAACCTCTAGGTACTGCTTATTTTGCTATGGGGGGAAATTACGGCATAAATGATGTGCCATTATTTTTATTTAAAAAAAAGTCATCCTCTCATGCAAATTATAACTGTAGGATCTTTGGGGAATGTAATTAGCATAATTAGTGGGAGCTTGCTTTAATTACACCCCAAGCTCAGCAGATAATCCAATAGGGATAGTCGAGTCTACCATCTTAGCGGGAGGGCTGTGTGAGGGACCATTGGGCAGGAAAGGCAGAGTGTGGTAAAGGGCTATGCTGTCTGTCCTAGAGTCAGCGTGGGGCTATTAGGGAACTAGGAATGGGAAGTAGCCAAAGCCAGGGAACATTCCCTGAAAGATGGTGGGAGTGAGGATGGAGAGGCATTTCATATTTCTGGCCATGCTTCACCCCAAACCCAATGGTGTTTTTGGAAGCTTCAAGGAATCACCCCAGGATCCAAAGGTGCCAAAACACACAAAACACTCAAATCCCTTCTTCAATTTACTGGGTCCTATTTTGTTGTTGTTAGGTGCTGTCAAGTTGGTTTTGACTTGCATTGACCCTATGACGGTAGAATTGCCACAGGGTTTTCTAGGCTGTAATCTTCTTTGTGTGTGTGTGTGTGATTTGGGTGAAGATTTATAGTGCAAGTTCACTTTCCATACAGCAGTTCACATACACTTTGTCTCATGACATTGACCACAATTTACCACAATGCAACAGCTCCCTCCCACTTCCTCCCCATAGTTACCTCTTCCCAGTGTCCATTCACTCTTACCCCCTGAGCTGTCTCCCTGTGCATAAGCAACCCTTCTTTCTCCCATGATTGTTCTCTCCAAAGAGTATATCTACCTCAGATAAATGTTCAACTCATATGCCTGTCTTTTGTTTGGCTGGAAACCACAGGTGTGGGTTCAATTCCAGACCTAAAGGGCAGCTAGGGACCGTAGTCTCAGTGGTTCCACCAGGCTCTATGGGACTAACAAACCTGGTCCCCCCCCCCTTTTTTTTTCTCCAAATGATTTTGAGTTTTGTTCCACACTGTTCTTCCTCTCTATCAAGGATCTCCTACATAGATTCCCCTTCCAAGGGGATAACAGTGGTAGCCAGGCACCATGTAGTTCTTCTGGTCTCATAGTTGTATAGGTTGCAGAGCAGATGGTGTACCACTCATCAGGACTAATTGTTTCCATGAATTTTGGTTTTCTTCATTCTTCTTTGCTCTGGATGAGGAGAGACCCATTGTTGCATCTAGATGGCAGCTTGCTAGCTTTTAAGATCCCAGTTGCTACTCACCAAAGTAGGAGGTGGAACAATGTTTTATATAGTATGTTATGCCAATTGAGCTTGATGTCCCCTGCGACTATGGTCCCAAGCCCATAGGTTCAACTACTCGGTCCCTCTGGGTAGCTGGCTGTGACCAAGCAGTGACCACAACCTTGCCCCTTGTCAGCTCTACTATACACCTGGGAATTCAGATCATACAAATACACTTATAGGACCATTGTCTGCCAACCCTATACATGGTCTTGGATACACTCCCCACTTCATAGACATACTTAATAGTTTAGCCTGTCCACCCATCCATCCACTCGCATACCCAGTTTTAGGCTGTAATCTTTAAAGGAGCAGATTGCCATGTCTTTCTCCCACAGAGCTACTGGGTGGGTTCAAACCACCAGTCTTCCAGTTAGCAGCCAAATGTTTGAAAATTGTGTCACCAGGGTTCTTTACTAGGCCCTATAGCTTGGTTTTCACATGGGTTTGCTGTGATTTGGTGCTGACTTGACAGCACCTAACAACATAGCTTGGTTAAAAATAATGTTAGCAGTTGGGCCCCTCCTGAAGGTCCCACACCCTCCTTCTTTAGCACCAGGATTGCTACCGGGACTCTTCCTCTTTCCCACCCCACCACCACCAAATACTGGGCACTCTACCTTATCCCCATTGTCTTCAGTGGCAGCACGAGGCCAGCCCTACCTGATCCAGTCGGAATTCTGGACTGCCAGCTGACACATGATGAGACGATGCCTGCTCGACACAAGGCCCTGGGAGGCAACAGAACAATCAATAGGAGGCTCCCTCCCTTCCCCACAGGGCCCCTGAAACGCTATCCCAAGCTAACCCTTTATAAAAACACAGCCAGTTTTCACTGATGAGAGGGAATGAGGGGGTGTGATCCTTAAGGAGATTGTCCATCTGCTGGACAGACAAGAACAGGGTGGCAGAGGGGAAAAGAAGGGAATGAAAGGTGTGTGGAGTGTGCCACCTTCAACAGGCCAATAGATGAGTCTCCATTTATGAAGTATCCAGTGTGTGTCTATCTGTTGGATGCTGGGTGATGTAAATGGTTAACATGCTCTGGTGCTAACTAAAAGTTTGGAGGTGTTTATAAAATAAATGTGTGCACAGCACACCAGCGAGCACAAAGAAGCTCTGATGGTGTAGTGCCTAATGCACTTAACTGCTAACCAGAGGCTTGGCAGTTCAAACCCACCAGCCACTCTGTGGAAGGAAGATGGGGCAATCTACTTCTGAAAAGATTTATTGCCTTGGAAACCCAGTGGGGGTCGCTGTGAGTCAGAATGGACTTGACAGTGGGTTTAATTTTTGGTTTTCATCCAGCACATAGATGAGACTGAACTCAGCAAATGTTGCCTTGTCTTACAGCTCAGTCTGGATGGTTAGGTGACTTCCTCCAGAGCCTATCGAGTTGCATTTGTGGGAGGAAGGAGGGATGACTGGTAGTGTTCTAGATTTTCTAGGGCCTGTGGTAGGGATGGAAAGGCAGGAGAGTGAATTTTAAATCAAACTATAAGAGCCATAGACTTTTTTCCACTAAAATCCTGGGAAAGAATTGCCCAGAGCAGCTTAACCCATAACCAGTAGCCAATTTGGCATCAGGGCCAATTTGCACACAGCAGGTGTGCCTGCTCCTCTTTTAATGAGCTCTGATGGGGGCCTGGTGCTGGGAGCAGATGCCTCCTCCTGGGCGAGTGTTGGCGCCTGGTCCTCCCAGCTGCTGCTCTAACACTCGTTCCGTCAAGTCTACTGGAGTCTAGAGATGGGAAGGAATGGGTGTGTTATGCCAGAGGAACTATAAATTTAGACAAGGGAAGCTGAAGGCAGAGAATAAACTCAGTTCGACCCCCTGCTGATAATTTGCATTTCTGCCTCCACCTCCCAAATACTGAATTTACGTTTTAACAAGATTCTCACGTATACTTAAGAATCATCTGGTAAGAGAAAGTGGGAAGAGTGCTGTTACATAGAGGGGATTGCAACGAACATCACGAAACAAAATGTGTATAAATTGTTGAATGGAAAATGAATTTGCTCTGTAAACTTTCACCAAAACTACAATGAAAAATTCACCAAAAAAAAAAAAAAAAAGAACAAAGAATCACCTGGGAATCTATAAGAATCACCTGATGATCTTGTTAAAATGTAGATTTTGATACCGTATAATGGGTAGAAATGCAAACTCTGGCAATGCAAACTCTGGGTGGGGTGGGGGGTTGAAAGGGAATGAACCAATGAACTGGTTCACGTCCTGGCTGGAGGAGGAGAGGGGCAAAGGAAAGAACCCACCTGTTTTCCATAGGAGTCGTGGACAGGAGAGACAATCCCACCAATCACAATAAACCTTCCAGTCTTGTGCAGATAATCCCTGGCTCTTTCTAATTCAGAGAAGAAAATGACATATTACAAAATGAAAGGTGTAGATTAAAGGTGATAATGAAAATCAATAGGTTTCATTCTGTAAGGGTAAGGTTTATTTCCCATCCTGCTTGCCTTTTAAGTAGAAAGTGCCAACTTTCAAAGCATAACATTAGAGATTCAAAAGGTTATGGAACCATATTTCAGCCTCCAAAGCAAACAGATTTAGAAGTCAAGGTGATTAAGCCAGTTGTAAAGGTCCTTTGTTGGCCAAGCCCCGAGTAGCTCAGAGGGGTTTAATACAAGCACCAATTTAAGAGCCATTAGAGCCACAGGATTGGAATTTATCCTATTATCACTTACAGAAATTCTAATGTGGAAGCATAGTTCTGTTTTATTTTTTAAAAAGCCTCCTTATAATATGAAAGGTATGCTGATTGCCTCATTTAGTTACTAAGAAGAGAAAAACCACCAAAACAAATTAAAAAGAGCTTGCATATAATTGGGAGCTCAGATGGTGCGGTTCAAACCCGCTAGCAGCTCCTCTGAAGGAAGATAGAGCAATCTACTTCTGTTCAAGATTTACCACCCAGGCAACCATTCAGGGTAGCTGTGGGAGCTCTGGTAGCATGGTGCCTAAGGCACTTGACTGCTAACCAGAAGGCTGGTGGTTCAATCCCACCGGCCACTCCTTGGAAGGAAGATGGGGCAATCTACTTCCGTAGTGATACTGCCTCGGAAACCCAAGGAGGGATCGCTATGAGTTGGACTATGAGTCGGGTCCAACTCAAGGGCACACAACAACATGAATCCAAATTGACTGGATGGCAGTGAATTTGGGTTTGTTTGGTTTTCCATATAATTAAGGAGAATTAACAATCAGCCATGAAAACCACCATCATCATTACAGTTGGTTAAGAAACCCAAGGAGGGGTCACTATGAATCGGACTCGACAGCAACGGGGTGTTTTTTTTTTTTTTCCTTTTTTGTATAGTTTTGTCTTTTCCAGAATGTCATATAGTTAGAACCATATAGTATGTAGCCTTTTCAGACTGGCTTCTTTCACTTTAGCAAAAAACATTTAAGGTTCTTCCTTGTATTTTTCTAGCTTGGTAGTTCATTTCTTTTTAGCACAAATACTCCACTTGTGGATTTACAAAATGTGGATTTTTTGTTTATCCACCTATTGAACAGTATCTTGGTTGCTTCCAGTTTTTGGTGATTATGAATAAAGCAGCTATAAATATTCCTGTGTAGAATTTTGTATGGACACACATTTACAACTTAATAGGGTGAATTCCTAGGAATGCAGTTAGTTGCTGAATTGCACAATAAGAATGTGTCTAGCTTTGTAACAAACTGTCAAACTGTCTTCCAAAGTGTTTGTTCTGTTTTGCATTCCCAGCAGCAATGAATGCTCTCTATCCTTATCAGCATGCAGTATTGTCAATTTTTTAGATTTTAGTCATTCTAATATTTGCTTTTAAAAAGAGTGGTATTACTCCACTCTTACTTTGAGGCCAAGGACATGTAGAAGGCCTTCTTTAGCTGTCAAAACCAAAACCATTTGGATATCTGTTCTCTTGGCCCATCTTCCTCAGGATCGTTGGCATCTGGTTCTTGGTCACTTCACAGACCCTCTGCTGCAACAGCTGGGTCCTTATTATCCTCCCTGTTCCTGAAGAATGTCCTCTCCTTTCTGCCCACTTACTTGAGCATCTCATTTGCAGCATCCAGCATTCCTGCTCTGTCCAACATCCCTCTCCTCAGCACTTCCTGCTCTACTAGTGTGCTAGGCATCCAACAACAACAAAGCCCCCAAACCAAGCCAGTTGCTGTCAAATTGATACTAACTCATAGCAACCCATGCGTGCAGAGTAGCACTGTTCCATGGGGTTTTCAAAGCTATGACCTCCTGGAAGCCGATCTCTAGGTCTCCCTCCTGAGGTGCCTATGAGTGGGTTCGAACCCCCAACCTTTCAGTTAGTAGTTGAGTGCTTAAACATTTGTACCACTCAAAGATGCTTCCCAGATATGATGCAGTGAATTCCGTGGTGTGGCTCTCCTAGCCATGGTCCTTGTGACTCCCACCAGAAAACTGGGTGGAACAATGGAGATGCAAGGTACTTGTGGTCCACCGAGGGGATTAGATAGCTTGTGAGTAATGTAAATATAGTCCATGGCCCCCATGGGGATGGGACCCTGCAAATAAGGTGTATAGAATTCTAATGTGGGGATTGGTTAGTTTTGTCCTTCTGCTGGGCTAAAAATGAGCCCTCCTAGAGGCAGAAGGGGTGATCTCAGTGTCATCAAGAGAGAAGAACTGGAGGTGGAGTGGAGTGCATCCTTGGTCCTGAGATCCTTGCACTGGACCTCCTTGGCAGAGAGATGGCAGAAATGACAGGCTGAAGAGACCGACTGAGATGACTGGCTGAGGAACAAGAGGCATGAAACAGAGCTGCAGGTTGCTGACCCACTGAGCAAGAAAGCTGAGTGCCTTTGAGCAGAAGACTTGTTGGTAGAGTGGGGTGCACCTAGGTAATCTATCGGCAGAGCGAAAAGAGCTCAGAATATGTCGCTCTTCAGCTCAACAGTCTTTAGTGGTTCCTTATCATTGATTCAATGGTTCTCACACTTTAGAATCACCTGAGAAGACTTGGTTAAAAACGCAGAATTTTAAGTCCCAACCCTACAGATGCTGATTTGTTTACTCTTAACTAGAGCCCAGGAATCTGCATTTCAATAACTTCCCCTGGTGAGTCTGCTGCAAGTGGTCCACAGAATACACTTTCAGCAAAAAAAACATCTGGGATAAAGGTTGTACTCTTTGACTTGGTTTTCAGTCCCCACCCTCCAAGCTTGGTTCTAGCTTACTTAGCTCATCCCTACCTTTGCCATGCCCACAGTCCAACCACAGTGGTTGACTAAACCACCTGGTGAGCATGCTGATGTTGTACAATTTGTGGGTATTTGCTGCAACCCATCACTCTGCTTCAGGAGCACTCCCTCTTTCTGTCTACATTCTGTCAAGGCCAGACTCAAATTATACCTCCAACAAAAAGCCATTCCCATCTCCTGCAGGGAAAATTAATCTATTCTAGTTTATACATGGAAGGAAATTTTCTTTGTTGGTTACCAGGGGTAGGAGGGCAGGGGAGGGAACACTGTTAGATAGGTAGAGACAAGTATTGATTTGGGTGAAGAAGAGGGCAATGTACCAAATGTGAGTGATCAACATGGTGGCTTTGAGAAGAAGAAGATATAGAAAGCTCCATGAGAGGTATAGACAACAAAGATGAACCCTTTTGCATATACAGAATTGTGTTGTCCGTGAAGGCAAACATTGATATACAGGTGGATAGACAGGTAGACAGGCTGAATTATTAGGTATGTCTATGCATGGGGGAGTGTGCCCATGACCATGTATAGGGTTGGTAGACAATGATTCTACACGTGTATTTGTATGTTTTGTAAGAATTTCCAGGTCTGTAGTAGAGCTGACAAGGGACAAGGTTGTAGTCACTCTTGGCCACAGGCAGCTGTGGGCTCTGGACCATGATCGCAAGGGATATCAAGCTCAATTGGCATAATATACTACACAAAAACACTTCCACATCCTACTTTCACAAGTAGCGACTGGGATCTTAAAAGCTTGCAAGTGGCCATCTAGATGCAACAATGGGTCTCTCCTTGTCCAGAGCAAAGAATGAAGAAAACTAAAGACACATGGAAACAATGACGTGTTTCCATGTAACTACAGTCCAAGCGACTGGTACACAATGCAATCCTCGGTCTATACGACTATGAGACCAGAAGAACTAGATAGTGCCCAGCTACCACTGTCAATCACTTGGAGGAGGAGTATCTGTGTAGGAGATCCTGGAGAGAATGGGAGAACAATGTGGAACAAAACTCAAAATCATAAAAAAAAGGACCAAGTTTGCTGGTCTGATAGAGCCTAATGGAACCACTCAGACTATGGCCCCTAGCTGCCCTTCAGGTCTGGAATTGAACCCACTCCTGTGGCTTCCAGACAAACAAAAGACAGGCATATGAGCTGAACATTTACATTAGGTAGATACACTCCTCGGAGAGATCAATCATGGGTGAATAGAAGGGCTGCGTATGCACAGGGAGACAGCTGGGGGGCAAGAGTGCACAGGAGGGAAGGACACAGAGAAGAAGTAACTATGGGGAGGAAGTGGGAAGGGAGCTGTTGCATTGTGGGAAATTGTAGTCAATGTCATGAGACACAGTGTATGTGAGCTGCTGTATGGAAAGTGATTTGCTCTGTATACTTTCACCCAAATCACAATAAAAATAATAGTAAAAAAAAAAAATTAATCTCTCTTGTTCTTTTTTCTCCTTGACCTTAGTATCTGAATTATATCATAGTTTGTTCAAATTACAGGGTGCCACCCATTAGTAGGTTGTGACCAGCTTTTTATTGAAATTTGCAAATACTTTGCTAGAATAGAAGACATTAGGAGATATTAGAGTGTATTGTTAGAGTAAGGGGATTTTTGTTTGAGTTAAATGTGTGTGTATCATATCATATAAAATGTACCTTACTATGAGCTGTAGTAAAAATTAAAAAAAAAAAAAGTAATAATAACAACAGCAGTGAAAATCTATAGCACTCTTCCCAATTTGCCTCATTAGAGCCATCAGTATAGTCTTCTGTTTCCTCATTATCATAAATCTTTGTATAATAATAACTAAAGCCACCTTTACTCTCATATCCCTCTAAGATCCATCATGGTATTCTGTGCTCAGTAAACATTTAGTGAGTTGGATCAAACTGGATGATCACATTTATCCTTCTTCTGAAATTAACTTTTCCAGATCACTTGTCCTTCAGGTTCTGGGGTTGGAGCTCTACTGTGAGGCAGTAAACTTTGGGGCATTACCAGGGAAGGGGGCCCTCATCTTGGGCAGAGAAAAGAGTACTCATCTTCTAATGCAACATGGTTCCTTAGAGCAATTAATTCCCACTAGAAATTCTGGAGTGTGATCTGAGGAACAGAGTGGCTGGCACTCTAGATTGAGATGGACCAGTAGAAGGACACCCTAGAGGGGCAAGAGTAGGCCTGGCAGTTCGTGTAAGCCTCTGCTGCTCAATAAATAAGGCACAATGCTGGGCTCTTAGGAAGCCTTTGACTTGGGTGACAGACTAGACCACATTTGGATCACAGATGTTTTCTTATGCCCACACTGTGTTTTGAAAGGCAATGGAAACAGTCAAGGCTATCTGAACTATAAGCAGCTGCATGCAAATAATGTTATACCAGAGTGCTTCATATATGCATACTGATTGCACACATCCTTTAGCTGTACATCTGGGACCTCTTATCTATAGCCACTTGTGCCTTGGTGGCACAACTGTTGAAGCACTTGGCTGCTAATCAAAAGGGCAGCTGTTTGAAATCTCCAGCAGCTCCATAGGAGAAAGTTGTGGCAGTCTACTTCCATAAAGATTTATAGCCTTGGAAACCCTACGGGATAGTTCTACTCTCCTATAGGGTTGCTATGAGTTGGAATTAACTTGATAGCAGTGATTTTGTTTTGTTTTCAATCTATAGCAAAATTCTTGGCTTTGAGGAACAGGAGCTAGGGCACAAACCTTCAGAAACAATTTATGGTGCAAAATAAGGCATAGGGGTATCATCCTCTGACCTCTTTCAACCTCATGTGGGGGAAATAGTCACCATCAAAAGCTCAAGGCTTATTCCTATGAGGTTTGATAATTTGTTGCAATGGCCACACATGACTCACAAATAATACTCATGATTATGGGGTTTATTAGGGAAGTAACAGGTTATAATTTTTGGTTCAGGAACACTTAAGATACAGTTCTTTCATCAGGACAGTCTCCCCTTTGCTATGCCCTCAGACATGCCTCTCTAGTCCTTGGCCTCTCGGCCTGCCCTCTGTGAAGGAGTCCTGATGGTACACTGGCTGCTAACTGAAAGGTCAACAGTTTGAGCCTACTCGTGGTTTCTCAGGAAAAAAGACCAGGTGATGTGCTCCCATAAAGATTACAGCCTGGGAAACCCTATGGGGCCATCCTATTCTGTTTTATAGAATTGTTATGAGTTGGAATCAACTTGACGGCACACACAACTAAAACAGGTGGAGCAGCCCCTGAAATGTTAGGGTACTATAAAGAAGCTCTACTTCCTCCTCAATCTATCACCACCTCTATCTTGCATGACAAGGATGTTCCTGGACACTGGCAGGGAGCCCACTGGCAGAGCTGTAGCGTGGGCCCTGGAATTTTACTTCATGCCAAGCTTCCCAAATTGTGGTCTATTTTTGTCCATCAGCTCTGCTCCAGGGAAGGAGCCAAATTGCTGTTAACATTTTATACTCAAGTCTGACCCCCCCCCTTTACATTTGGTCTTCTCTCTTTGCCCCTATTTCCATGGAAGAGGGGCCCAAGGCCAGCAGTTGCATTGTATGTCCTTCCCTTGGCACCCTGTGATTGATGACACCATGCCTCAAGGCCCTGGTGGCATAGTGGTTAAGCACTTGGCTGCTAATCAAAAGGCTGGCAGTTCAAACCTACCAACCACTTCAAGGGAGAAAGATGTCTCTGTAAAGTCTGCCTCTGTGAAAATTTACAATCTTGGAAACCCTATGGGGCAGTTCTACACTGTCCTACTCATAGGGTCACTATGAGTCTGAATCAACTTGATGGCAGTAGGTTTGTGTGTGTGTGTGTGTGTGTGTGTGTTATTTTTCTTTTAACTATCTTCAAGTAGTCCTTAGTAGTGCAAATAAATACTCAACTACTAACTAAAAGTTTGGTGGTTTGAACCCACTCAGAGACACCTCAGAAGAAAGTCCTGGCATTCAACTTCTGAAAGATCACACAGCCTTCAAAACTCTATGGAGCATAGGTCTACTTTGCAACACAAGGGGTTGCTGTTAATCTGAATCTATTTGACAGCAACTTGTTTAGTTACTATGTTCAAGGCACTGCGCCAGGTACTATAAGGGACACTGAGGAGTAAAAGTCAAAATCCCATGTCCAAGGAACTTAGGTTTTTGATGGAGCAGCACAATATACACTTGGTTTAGACTATAGATTCCAAAATGAGTGGCAGGGACATTTAGTGCATTAGGGCTCTGGGATAGGAGTGATCACATGGTATGGGGTGGCCTGGTGTGACAATTAAGGTTGTGTGTGAACTTGGCTGGACCGTGATTCCAAGTGGGTTAAGCAGTTGCAATACAATCACCTCCATGATGAGATGTTCTACAAGCAGACAGTTGAAAGGAAGTTTCCTCAGGGGTGTGGCCTGCTTCCAATATATGTATGGACATCCTGGGAACACTCTTTGGCTTTCTGCTGGATCTGGATCTTGCATCTAGCTCATCATCATCTCTGGTCCTTGGAACTGAACCAGTGGCCTTCTGTATAGCCTGTTCATTTTGGGATTGTTGCCTTCAGTGAGCCAACAATCTGCTATTTTACCTGTTGATCTTGAATTCGTCATCCACCAAAACCAGCAGCCTGCTATACTGCCTGCTGACCTTGGGTTCATCTGCCCTTGCAGCTGCATGAATGAAGAAAAGCCTCCAGCTTGACATATGACCCATGAATTTGGGACTTGTCATCCTCATAACTGTGTGAGCCGTTTCCCTGAGATATATTTCTCTCTCTCGCTCTCTCTCGCTCTCAAAGCTTCACTAGTTTTGCTTCTCTAGAGAACCCAGCCTAAGACACCTGGCACTCTTTCCTAGAACAAATGAGGCTTAAGCTGGTCCTGAGAACAGAAAAGGTGAGGAAGACACTCCAGGGAGGCAAAGCATTGTGCACAGATGAACTGAGCCAGGAATTGAGTCTCTCAGTTCTACTGAAGGCTCCGTTTTTTCACTTCTTTTCCTTGAAAAGCAATGAGCCCATTTTCATTGGTTGCCACCAAGGATGTCTCACCCTCCCCACACAATCTGGAGCACTTTTTTTGATCTTTGTCTAGTCCCAGATCTTCTAGCCCCAGTCTCATTAGTTTGGGAAGCAGGCAGCTGGTAATCATACTCTCCTGGCTGGATGATGACTGTGCCAGGCTTCCCACTCTAAGCTGTCTGGCTTAAGCCTTAAAAAGTTTTCAGATGAGATTCCTATTTGAGTCTGAAATAAGTAGGAAAAGGCAGGTTTGTTCCTGATGTTTGAGCCACAGGTGGCCCATGGGAACCCACTGTGTCATCCCTGGGCACTATTAACTGAGCTGTTTGCGGCCTCCAATAAACATAAATTGGGAAGAAACCTTTGGCACCCTACTTCTGAAAAATCAGCCAATGAAAATCCTGTGGATCACAACTGTCCAATCCTGATGTGCATGGGGTCACCAAGTCAGGGTCGACTGGACAGCAGCTAACAACAATAACAACTTATGGATTCACTCTCTACCGGGAGCAATTATCTCTGGTCTTCCTTCAGCTAAGGAGCTCTGGTAGCACAGTGCCTAAGGCATCTGACTACTAACCAGAAGTTAAACCCACCAGCCACTCCACAGAAGCAAGACTGGACAATCTACTTCTGTAAAGATTTACCACCTCAGAAACTCAATGGGGGTCGCTATGAGTCGGAATTGACTCAGTGGCAATGTTGTTGTTATGTGCTGTTGAATTGGACCCAACTCATAGCGACCCCTCCTTGGGTTTCCAAGGCAGTATCATTATGGAAGTAGATGGCTCAACCTTCCTGCTGAGGAGTGGCTGATGGGTTTGAACTGCTGACATTCTGGTTAGCAGTCAAGTCCTTAGGCACTATACTACCAGAGCTCCCAATGGCATCGTTTTTTGTTTTTTTTTTCCTTCAGCTGCGCAGCCCCGCCCCTGGCTGGTCATCTACAAATGCCAGAGCAACTGGGGCAAAGGATGGGGATACCCCAGCATAATGGCTTCTCCCTCACTTCCCTCCCTTCCCCCTTAGCTACAGGAGAAACAATGAAATAAGAAGCATCTTGAGCTTACAAGGCCACAATAGCTTGTATTCCTTCACAGTGAAGGACATCCACTTAGTCCTGTTTCTCTGACTCAGGGAGCCGTAAGGTGGCAGTTACATTTCCTGAGGGGATCATAGGTATCCAGATGTGTTATGTTCTCCTCAATCTCTGTGGGTGGTAGCTAACCTACAGGAGGGGTGGGCTGGGCCAGTATGTACACGAGGATGAGGCTCAGGTACCTAACAGACTTATGCACTACAATCCTTGAGAAGCCCTACTGAAGCCATAGAATCCAGTTCTCTTGACCACCTGGCCCTCCCACCAGTGCCCTTCACTACCATTGCACCCTCCTCAAAACAAAACAAAACAAAAAAACACAAAACACCAACCAAACCAATTGCCATCAAGTTGAATCCAATTCATGGCAACTCCATGTGTGTTATTGTATAACTGTGCTCCACAGGGTTTTCAATGGCGGAATTTTCAGAAGGAGATTGCCAGACCACTCTT
>NW_006921630.1:11626059-11627342 GCF_000298275.1 Orycteropus afer afer
GCATTTCCTTTACTTCCTGGATTTCCATCCATTTGTCTCACTTTTATAGCCACTGCTACCAGCCACTCCTTGGAGGGAAGGTTGGGCAATCTACTTCCTTAGTGATACAACCTCGGAAACCCAAGAAGGGGACACTATGAGTTGGATCTGACATCTGATTTGATGGCAGTGCATTGATTGGTTAGTTGGCTACTTGCAGCTCTGAACTGAATGGCTCTGAACATGACTGGCACCACTGCTTCCTCACTACTGCTGCTCCTATTTGCTCCACTGCCTCTAGCTTGGGAGAGTTTGAGTGCCTTTGTCTTCATAGCTGAGAAATGATTTTTGGCCTCCATGTCCACAACTGTCACCTCTGACAGACCTAGCCGGGGTGAACCTTTCCCAAGCTCCCCTCTGGGACATATCACCCCAGAAGTCTGGCCCCCATTCAAATCCTTTGCCCTTGAAAAGCTCTCCCACTCCCTGATACCCTCACCCTCCCCTCTCCAAGCTAAGCTCCAGACTTCTTGGAAGATTTTTGGTATTTATTGTTGAAAAAGATTTTTTTGTATTTACTTCTTCAGAAATGAAAAGCTAAATATATATGTAAAATGATGGCATGAACTGGTTTCCCCTTCAGTGAGCCTCATAAACACATGAGAGAATTATTTTTGAAACCCACAGACTGGAATACTAAGTATAACTGGGTAGGTGGGTGGACTGGGGCGGGGGATGGAGTGGAAGGTGAGGGGGAAGGCATAAGGACAGAAAGAGTAGGTATGATGTAGAAAACCCCTGTACAGTTTTACATTAGGGTGTCTGTGTCATTTGCATGAATTCAGGTTCTATTTTTAAAAACAAGTCTGTTGATCCACACTTTATTAGCCTTTTTGAATGCAAGTAAGAAATGATATAGGCTTCTTACTTGGGGACCAGACTTTGAAATATAATTTATCTAGGAAATGTTGTTGTTATGTGCCGTTGAGTCAGACTTGACTCATAGCGACCCCTCCTTGGGTTGCCGAGGTGGTATTACTACGGAACTAGATCACCCAACCTTCCTTCTGAGGAGTGGCTGGTGGGTTTGAACCGCCAGCCTTCTGGTTAGCAGTCAAATGCATTAGGCACTACGCCACCAGAGCTCCTTATCTAGGAAATAGCTTTGTTTATAACAGGTAAAACAGGTGGGAGACTATTGGGAGTATTGGGAGAGTATAAAACCAGTTGCCATTGAGTTAATTCTGACTCATGGTGCCTCCATGTGTGTCAGGGTAGAACTGTGTTCCAAGAGTTTTCAGTGG
>NW_006921630.1:11634700-11656931 GCF_000298275.1 Orycteropus afer afer
ATGTGATCATGCTGAGGCTGTAGTGCTGGGACTGTAGAAAGGTTATAAATTGCTTTTCTCCTAAAAAGGAGCTCTGGTGGTGCAGTGCTTAAGGCATTTCACTGCTAAATGAAAGGTTGGTAGTTCGAACCCACAAGCTGCTCCACAGTTGAAAGATGAGGCAATCTGTTTCCGTAAAGATTTTCAGCCTTGGAAACCCAGTGGGGATCACTATGAGTCAGAACTGACTTGATGGCAGTGAGTTTGTTTTTCTCCTAAAAAATATCATTGGAAAAAACAGTTTCCTTTCCAACTTTCTTATTTGTGTTCATTTTTCTCTCTGTTTCCCCAAGAGTCAGTAGAAATATCTTCCTGGAACAAGGGCCCCTTGCTAGGTAACCAACTGTCCAGCTTTGCACAAGACTTCCCTAGTTTTAGCACTGAAAGTCTTACTACGTCATGTTCTTCTAAAGAACAAGTATCAATTCCCATAGAAGTAGAGAAAAGAAATCAGCTCATAGAAAAAGACTCTTTCAGGGACAAAAAGGACACAATTTTAATGTAATTCCATTGTTGTTTTAAATTTTTCTCTTTAAAGTAACACATAAGCAAAGAAAACCATGATAACCTATGTTGTTACTGTTGTTAGTTGCCACTGAATCAATTCCAACTCTTGGTGACTCCATGTGTGCAGGGCAGAATTGCTCCATAGGGTTTTCAAGGCTATGACCTTTCTAATGCACATCAACAGGCCTATTTTCCGGTGCCTCTGCACCAGAAAATCTTTCCACTAGTAGTGGAGCACTTAACCATGTAGGTGCCACCCCAGCCACCTACAATCACCTATAAATATTAAAAAACAATGTCCCTGAAAATTTTCAGATTAAGAAACTGTGGAAGTTAAAGTTATGTGTCAACTTGGCTGGGCCTGGTTTTGAGTGGCTGGGCAGCTGGATGTAATTATTCTCCATAATGAGACTGGTAATCGACTCCATGGCATAATCTACTGGAGCAGCAGTGTAGCTGCCTTAGGGATGTGGTCTGCTTCCAGTATATAAGGAGAAATTTTGAGAAAGGTCTCTGAGTTTTTTGGCACACCCTGCATGTAGCTGAGTCTTCATTTAGCAGCTTGCCATGTTGTCTGCTGATCTTATTATCCCTGTACTTGAACCAGTGGCCTGTCATGTTGTGTGATAATCTTGGGACTGTGCCATTTTACTTGTCAACCTTGGGTTTATTAGGCTCAGCAGCCAGCAGCTGCCTGAGTGAAGAGGCACCTCTAGCTCCAGTAGGCTGGGAACAAGAGGCAGAGCTGAAGCCCAAGGTTGAGGGGCTTTCATCCAGCCCCTAGAGCTGGCACTTTGAACTCAGACTTCTAGCCTCCTAAACTGTAAGAGAATAAATCCCTGTTTGTTCAAACTACCGATTTGTGGTAATTTCTGTTAGAGCAGTACAAAGTAACCAAAACAGAAACCTATCCCACCTAGGGGGCAACAGAGTGTAAAGTTATAGGCTCTGGAGCTGGATCACCTGGGTTCAAATCCTGCCCCAGTCGTTAAAACTTGGGTGACATTGGATTAATTACTGTTTTGGTTACCTAGTAGTGCTCTGACAAGAATATACCACAAATGGGATGGCTTAAACAAACAGGAGTCTATTCTCTTCATTTTGGAGGCTTTAAGTCCAAGTTCAAAGTGCCAAGCTCTAGGAGCTGGGTAAAAGCCCCTCAACCTTGGGCTTCAGCTGTGCCTCTTGCTCCTGGCCCACTGAAGCTAGAAGCTTTTCTTCACTTAGACAGCTGCTGGCTGCTGAGGCTGACAAGCCCAAGGCTAACAAGCAAAAAGGCACAGTCCTGATGTTACCAAACCACATGGCAGGCCATTAATTTAAGCCCATTGTAAGTTCCCAGGTCATCAGAGCATGGCAGGCTGCTGAACAATGACACAGCTACATGTAGGATCCAGATGTGCCATAAGCTAGAGACCATTCCCAAAGCTGCTTCTTATATACGGGAAGCAGACCACATACCCAAAGCAGCTACTCAGCTGCTTGTGGTAGATCACACCATGGAGTTGATTGCCAGTCTCATCATGGGGAATAACTATCACCAGCTGCCCAGCCACTCAATCAGGCCCAGCCAAGTTGACACACAAATATAACCACCAGTTACTTAGCTGCTTTGGCTGCTGATGTATTTCTATGCTGGAGATGAAAATATTACCCAAGCCAAGGGTTGTTAGATGATAGGTGCAAAGAGCTTGGGCTATCACCTGACCCTCAAGGACTTTTGGCCACATTATTATTTCTCGGTGAAGTGTGACAACTCCTTTAGGGAGGAAAGTGATGTGGACCAAGGAAATCTCAACAAACTCTTTTTAAAAAATATGTAGCCTTTGGAAATGGATATTGGTGATGGTTGCCCCACACAGTAAATGCAATTAATGTCACTAAATTGTACACTTGAAAATAGTTTTAAAATGGCAAATATTTTGTTATATATATTTACCACAATAAATATTTTAAAAACTGTATCTTGCCAGTACAAGTATTAAGTCTTACTTTAAATCAGGAAAGTTTGTCAGTGGCCTCCTGTTTTGGTTACTTGGTGCTGCTCTAACAGAATATATACCATAAATGGATGGCTTTAACAAAGAAGAGTTTATTCTCTTACAGTTTAGAAGGCTAGAAGTCTGGGTTTAAAGTGCCAGCTCTAGGGGCTGGATGAAAACCCCTTGACCTTGGGCATCAGCTCTGCCTCTTGCTCCCAGCCCACTGGAGCTAGAGGTGCCTCTTCACTCAGGCAGCTGCTGACTGCTGAAGCTGACAAACCCAAGGCTGACAAGTACAATGGCTCAGTCCCAAGATTATCAAACAACATGGCAGGCCATTAGTTCAAGTCCAGAGACAGTCCTAAGATAAGCAGGAAACATTGCAATGCTGCTAAATGAAGACCTGGCTCTAAGCAGGGTGCAAGCATGCCAAAAACTGCAGACCATGCCTAAAGCTTCTCCTCATATACTAGGAGCAGACCATCCTTAAAGCAGCTACTCAGCTGCTCACAGTAGATTCCACCATGGAGTTGATTACCAGTCTTATCATGGGGAATACTACATCCAGCTACTTGTTGTTGTTGTTGTTGTTTGCTGTCGAGTCGGCCCTGACTCATAACGACCCCTCCTTGGGTTTCTGAGGCAGTATCACTACGGAAGTAGGATTGCCCAACCTTCTTTCCGAGGAGTGGCTGATGGGTTTGAACCGCCAGCTTTCTGGTGAGCAGTCAAGTGCCTTAGGCACTATGCTACCAGAGCTCCCACATCCAGCTACTTAGCCACTCAAAACCAGGCCCAGCCAAATTGACACATAACCTTAACCACCACACCCCCATTAAGTTACTGCCGTCAAGTCGATTCTGACTCATAGCAACCCTGTAGAACAGAGTAGAACTGGGTTTCTAGAATAGGGTTTCCAAAGCTGTGAATCTTTACAGAAGCAGACTGCCTCATCTTTCTCCTACAGAGCACCACCGATCTTCCAGTTCGTAGCTGAGCACTTAACCACTGCACCACCAGGGCTTTCAATGGCCCCAGTGAGATATTTGTCTTGGTAATTGCTGCCTCTTTTGTCCTACCTATCCTTAGAGAGAGCAGATATTCTCCTCTCAGCTTGGGAGGCCATCTCTGAAACCAAGTACCTGACCCTTACCAGACCCTGACCTCTCCTCTTTAAGAGAAACCAAAGGATTCTGAGTAATCTTGGAGTAGCCAAAATTGAGGATGTGTGCTGCACTTGGGCATATTTTGACCCATGTTAGAACCTTCACCTAGCTGCAAGGATGTGTGTGGATGATGGATGGGAGAGAGGGTTGTGTGCAGGAAACATCAGCCTGGCCCACTGCCCTCCCGTTATGGATTGAGCTCTGCTGACAGTGAGGCAGAGGAGGTTTCTACTGCGATGGATGAGGCTGCTATGAAAGGTTTCATTTGTCTGATAAGATTCTCAGAGCTCACACAGGATTTTGTGGCTTCTTCCTGAACTGCCCTGGAGATTACTTGAGGGGTCAGTTGGGACATCAGTAAAAAACAATCTTAGAATGGCTTTCAGAAATAGAGTGTGAAATAAGACACCGTTCTTGTGTATCAGTGAAGGAAAATTTTTAAAATGATATTAATTAGTGTTGTTGAGGGGAAGTAAGTACTCTATCACACTGGTGGTGTGAGTATAAATTGATAAAGCCTTTTAGGAAAGCAATATGGCAGGCAGCATCTATCAAAATGACAAATGTATATAACCTCTGATCTGGTAATTCCATTCCAGGAATCTGTACTACAGAAAAACGGCACATGAGCACAGAGATGTATCACAAGGATGTTTCACTCTGGAATCATTTATAATAGTAAAAAAAAAAAATAAAATAAAATAAAATATATATATATATATAAGGAAGCTGGTAAACAAATTATGGTACATACATCTGAAGGAATATTATGTAGCCATCATAAAGAATGAGGCCTGATGCATGCCACAACATGAACTTTGAAAACATTATGCTTGGTGAAATATGTCAGTCAAGAAAGGACAAATACTGTGCCATCTCACTTATTTGAAATAAGCAAATACATGTTGTTAGTGCCATTGAGTCAGTTCCAACTCACAGTGATCTTATGTACAACAGAATGAAACATTGCTTGGTCCTAAGCTATCCTCACAATTGTCATGTTTGAGCCACTGTTACAGCCACTATGTCATTCATCTGGTTGAGAGTCTTCCCCTTTTTCACTGACCCTCTACCAAGCATCATATCTTTCTCCAGGGATTGGTCCATTGTGTCTTAAAATGACCGAAGTACAAGAGAGGAAGTCTGGCCATTCTTGCTTCTAAGGAGCGTTCTATCTGCACTTCCTTTGAGACAGATTTATTCATTCTTCATAAGGAGCTCTGGTGGTGCACTACCTAAGGCATTTGACTGCTAACCAGAAGGTTGGTGGTTCAAACCCACCAGCCACTCCATGCAAGAAAGATGGGGCAATTTACTTCCATAAAGTTTTGCCACCTTGGAAACCCAATGGTTGCTATGAGTCAGAACTGACTTGACGGCGGTGAGTTTGGTTTGGTTTGATTTGGTTTAGCAGTCCATGGTATATTCAATATTCTTTCCAACACCATAATTCAAATGTATCAATTCTTCTTTGATCGTCTTACTCATTATCTAATTTTCATATACATATGAGGTGATTGAAAATACCATGGCTTGGATCTGGGGCACCTTAGTCCTCAAAGTGACTCTGCTTTTTAACATTTTAAAGCAGATATTTGCAGCAGATTTGCCTGATGCACTATGTCATTTGATTTCTTGACTGCTGCTTCCATGTGTGTTGATTGTGTATCAAAGTAAAATGGAATTATTGACAACCTCAATCTTTTCTCCATTTATCATGATGTTGCTTATTGACCTAGTTGTGAGGATTTCTGTTTTCTTTATGTTGAGGTGTAATCCATACTGAAGACTATAGTCTTTGATCTTCGTAAGTGCTTCAAGTCATCTGCACTTTCAGAGAGTAAGATTGTGTCATTTGCATATCACAGGTTGTTAATGAGTCTTCCTCCAGTCCTGATGCTGCATTCTTCTTCATATAGTCCAGTTTCTGATTATTTGCTAAGCATATAGATTGAGTAAGCATGGTGAAAGGATACAACCCTGATGCTCACCTTTCCTGATTTTAAACCATGCAATATCCCCTTGTTCTGTTCAAATGACCACAATTAAGTGTTCTGGAATCCCCATTCTTCTCAATATTTCCATAATTTATTATGATCTGCACAGTTGAATGCTTTTGCATAGTTTATAAAACACACAGGTAAGCACCTTTCTGGTATTCTTTGGTTTCAGCCAAGATTCATCTGACATCAGCAATGATATCCCTCATTCCACGTCCTTCCTCTTCTTCTTTTTTTTTTTTTTGAAAAGAAAGCAAATATACAGCACCAAAAGTCATCAGTAATTATCAGGGGTGGGAGAGTGTGGAGGACAGAGTACTTTTTGCTTAGGGTGAGATGAGTTTATGTTAATGGTGGTGGAATAATTTAGAAAGGATATTGAGAATGGTTGCATAACTTAAAGACTGTAATCAATACCACTGAATTATACATGTGGAAATTATAGAATTGGCATATGTTTTGTTGTGTATATTTTTACCACAATAATAATAATAATAATAATAAGTACAGCAATATTCACAGCAGCATTATTTACAATAGGCAAAGGGTGGAAATGACCCAACTTTCCATCAACCAATGAAAAGATCACAAAATGGGGTACATACATATAATGGAATTTTATTCAGCCATAAGATTAATGAAGTTCTGATACATACAGGGTGGATGGACCTTAAAAACCTTATGCTAAGTGAAATACATTAGACGCAAAAGTGCAAATACTATACGATCCCACTTATATGCCACCACTTATCAATTTATCATACTGTGGTTGGTTGACATGCTGCTATGATGCTAGAAGCCAGGCCACCACTATTTCAAATACCAACAGGGTCACAGATGCTGGAAAAGTTTGAGCAGAGCTTCCAGACTAAGACACACTAGGAAGAAAGGGCTAGTGCCCAAAATTAGCCAATAAAAACACTATGGCTCACAATAGAATATTGTCTGATATAGCACTAGAAGATGAGCCCTTTAGGTGGGAAGGCACTCAAAATACACACTGGCCACAACAATGGACTTGAACATACCAACAATCATGAGGATGGCACAGGGCCAAGTAATGTTTCATTCTGTTGTACATGGAGTTGCCATGAGCAGAGGGCAACTCTATGGCAACTACAACCACCACATGTATGAAATATCTTCTTGTTGTTAAATGCCATTGTGTTGATTTGGACTCATGGTGACCCCATGAGTTACAGCACAGAAGTGCTGAATAGGGTCTTCTTGGCTGTAATCTTTATGGAAGCAGATTGCCAAGTCTTTCTCCTGCAGAGCCACTGGGTGAGTTTGAACCATCAATCTTTCAGTTAGTAGCTGAGTACTTAACTGCACCACCAGGGCTCCTTGTGAAATATCTAGAATAGGCAGGTGCATAGAGATAAGGTAGAAGAGTGGTTCCCAGGGGCTGGAGGGTAGGAGGAATGGGGAGTTATTCCTAATAGGTACTGAGTTTCTCTTTGGAGTGATGGAAAGTTTTAGAAATAGATAGTGGTGATGGTTGTAGAACATGGTGAATGTAATTAATGTTCCTGAATTGTACATTTAAAAAATGGCTAAAATGGCATATATTGTTATATATGTTTTACCACAAAAACATTAAGAAAACAAAGTAGAATGAGGTAGCCCTATATGCTCTGACATGAAAAGATGTCCAAGACACATTGTTTGGTGGCGGTGGTGGTGGTGGGATCAAGCCACAGAACAATACAGAAAGTATGTTGTTGTTATTGGCTGTGGAGTCAGCTTTGACTCATGGCAATCTCTCATTCACAGAGCTAAATCATTCCATAGGGTTTTCAAGGCTCTGGCCTTTTGGAAGCAGATCACAAAGCTTCCCCCCCCCCCCAATTTTATTTATTTTGTTATTGTTGTTGAGAATACACAGAGCAAAACATTTATCCATTCAATAGTTTCTATATGCACAATTTAGTGAGACTGATTACATTCTATGAATTATACAATCATTCTCACCCTCCTTTTCTGAGTCATTCCTCATTAGCTTAAGCTCACTGCCCCCTAAGGTTCCTATCTAATCTTTCGAGTTGCTGTTGTCATTTGATCCCATATAGATAGTTCTTAAAAAAGCAGATAATTTTCACTAGTTCAGCTAAACTGCTGTTCAGTTTTAAGATGACTTCAGGGGATACTTTTGGTTCAAGGTTTAAAGATTATCTCAGGGCAATAATTTCAGGGGTTCATCTACCCTCTATGACTCCAGGAAATCTAGAGTCCATGTGGATTTGAAATTCTGATTTGCATTTTCCCCTTTTGATCAGGATTCTTCTACAGAATCTTTGATCAAAACGTTCTGTAGTAGTGAGGCATCATCCAGTTCTTCTGGTCTCATGGTGGGAAAGGCAGCTGTTCATGAAGGCAATTAGCCACACATTCCATATTCTCCCCCTATTCCTGAATCTCCTTCCTTTGTTGCTCCAAGTGATTATAGACCAACTGTTGTGTCTTGGATGGCCCTTAGCAGGCTTTTAAGACCCCAGACATTACACTAGGAACTAGGAGGTAGAACAGAAGCACTAAACACTTTATTAGCCCAATTAACAACAATAAGGAATCAGGCACACAAAGGTCAGAAGGGAAAGTGTTGCAGATGGCGGAAGCAGCTGGTTGAAAGGCCTGGAGGTGGAATAGCCAGTCTAGACCACAGTGAAGAGCAACAGGTGCTCAAGTTAGAGGTTTGAAGAGGGAAACATGGAAGTGCTTTGTGAGCCTTGGGGAAGAAGTTTTGAGTTTTATTCTAAGCCATTGGAAAGTTTTAAGTAGAAGAATGATTTCAGTTACATTTCTGAAAGATCATTTGGCTTTTTGGTGGAAAATAAGTTGTCAAGGAACAAAGGTGGAGGCAGGGAGACCAATTAGGAGATGATTACAGGTATCCAGGTAAAGAATAACAGAGGCAAGAACCTAATCTCCTTGCTTTGTGTCATTTACCTCTGAATTAGGTACAGTAATAGGTGCCTTATAAGGTTTGTGATAACTAAGATTTTATGTTAAGAAATAAAAAGAATAAGTGGAGAGTAACGTTGCAGTAGATTCAAATTATGTCACAGCTCATTAATTATGCAGATTACTTTGTTATGCTGGTATCTGACCTAGTCAAATCTTGTCCCCAGAACACAGCAGTTTATTGGTTATTATATCATAAGTCTTTAAAATAGGTAGCAGCCCTGCCCCTCCAAATTCAAGAGTCAAAAGAAGACTCATCAATTATATAAAAACTGTACAAAATACATAAGTAAGGGGTAAGGTGGACTGATAAAGGCACCCACTTACAGTATTTTTGTTATAGCAGCATTAGATAACTAAGACAATCGAGAAGATGGTGTAAGACTGGGCAATATTTTGTTCTGTTATACAAGGTCTCCAGGAGCAGAGCCAACTCGAAGGCAACTGACAAAAACAACCAGGAGTAAGGGCCCATATTCTCATGCTCTTAAATGTACTCTGTATGTTCTTAAGCATACTTCTGTGTGTGTGTGCATGTTTCGTTGTTGTTAATTTTTTAGATAAAGTTACAATACTCCCCAGAAGATAAGACTTTATTTTTTCATTACTAAAGATTTTCTTTCTGGTAAATCTTTTCAGCACTTCTGAAAATATAGGGTGGATACCTGAGGAATCATGGAAATTTACCCTGGGTGGTCCACAGCTCCAGTTTTGGAATGTAAAAGAATGTAAAAGATGAGTTTTGTGGCCTTCTACTGAAAGGGCACTTCTAATTAGAGAGGGAAGAGAAAGATTGCCTGGATTAGGTAAGTCTGGAGAGTGATACCTAGGAGAGGCTCAGATGGATTCTCCCAAACATTCTTCAGATGCCATATTTCTAACTGTTCAAAGACCTTGGCTTGGTAATCTAGTTCTTAGTATCTCTGGGTCAGCTTCCTGTGCTACCTTTATCTTGAGACTGCTTTCAAAAACTCCTTGCATGAACAGCCAGGCTCTGACACAGTTCTAACTACTTTGGAATGAGAACCCAGAATAATGCAGCAAACCCTGTCTTCTGGAATTCTAATAGGCAAATACCTGAGATATCAAATCATAACTAATTCTTTCCCTTCAATTAGCCAGAGCTTGAATCAAGCGCCTCCATCCTGCCCAGACTCCATCCTGTCTCCAGTGGTTTCCCAAGAAGATCTCTATTTCTAAGGATGTTCCAGATCAGTGGTTCTCAATCGGGGGTGATTTCCCCCCAGAAAATATTCGAAACATATGGAGATATTTTTGGTTGTCATAACTGGAGATGGGAATGCTACTGGCATCTACTAAGTAAAGGTCAGGATGTTGCTAAACATTCAACAAAGCAAAGGACAGCCCCCCAAACACACATACCCAACAAAGAATCATATGGTCCAACATGTCAGCAGTGCCAAGATTGAAATACTCTGTTCTAGATAAATAAAACAAGCCCTCTGCCTTAGTTATCTAGTGTTTTCTTCGTTATAACAGAAATATCACAAGTGGGTGGCTTTAATGAACAGAAATTTATTTCCTCACAGTTTAGAAGGCTGGAAGTCTGAATTCAGAGCACTGGCTCTGGCGGTAGGAAGGCTCTTTCTCTGTTGGCTCTGAAGGAAGCTCCTTGTTTCTTTTCAGCCTCTGTTCCTCAGTTCCCTGGTGATCTTGTGACATGACATCTCTTTCCCCCTACCTCTGCTTCCTTGCTTAATTTGCCCTTTTTTATCTCAAAAGAGATTGATTTAAGACACACCCTACACTAATATTGCCTTATTAACAATAAAGAAAACCCAATCCCAAATGGTATTATAACCAAAGGGATAAGGTTTAGAATTTACCCCACATATTTTTTGGGGACACAATTCAATCCATAACAGCCTCCATCTGAAGGGTGAAGTGCAAATTAACACTGTAATGATAATATAGGTTGGAAGAACTAGAGTCCCAAGTGAAGAAAAAACAAGGGCTTTGGGAGCCTCAGAGTCCACCTTTAAGCACAAAACCAAACCCAACCCATTGCCATTGAGTCAGTTAAGACTCATAGCAACTCCACAGGACAGAACAGTACTGCCCCATAGGTTTTCCTGGCAATAATCTTTACGGAAGCAGACTGCCACATCTTTCTTCCACAGAGCAGCTGGTGGGTTTGAACTGTCAACTTTTTGGTTGGCAGCCGAGCACTTAACCAGTTTGCCAACAGAGCTCCTCTTTTAGCACAAAGGGATTGTTATGGGAAAAAGTGATAAGCTTAAATACCATTGTGACAAAATGTCCTACATGACAAAGGGACTTCCAAACCATCCAGAAGGGTTGTAAGAGATTAGTCCTAAAGTTCCTGCTCACATGGAGAGCTGCCCTGCCTGGGTGAAGGGCAATGATGTGGAACAAGCTTCTGCTCACCTGCCTTCTTCCTTTTCCATTTGCTCCCTTCCCTTTGCTTTTACAAGCCAAGTCCCAGTCTAGTATGCCAGGCATCCACTAGTCTGAATTGGATGGAAGGACTGGCTACTGGGCAAAGTAGTTAAATGCACAGGAATTTTGGAATGAGACAGACCCAGAGATTTGGGGAATTCTTGGCCAAAGATCAAGCCAGACCCTTTAACCTTGCAAGCCTTAATTAATTAATTAATTGGTTCTTTATGAAAAGCTATGAGGGAATGATTCATAGTCAACAGTGAAAAGGGGTATTCAGTAGGCTTTTATTTTCTAGAGTTGAAATAATATTATATAATAATTAGGTAAAACTAACTGCGCTGGTTTCTTGGCATCTGCTGGTAAGGATTCTCTGTCTCTCTCTCAAAAGTTCAAATGGCAGGGACCTCTTTGTACCACCTTGGCAGGACTACATAAAGAGGCTTGACCGCAGTCATGCTGCCTGCCAGGAACTGCCCACTGCCCCCAGGGTGGGGTACATCGGGGTTTATTCTATAACCCAGGTGATTCAAAACCGAAACCAAACTCACTGCTGTTGAGTCGGATCTGACTCATAGCAACCCCTCCTTGGGTTTCCAAGGCTGTATCACTAAGGAAATAGATCGCCCAATCTTCCTTCTAATGAGTGGCTGGTGGGTTTGAACTGCCAGCCTTCTGGTTAGCGGTTAAATACCTTAGGTACTATGCTACCACAGCTCCTCCTGGGTGATCAATGGCTATGAAATCTGGTTATTACTTTTCTTTTCTTGTGTAGGCATCTAGAAGCAGGTGTCTTCTCAGAACAGACTAAGATAACAGTTGTTCGTACCATACTTCTGCCCCTGGTACCATATTCAATGTACTTTAGTGATAGGAATTTATTGTTATTTCTTTTCTATATTTTAAAATTTTGAAATAATTTCAGACTACCTTAGTTTCCTAGTGCTGTTGTTACAGAAATGGCATCAAAGAACAGAAATTTATTTTCTCACCCTTCTGGAGGCTAAAAGTTCAAATCAGGGTCTTGGTTATGCCAATCCTTGACTTGTTGGTAGCCCTGTTTGCTGGTTCCTTGGCTTGTAGAAAATTCTCACCTGGCATCTCTTCCCCATGTGTGAATCTCTGTGTCGACTCTTGCCTTTTTATAACTCAGAAGTGATTAGGTTTAGGCCCATCCTACACTGGTATGGCTTCATTAACATTACAAAAGAAACCCACTATTTCTAAATAGGATTACATCTACAGATTCCAGGGCATGAGGAATTCAACACATATTTTAAGGGGATACAATTCAATCCATTACAAAGACTTAACAACAAGTTATAAGAATAGTGCAAAGACAGGGGACATCAAGCTCAACTGGCATAACATACTACACAAAACATTGTTCCACCTCCTATTTGGTGAGTAGAGACTGGGATCTTAAAAGCTTGCAAGCAGCCATCTAGATGCAACAATGGGTCTCTCCTTGTCCAGAGCAAAGAAGAATGAGAAAAACCAAAGATGTGTGGAAACAATTAGTCCAAGTGACTGGCACACCATGCGATCCACAGCCTATACGACTATGAGACCAGAACAACTAGATGGCGCCCAGCTATCACTGTCAACCATTCGGAGGGGGATCTATGTAGGAGATCCTGGATACAATGTGGAACAAAACTCAAAATTTTTTGGAAAAAAAAAAGACAGGGACCAGGTTTGCTGCTCTGAGAGAGCCTGCTGGAACCACTGAGACTATGGCCCCTAGCTGCCCTTCAGATCTGGAATTGAAGCCATACCTGTGGTTTCCAGACAATCTTGTCATTTCTTCCATTTGCTTTAACTACTCTCCACTCAAGGGCAAGTTTCAGAGTCTCTTCTATCATCCATTTTGGTCTTCTCTTCTTTTCTCATCTTTTTAGTGATCTCTTGCTTTCTTCATGGATGATGTTCTTGATAAGCTCCCACAATTCTTCTGGTTTTCGGTCGTTGGTGTTCAATGCATCATATCTATTCTTTAGATGATCTCTAAATTCAGGAGGGATATAGGAGGGATCATATTTTGGCTCTCTTGGACTTCTTTTAATTGTTTTTAACTTCAAGTTGAACTTGCATATGAGCAGTTGATGGTCTGTTCCACAATCAGCTCCTGGCCTGGTTTTGCTGAAGATATTGAGCTTTTCCACCGCCTCTTGCCACAGATGTAGTCAATCTGATTCCTGTGTGTTCCATCTGGTGAAGTCCACATGTAGAGCTGTCATTTGTGTTGCTGAAAAAAGGTGTTTGCAATGAACAAGTCGTTGGTCTTGCAAAATTCTACCATACGAGTTCCAGCATTATTTCTGTCATCAAGGCCAAATTTTCCGACTACCGGTGATTCTTCTTTGTTTCCAACTTTTGCATTCCAGTCACCAGTGATAGTTAACACATCCTGATTGCATGTTTGGTCAATTTTAGACTGTAGAAGCTGATAAAATTCTTCAATTTCCTCATCTTTGGCTTTGGTGGTTGGGGCATAAATTTGAATAACAGTCATATTAACGGGTCTTCCTTGTAGGCATATGGATATTATCCTATCACTGACAGCATTGTATTTCAGGACAGATCTTGAAACATCCTTTGTGATGATGAATGCCACGCCATTCCTTTTCAAACTGTCATTCCCAGCATAGTAGATCATATGGTTGTCTGATTCAAAATGGCCAAAACCAGTCCATTTCAGCTCACTAATAAGGAAGGTTGGGCAATCCTACTTCCGTAGTGATACTGCCTCGGAAACCCAAGGAGGGGTCGCTATGAGTCAGTGCTGATTCGATGGCACATAACAACAACAACAACAACAATGCCGAGGATATCAATCTTTATGCGTTCCATTTCATTTTTGACAACTTCCGATTTTCCTAGATTCATACTTCATACATTCCATGTTCCGATGATTAATGGATGTCTGCAGCTGTTTCTCTTCAATTTGAGTAATGCCACATCAGCAAATGGAGGTCTCGAAAGCTTTACCTTATCCATATGAGTAAGGCTGGGTTTACTCTGATGATGCAGCTCTTTCCCAGTCCTATTTTGAGAGCCTTCTAACCTAATCGGACTATTCATAAAGTTGCACGATAATGTAATTCATATTACTATTCCTTTTAAATCCCTTAAGAGTAAGTTGCCACCTTATAAATACCTTATAAACACCTTATCAATATCTCAGTGTATATTTCCTAAGAAAAAGGACATATTAGTGACAGTTTATCAAGTTCATCTGTTTTCAGTGAAGGAAAGATGGACACTTGGGAAAAATGTCTGGGCCTGAAAAACAGAATTCTCCAGGGATTTCATGATATATCTGGGTTCAGATCCTGGTTCTCCTACTTTCCAGTCAGTAATTTTATTTCCAAGTCTCAGGTTTTTCATATCTAAGATGGGGATGAAGTCTCTGGGTGGTGTAAATGGTTAATACACTTGGCTGCTAACCAAAAGGTTGGCAGTTTGTAGCCACCCAGAGGTACCTTGGAAGGCAGCCTGGCAATCTACTTCAGAAAAAATTAGCCATTGAAAACCTTATGGAGCACAGTTCTACTCTGATACACACAGTGTCATCATGAGTCCGAATCGACTCAATGAAAACTAGTAACTGATAAAAGGAGGATTGTAATAGTACCTCTCTCATAGGGTTGCTGTGAGGATCAAGTAAACTAAATCATGAAATAAGACCACACACGAACAGGTTTGACATGCCTACGACACAATGGTCAATAAATATTGCTCAGTGTTTCATTATTAGCTATCATCTCCTTTTCTCTTCACTTCTCATTTTCTTGTAACTATTCAGGCTTTTTGTTTCCCAGTATTTCTCCAACTGGTGTCACTTCCAAAGAAAACCCAATTCCACAGTTGATATAGTGGGCTTGGCACACACAATCTCCCTAGTTTCTCTTTCCCCACTGCCAGGCCTCCTCTCCCACAAACACATCCTGGCTGTCTGCCCACTTTACCCAAGACAAATTTAGAAATTTATAAGCATACTATGGAATAGGAAAGTATACAGAACTGGTTTTTGTAAGGCTGTTAAAGTACCTGTGCTTTAAAGCAAAGGAAACACAAAGACTCTAAGCTGCCTGAGCAATAAACTGATTTAACTGCTGCTGAAGAAATGGGTTGACCAGCTATACTTTTCCAAGGCATCCATAAATGAGTATTTGGTTAGTGATGAGAAAAGAAAATTAATGTTTAATATTCACTTTCTTTGTTCCCAGCACTTTCACACGATGTTTAGATATTTCCATTTTTAAGCATTTTTCTTAGGAAAATATCCCTTTGCACATATTAATTAATCAGTAGATATTAGCAATAGGCAGCTCCAAAGGTGAAGGCTGGAAGAAATACCTTCAAGCAAAAAGCTCTGATTTCAAGGGACCAGCTATAGCTGGATTTTTCTCTCCAGGGGCCTGCTAGGTGTGTAACTATGGGAAATAGAATGGCTTTTGCTGAGCAACAGCTTGGGTCCTCATGTTGATAAAGCAGGCTCTGCCAACAGCAGTTGCAGCTGAATGTCGGAAGCTGCCTTCAGTGTGCCCAGTGTGGAAACTTCCACTTGTCTCCAGAGGTACCCTACATCCTCTTACAAACCTCCAGGCTTCCACAGCTTCTATTTGCCTTTAGGATAAAGTCCAAACCCCCAAGTGGAGCATACTTGCCTGTACTTTCTGCCCCAGCCCTCAAGTAAACCCTTTATCCTCCAATACATGGATTCCTGAACACACCCCATTGTGCCCTTACCCACATGTTCCTTCTGCCTCAAACACCCTTCCCGACCTCAGTAACACTTGTCAATCCTTCAAAGCCCAATTCAGCCATGCCACCTTGTCTGACCTTCAGAGATGGAATCAGTTATGTCCTTCCACAGCTCTGTATATTTTGCCATCATAGGCCTAATCACCTTGCCTTTGGAATACTCTGTTGTTGTTGTTGTTATGTGCCGTCGAGTCGGCCCCGACTCATAGCGACCCCTCCTTGGGTTTTCGAGGCAGTATCACTACGGAAGTAGGATTGCCCAACCTTCCTTCCGAGGAGTGGCTGGTGGGTTTGAACCGCCAGCCGTCTGGTTAGCAGGCAAGTGACTTAGCCACTTGGAATACTCTAGGACTGTGTTTTACTATTCTTTGAATCCCACCACTTAGTCCAGTGTCTGGCACCTAACTGATACTCAATTAGGGTTTGTTGGGTTAAACTGGAGGCACAGCTGTAGACTTGGGACAGGGTGGAGCAAGTTTCTCCATTTCTGGCTCCTTATCAACTAGGCATTTAAAAAAGAACTCCTGCTGTCGAGTCAATTCCAACTCATAGCAACCCCCTTTGGATTTCCGAGGTGGTAAATCTTTACGGAAATGGATTGCCCAGTCTTCCTTTCATGAAGTGGCTGGTGGGTTTGGTCCTCCAGCTTTCTGGTTAGCAGCAGTCAAATGCCTTAGGCACTATGCCACCAGAGCTCCTTCAGCTAGATGTTAGATGGTACTTAACAAACACTCACAATGTGCACAGCCTTGTCTTGAACTAAAGGATATGCATGTGTAAAAGTACAGGCACCTTAAAAACTAGAATTCTTGATCTAAACATGTATTTTTCCCATACAAATCTAGTAAGTTGTTGGCAAACAAACAAAAAAGTACTACCCTTTGCATATGCAAAGGTAAATTTTGTGAATTTAAATTCCTAACAACATCTCTTGCAGATTTTAAGAGATGAATAAAACAATAAAGAGGTTTAATGTTTAAATTAACACTCCATCTTACTATTACAACCAATTATTTTCTTTTTGTTATTTAGAACCACACATTGGCCTAACTCAATAAAAAGATGATGACGATAGAGATCCTGAGAAAAGAAAAGAAAAGAATATTCATTTGCCAATTGTACTGTGAAGGCTACCAGTTCCTAATTCTGAATGCACTTGGGACTGACATACAGATAGAAATGCAATACTTTTGTACATACATTTGTTGTTGTTGTTGTTAAGTACCATCAAGTTGGCTCCAACTTATATTGACCCCATGTACAACAAAGCAAAATACTGCTGTCTGTGCCAGCCTCACAATCCTTGCTATACGTTAGCCCATCATTGCAGCTATTGTGTCAATCCATCTCATTGAGAGCCTTCCCTTTTTTTGTTGAACCCCACCCCAACTTTACCATGATATCTTTCTCCAGGGAATGGTCCCTTCTGACAACATGACCAAAGGAGGTGAGATGAAGTCTGACCATTCTCACTTCCAAGGAACATACTGGCTGCACTTTTTCTAGGGCAGATTTGTTAGTTCTTTTGGCAGTCCATGGTACTTTCAGTATTCTTCTCCAACAATATCACTCAAAAACATCAACTCTTCTTCAGTTCAGCTTTCACATGCATATGAGGCAATTGAAAATACCATGGCTTGGGTTAGGTGCACCTTAGTCTTCAAAGAAACATCTTTGCTCTTCAGCACTTGAAGTCTTTTGCAGCAGATTTGCCCAGTGCAATTTGTCATCTGATTTCTTGACTGCTGCTTCCATTGGTGTTAATTGTGGAACCAAGTCACAGGAAATCTTTGATATTTAAGAGGGTCCATTTAAATCTCAACCAACAAACAAAGAATAAAAATCACCACGTTCCCCACTGACACAATATTTCTACATTAGTGAACACTCAAAAATATATCACGCATATTTAATAATATGTTTATGGACTTGTCTAGAATTCCTTTAGCTGATAAAATCCACATGGGATAAATTGCATGAGTTTTTGTAATTCAATCCAAATTAAAAATATCCTATCATATCCAAACTACTTTTAAAATACTAGAGGAGCCCTTGAATTGAGCCAACCACCAAATTCTAAGTAATTAAAGTCAAATCTTTGATCCTTAGAAATTTTTCTCCTTGATGACTATGGAAACACCGAACCTGGGAGAAGGAATCAGCCCAGATTTCTGTTCTTGGGTTCAGTCTCTGCCATCCCTGACTCATAGGTTATGTTAGGTAGCCAGGCACCACTTCTTCAGGAAAGGTAGTGATATCCCAGGCACAGGGTCCCTTCTGACCCTGGGGCCTTGCTATACCCATGTGCTCTGGTTCCCAGGGACATTCCGCCCTGGAATCTGGAATTCATTTTGGCACAGGTCACAGAAAGCCATGTGAACAAAGAAAAGTAAGCCGGGTGACGGGGGTGAGTGTCTGGGTTACACGGGGCCTGTCTGCCCTGACTCCCACATCTCCTCAGATCAATAGCCGCTCAGCTGGATGAGGAGTCAAGGGGAGAAAGGTCGGTCTCTCTCCACTCACAGGCTCTCCAGCTTAAAAAGGGAGCTGATCTATCCCACGCACATACTTTCTGACCCTTCTCTCTTTCTTATCTGTGGAGATTATGTGCTGAGCCAAACAACAGCTCCAGATTTCTTCTAAGGCCACTGTAGCACCAGTTCCAGACTATGGGAAGACAGCCACTGGGCATCTGGGCCTCTGAACTAGCTGGGCATGGGCATCTGCCCGGGGGTGTGGACACTTTGCTTTCATCCTGTAAACATTTAGAGGGTAGGAAGTGAATCTCATCCAGTCTGCTGCCTTTCCTCCCCACCCCCACCCCCAGCCAAGTATCTTAAATATTGTTGAAACTCAATAAACATTGATTAATTGAGTGAGTGGGTGAATAAAAGCAGACCTCTCCACAGGGAAAACTGTGTACTGGGTAAAATATTTTGGAAATAGATCCTTATCGGATTCTCCTTCTTCCCACTTAGAGCAACTGAGGTTTTCCCCTAGATGCTCTGTACTCTAGAACTCTAATTCAGCCTCTTTAGCTGGGCAATGAATAAGGAAGACCAAAGAAGAATTGATGCCTTTGAATTATGGTGTTCGCCAAGAAAATTGAATATACCATGGACTGCCAGAAGAATGAACAAATCTGTCTTGAAAGAAGGATAGCCAGAATGCTCCTTAGAAGCGAGGATGGTGAAACTTCATCTGATGTACTTTGGTCATGTTATCAGGAGGGCCCAATCCCTAGAAAAGGATATCATGCTTGGCAAAATAGTCAGCGAAGAAGAGGATGACCTTCCATGAGATGGGTTGACATAGTGGCTGCAACAATGGGCTGAAACATGGCACCGATTGTGAGGATGGTGCAGGACCAGGCAACATTTCGTGCTGTGGTAGACAGGACTGCTATGAGTTGGAACCGACTCAACAGCAACTGACTCGACAGCACCTAACAACAAATAAGTGTGCCCCAGGTTTGCGTCTCAAGGCTCCATGTCCTTAGCCAATTGTTACACTACTCACACACCTGTTTGATAAATGTTACCTGATCAATGTCGAACACATACATCTTAGCAGAGACACTTTAACAGCTCCCAATGTCTTTCCATAAAAAAAATGACTCTAAAGTGAGAATTTTAGAAACCTTTCAAGGTGAGGTAGAGCCCTCTAGGTTGGAGCCCTTAGGTCATCTCGAAAGTGGCAGCCATAGGGCAGTGTGGACCAGACTTTACTCCATCTTTCCCCAGCCCCATTGCTCAACCTCATCCATAACCTGTCCCTGGGCTTCTGTGTGCTCTCCCTAATGCACCCCCCCCCCATCTGCATCTAAGTCACCTCTTGCCAGTCTTTGGATTCAGAAAAACCCTTTAGTGTTGACTCATTTTTTCCCTTGCTGGATGGACAAAGAGGTGATAGAGAGACTGCCTAAAATAACTCTATGGTTTAGGAGAGGATTCATCAGTCCCCACTTCAAGTCTGTTCACTCTGGGCTTTTGTCTCTGGTCAGAGAGCAAGTCTCTACCCAGGTTAATGCCTGGAATGGCTCCAAGAGTCTTGACAAGTCAGACTCCATTCAGCTTTCTCATGCTGATGGTTTCCCTCATTCAGGGTGATTGTCTTTGCTTTGTCTTTGTTTGTCCAAGGATTAATAAAAGTGTCTATTTAAAGAGAGAGAGAGAGAGGGTCTTGACTAGTGTCCAAAAGCAGTTATTCTACTTTTTAAAAGTTAGTACCATAAAAATAAAAAGAAGTTGGTATCAAATCTAAAAAGCTTGCAAGCAGCCATCTGGAGGCAACAATGGGTTTCTCCATGTCCAGAGCAAAGAATAATGAAGAAAACCAAAGATGCATGGAAACTATTAGTGCAAGGGATTGGTAGACCATGCAATTCTCAGCTATATAACCATGAGACCAGAAGAACTAGATGGTGACTGGCTACCACTGTCAACCACTCAGAGGGGGATCTGTGTAGGATATAGAGTGGAAGAACAATGTGGAGTGAAACTCAAAATTATTTAAAAACAAAACAAAACAAAGAAAGACCAGCCTTGCTGGTCTAATGGAGGCTGGTGAAACCCCTGAGACTGTGGTCCCTAGCTGCCTTTCAGGTCTAGAACTGAATCCACTCCTATGGCTTCCAGCCAAATAAAAGACAGGCATATGGGCTGAACATTTACATGAGGTAGATACACTCCTTGGAGAAATCAATCATGGGAGAACAGAAGAACAGTATATGCACAGGGAGACCACTTGGGGTGGGGGGAACAGGAGTGCCTAGGAGGGAAGGACACGGGGAAGAGGTAACTATGGGGAGGAAGTGGGAAGAAGGCTGCTACATTGTGGGAAATTGCAGTCAATGGCATGAGACAAAATGTGTATGACCTGCTGTATGGAAAATGAAATTGCTCTATAAACATTCACCCAAAGCACAATTAAAAAAAAAAAAAAAAAAAAAAAAAACCACCTCAGTATCAAATGTCTGACTACTGTGTTAAGCACTAGAGATTCAGGGAGAGTACTCAGTGTCCTGGGAGACAGACAGATAAATAGGCAAATACAGTGCAGTGTTCTCAGAGTTGTAATAATAGAAATGGAGCTTCTACTCCCAGTCACTGGCCATGAGCTAACCCACCGTCTGTCTCACCTCCCCAGCAGGCCCCAGGATCCCACTGATGAAACATGAGTCTTGGACCCCAAGAGCTACAGTCACTTCAGTTTTACTTGGGCCTTCTGGGCCTCCATTCTTAAGTTCTCTTGCCTGTTTTCAGAACAGACTCCAATCTGTTACAGAAAAAGCTCAAGCCGATGAGAAAACAGGGATTTGCCTTGGGGCTGTCTTCTTCCTTCAGAGGAGAAAGGGAGGATACAGAGATGGCCCCATTGGGAAGAAGGAATTACATTTCTATGTTTGAAAGCCAAGTTTTGGGTTTATTCTCGGCTAGTTTTGGAATTCCAAAGCCAGAGAGAGGTCACCTTGTCCTCCCTGAGAAAGGAAATCCCCCCAAAAGGGGAGGAATTTCTGAGAGCTGAGAGGCTCTAGAACAGACAAGGGAGGGGTTAGGGAGGGGAGGGTAGTGGGACCATTGCACAATCCTCCTCTCCCAGAGAAAATCCTGAGTCATTCCTGCCTCTGGGTGAGCCAGAGGCCACGAGCTCCATCTGCTGAGGGCTTGTAGAGACACACCCAACAAGCCCCACACTGCTGAATGCAACTAGCATGGTGTCTAAGGCACTTGACTGCTAACCAGAAGGCTGGCAGCTCAAATCCACCAGCCACTCCTCGGAAGGAAGATTGAGCAAGCTACTTCTGCAGAGATACTGCCTCAGAAACCCTAGGAGGAGTGGCTATGAGTCAGATCCGACTCGATGGCTGTGAGTTTGGCTTTGGTTTTTTAGTTTCTGGACTTCCTAAAATGAGAAACTTGAGTGGAGGGCATTTGTCACGTAGGCATTTACCTGTGCCATCTGAGGTCTAAGGGGTGCCTTGGACAGGAAAGAGGGAAGAGCTCAGAAGTATAAGCCAGCTAAAGATTTTAAAAATTACTTTTTTGTAGTTATTACTTATTTAATCGTCATATCAGTTCTGTTGGAGCATGGCACCACTGCTTCAGGGGCAGTTATGGTTCATGGTAGAATCCTTGCCTTCCATGTGAGAGACCTGGTTTTGATTACTGGCCAATGCACCACATGAACAGGCAACATCTGTCTGTCAATGGAGGCTTGTATATTGCTATAATGCTGAACAGGTTTCAGTGGAGTCTCCAGACTAAAACAGACTAGGAAGAAAGGCCTGGCGATCTCAAAACCTACTATACAGCCACAGTAGTCAAAACTGCCTGGTATTGGTTCAATGACAGATACATAGACCAATGGAATAGAATTGAGA
>NW_006921630.1:11658461-11669338 GCF_000298275.1 Orycteropus afer afer
TTGGTCAATGACATGAGACAAAGTATATGTGAACTGCTGTATGAAAAGTGAATTTACTCTGTAAATCTTCACCCAAATCCTAATTAAAAAAAAAAATTAAAAAAAATATAATGCTAAAGAATATTTTACTAATTAAAAAAAAGAAAGGCCTGGAGATCTACTTCTGAAAATCAGCCAATGAAAACCTACAGATCACAACAGTCTGATTTGCAACTGATCATGGGGATGGTGCAAGACAAGACAATATTTCTTTCCACTGAGTATGAGGTCCCCATGAGTTGGGGCTGACTGACACCAGCCAACACCACCACTGCCACCATTACTACAGTTCACAGATGAAAACTTAAGACTTGATCATAAACGGCAGAGACAGGAATCACGCCACGGCTTGGACTCAGGACCTGTGCATTCTCTACTCCACCATGCTACCTCTTCATGGAGATGCAATGGCCTGTAGAAAGACTCGCCAACCAAGTCCTACACACCCTACACACTTCTCAGGACTAAACTACAGTAGAAATTTCACTGAAGTAAAAGTCAAGAGAGATTAGCTCTGGTCCTGACTTGACCAAGAACTGGTTGGTGGGTAGCTCTGGACTTCAGCTGACTCACCTGAAAAACTCAACTCTGCTTGCCTCAGTTCCACAAACACTGAGCACTTACTATGTGCTGGTGCACTATGCTGAAAATCGAAGTCCTGCCCTGCAGGAGCTGATAGACCAAACCAAAAAACCAAACTCACTGCCATGAAGTCGATTCAGACTCATAGCACCCCCTTTGGGTTTCCTAGGTGGTAAATCTTTACAGAAGTAGATTGCCTAAGTCTTCCTTCTGTGGAGTGCCGGTGGGTTTGAATCACCAGGCTTCTGGTTAGCAGTCAAATGCCTTAGGCACTATGCCACCAGAGCTGATAGACCAGTGGGGAAGAAAGAACTTATAACGCGATCATTTCAATACAATGCCTAAATGACCAAGTGATCATAAAGTTTAAAGAGATGACACATTCAAGAGAAATAAGATGATACATGAAAGCGTCTAGCAACCCAAGGATTACACTGCTTTCCTTGAGATTGAATCACCTCTCTTCTTCTAAAAGATTGAAGAGCAGGATGGTAAATTCTACAGTGTCTCCAAGCAATCTTTCCCTTCTCTGCAGTGCCCCTCTATACCAAGGCCAGGGGCCAGTGGCTGCCTCTTGCTTCCATCTGGTGGGAGGACAGTGCCATTCCTTGGCTCCTCCCTCCCTCTCTCCTTCCCTCCTTCCTCTTTCCCTTCCTTCTTTCCAACCTTTATTTCTTGACTTTCTGCCTTCCTTCTCCTTCTCACCTCTTTCGTCTCTTCCTCCTATCTTTCTCTTCCTCCTTCTCCATCTTCTTGTTTTCTTTTTCCCACTCTCTCTCTGTTTTTTTTTTTTTTTCCATTTCCACTGTTTTTTGAGTGTCCAAAGGGAGCCTTCAGCAGAGAGACCAGGAGTATACTACTCCCCAACATGGCAGGAGTCAGAAATTGGGAGCCTTCCACACCTGTGAGGTTGAGGCTGGGATCTGGCCTAAGAAGACCCTGTTGTTGTTGTTGTTATGTGCTGTCAAGTTGGGCCCGACTCATAGCGACCCCTCCTTGGGTTTCTGAGGCAGTATCACTATGGAAGTAGATTGCCCCATCTTCTGTCTGAGGAGTGGCTGGTGAGTTTGAACTGCCAGCCTTTTGGTTAGCAGTCAAGTGCCTTAGGCACTATGCTACCAGAGCTCCTAAGAAGAACCTAGGAGGGACTTTTCCATGATCTTCTCTGTCTTTGAGTATATGCAATGGTTCCTATCCACTCATCCCCATTTTCCTGGACATACCCTGATAATTGCCTCATATGCATGTGAAAGCTGGACAATGAATAGGGAAGATGGAAGAAGAGTTGATGCTTTTGAATTGTGGTGTTGGCAAAGAATACTGAAAATACCATGGACTGCCAGAAGAATGAACAAATCTGTCTTGGAAGAAGTGCAGCTAGAATGCTCCTCAGAAGCGAGAATGGCCAGACTTCATCTCACCCACTTTGGTCATGTTGTCAGAAGGGACCATTCTCTGGAGAAGGATATCATGCTTGGTAAAGTGGAGGGTCAGTGAAAAAGGGGAAGGCCCTCAACGAGATGGATTGACACAGTGGCTACAACGATGGGCTCAAGTGTAGCAAGGATTGTGAGGCTGGTGCACAACCGGGCAGTGTTTCAATCTGTTGTACATAGGGTCGCTATGAGTCAGAGCCAACTTGATGGCACCTAACAACAGCAACAACAACAACATTCCTGATTGGAAGGGAAACCATACCATTGACCCATCTCTATTAACAGCCTTTCTTTTTCTCTGATCATGTGAGGGGAATTCTGGTATAGCTACAGTCTGACCTGCTGAAATGGGATAATAAGAAAAGGAGAAGTGAGAGAAATCAGACTGCATAGATTGATTTCCTCTGGAAAGGGCAGACAGTTCTGGTAGAAAATAAATAAATAGACCCTGAGGGTGCCAGGGGCAGGGGAGGAGAAGAAAGATGCAAGCTGCTGGAGCTGGGAAGGGTTTTTTTTTTTTTTTTTTTTTTTATTGTGATTTGGGTGAAAGTTTACAGAGCAGACTCATTTTCTATTCAGCAGTTCACCCGCATTTTATTTCATGACATTGACTGCAATTCCCCACAATGTAACAGTCCTCTTCCCACTTCCTCCCTGTAGTTACCTCTTCCCTATGTCCTTCCTTCCTATGCATTCCTGCCCCCCAGCTATCTCCCTGTGCAAACCCTGCCTTTCTGTTCTCTGATTGCTCTAAGGAGTGCATCTACCTGATGTAAATGTTCACCCTATATGCCTGTCTATTATTTGGCTGGAAGCTACAGGAGTGGATTCAATTCCAGACCTGAAGGGTAACTAGTAGCTATCCTCTCGGGGGGTCTCATCAGGGTCTAACAGACCAGTAAGCCTGGTCTTCTTTTTTTTTTTTTTTAAATTTTGTTCCACTTTGTTCTCACACTCTATACAAGATCTGCTGCACTGATTCCTTTCCAAGTGGTTAACAGTGGCAGCCAGGCATCAGGTAGTTCTTCTGGTCTCATGGTCATATAGGCTGAGGATCACATGGTCTACTTCCCTTGGATTGTTTCCATGCATCTTTGGTTTTCTTCAGTACTCTTTGCTGTTGTATCTTAGATGGCCGCTTGCAAGCTTTTAAGACCCCAGTTGCTACTCACCAAAGTAGGATGTAGAACAATGTTTTTGTGTAGTATGTTATGCCACCTGAGCCTGATGTCCTCTGCAACCATGGTCCCAAGCCCATAGTCCAACTACTCACTCCCTCAGGGTGGTTGACTGTGGCCAAGAAGTTATCATAACTTTGCCCCTTATTAGCTCTATTATATATGTGGACACTCTTATAGGACATACAAATACATATGTAAATATCATCTGCCAACTTTGTACACAGTCATGGGTATACTCCCTTTTGCCTAGACATACCTGATCATCCAACCTGTCTACCCATCTATTTACCTGTAGATTAATGCTTGTTATCACTGACAATGCACTATTGTATTTGTCAGGTATGTCACTGCCTAATATTTTTTCCCAATCTGTAGGTTTTGTTTTTATTCTTTTGGAGAAGTCTTTTGAAGCACATAAAAATTTAATTTTTAAAAGATTCCAATCATTTAATATATCTTCTGCTATTGTGCATCTTGGGTTATGCTTGAGAGTCTATTTATGCCATAAATTAGGGTCCCTAAGTTTGCCCCTATTTTTTCCTTGATGAACTTTATAGTTCTTTGTTTCACATTTAAGTTTTTGATCCATCTGGAGTTAGTTTTTGTGTATAGTGTGAGGTATGGATCTTGTTTCATTTTTCCGCAAATGGTTCTACAAAAAAAGTTTTGCCTGCAGCATTTGTTAAAGAGACTATCTCTTCTTGGGGAAGGTTTTTTAAAGTATGGACAGAGGTATTTGAGAATCAGTGGTATTTGAAATGTACCTGGAGAGATTTTCAAAATTGTTTCTGTACTTTTAATAAAACATCCCTTAGGTGTTCTTTGAAAGATTTAACTAGAGATTAACATTTCCTAGCAAATTACTTCTGGATATCTGACAGTTTTTTCTATGAGTACATCAATATGTCAGGATTGGGCCATGAGGCAGCTGTGCTTTATATGTAGGTTACACCAACATTCACAGAATTCCAATCTAAAGTTCCAATCTAAAGTTTAACCTCTTCATTTTACAAATAAGGAAACTAGGAGCCAGACAGGTCCCAGATCCTTGTTTCTCACCTTATTTCCTGACCAAGGAGTGGGAACTGCCTTTTTATCCTATTACTGAATGAGAATAAAGAAAGACTGGTGAGCAGAGGAGAAAAAGGGGAAGGGAGGAGAGAGAAGCTATAGCCATTTCTTTCTTTGGTACATACCACACCTTAGCCACCTTCATGTTGTCAAGCAGTTCTAGTCTTCTCTTTGCCTTTTTTAAGCTATGTGGCTTTGGGCAAGTCATATCATATCTGTGCTTTATTTTCTCCTTTATAAAACTGCATTTAGAGCAAGTATACTCCAGTTATTAGAAAGTTCAGATGATATAACCAAAGTATAATTTGACTATAAGTGTGTGATGAAACAATAATGCTTTCTGTTTCAACCCACCAAAGAGAATCCTTTAATTTCAGCCTAATTCCACCAACTTCTTCCCTCATACAAAAAGAATAAATTCTGTCCCCCTGGGAGAGAGGCTAAAATTATCCACATAATAAAGATGAAGACAGAAAAACCACCACCTGTCTTTCAGTTTGTCTTAACATAGTGGCTTGAATGTTGCTGTGATGCTAGAAGCTATTCCACCAGTATTTCAAATACCAATAGGGTCATTGATGTGGACAGGTTTAAGTGAAGCTTCCAGACTAAGACAGACTAGAAAGAAAGGCCTTGTGATCTACTTCTGAAAATTAGCCAATAAAAACCGTATAGATCACAGCAGAATATCACCCATTCTAGTGCTGGAAAATGAGTCCTTGAGATTGGAAGACACTTAACAATAGCTGCAACAATGGACTCAAAGATAACAATGATCATGAAAATGGAACAGGACAGGGCAACATTTTGTTCTGTTAATCATAAAGTCACCATGCATTGGAGCTGACTCAATGGCAACTAACAACTACAAAATAGAAAGAAAGGCAAGAGGAGAGGAAGTCTCTCAGGCTGAAAGAATTTATTTGGGAGATGAGGGAAAGAAGTTTGAGAATGGTGGTACCAGAGCAGCTTTAGTGTAAATTATATAAATAAGTAAAGAAATAAGATTTTAATTAATGTTGCTTGGACTGTATGTTTGAGTGCCTTTGATATTCTTGACAGCAAAAATAGAGTTCCTTTTAAATTCTAAGTCAATATTGAACTGACTTTCCTGAATATGACACCCCTCTGAGATTGAACTATACGGGGCTCTTGATTTACATGGGATACAAATGTGAGGAATTACTACTATCATTTCACTGTGGAATCCTTTAAGGATGCTTAAGTATGGAGTCCCAGGACTCTGCTTGGGCCTCAGTACACTGGGTAGTGGGCCCTACTTCTTTATTATCCTGGGCTCTAGCCACAGCTTCAGGCTCAAGGAACAATTGCAAGCACAAAAAAACCAAGCAGCTCCTTTCCATCATGAAATGCCTTCCTCCAGCTGGGCAGATCTCTTCCTTCTCCTACCCCCAATCCTCATAAGGGGAGCCTGTACAAACCACTGCCTAAGCTGGGAGCTCTCATATATCTCCAGACTAACAAAGCCTACAGACTGAGTAACAGCAGCTGCCAGGGGACCATGATCTACCACCTGGAGACTGAGGGCCCCATGAGCAGCCATCTGGAACCAAAACTCTTCTCAACCAAACCCCAGTGGGAAATTTGCAGGAGCATACAGTGAAGCCTAAGCCCAGTGGCATCAGTGGAGGGCTGTGGGGTGTGCAGACTGCACCAGGTGACTGTCAGCAGGGTGACACCAAAATGACTGTCTATAAAATTTTTGTTCAGTTTTTCAGTAGACATTTATTCTTTTTTTTCTTTTTATAAAAATATCCCTGTACTTAGTTAAAGCAACAAAAACATTTTTCATAAGCCCAACTTACATGTACCTACAAGGCAAAAACTCTATGCTAGTTTACTTTTTGAACCTTTTAATGTGCTCTGGTCCGAGCTGTCATTACAGGGATGCATGGAATCACATGGTTTGTCTACACATGCTACAAGCATGAGCTATTGTTTTCATTGCTGCTGTTGGTTCTATAGCTGATGATTTTGTCACATTTTCTGGTGTTTTAACTACAATATTGTTAATTAGTGTTTATGAAGGTCTATTAATAACTTCTTTGAATTAGAAAGTAGTAATTAAAGGAAAAGGAGAAAAATAAAGATTCCATTCATTTACTAATAATTTGTAATAATGTTGTAATTTAATGTAGAAAGATTTTAGAAAACAATTTTGTTGTTAGTATTCATATAATCTTAAAAATATTAGATTTAAGCAATTTACAACTTATTTATCACATATTATTCTATGATTAAAATTGATAATAAACATTACTAAGGATTCTGTATGGTATGGTATGGGAGGAGGTTGATGGAGGGGGGTGAGGTGACACCATGAATTACCTCACTGGGTGATACCAACCCTAGTGATGCCACTGCCTAAGCCCCACCCACACACTTGAAACTTTTAGGGTCCATTCCTATGATTTTAAGGACTGTCTGCTGACATTTCCCAAATTTGTATTACCTCCCAGACATCTCCTCTGATCGCTAATCTTAGAAATCTAACTTTCTGCTTGACATCATTGCCTTGGATGTCTTCCACAAACATTTCAAACTTAATATGCATACAACTAGATTCTTGATATTCATCTATAAATCTGAATTCAACCACCCATCATGGATCCACCATCAATGACACTATGCAGCACCTAGCTGCTGAAGCTTCACATCTAATCCATCAATAGCCTCTAAAATCTACCAGCTTCTCTTCATCTCCATTGCCACTACCACAGTCCAAGTGACCCTTATCTTTTGTGTGGGCTACCAGGGAATGGAGCTTCAAAAAGAATGCAATTGAAAAGTAATCACATTTAAATATGACTGTGGAGTGCTCCTTGCTGTTTCCCATCCCTCATCACTGTTGCATTGGTCAAAACTCACAAGAAATTTGGGGATCTGACAATGGAAAGACTTTGTCCCACTACTTTCTGCCACTCTGGAAGGAGACATAGATTCCAGCACCAACAAGGGGTGCATTATTATTATTTTTTAAAATTTTATTTTGATTTGAAGATTTACAGAGTAAATTCACTTTTCATACAGCAGTTCACATATACTTTGTCTCATGTCATTGACCAAAATTTACAATGCAACAGCTCCCCTCCCACTTCCTCCCCATAGTTACCTTTTCCCAGTGTCCATCCCTCCATACTCTTCTGCGCCCTGAGCTGTCTCCCTGTGCATAAGCAGCCCTTCCTTCTCCCATGATTGTTCTCTCCATGGTGTGTGTCTACTTGAGGTAAATGTTTAACTCACTTGCCTGTTCTTTGTTTGGCTGGAAACCACAGGTGTGGGTTCAATCCCAGACCTGAAGGGCAGCTAGGGGCCATAGTCTCAGTGGTTTCACCAGGCTCTATTGGACCAGCAAACCTGGTCCCCACCTTCTTTTTTTTTTTTTTTTTTTGCCTCCAAATGATTTTGAGTTTTGTTCCACATTGTTCTCCCTCTCTATGCAGGATCCTGTACATCCCTCCCAAGTGGATGACAGTGGTAGCCGGGCACCATCTAGTTCTTCTGGTCTCATAGTTGTATAGGTTGCAGATCAGATGGTGTACCAGTCGCTAGGACTGATTGTTTCCATTCATTTGGTTTTCTTCTTGACGAGGAGACACCCATTGTTGACCAAGGGGTGCATTATTAATGATGTCATTGTTGTCCGTGGCCGCTAACTTGGCTCTAACAAATGGTAACCTTATGTATAGTAGATGAGCAGATTTAGGCAAAGAGAGGGCCTGAGACACTATCTTCCTTATAAAGCTTACACCCCACCCCAGTCTTTCTTGCTTCCTTGGGAGCTCTGGTAGTGTAGTGCCTAAGGCACTTGACTGCTAAGCAGAAGGCTGGCGGTTCAAACCCACCAGCCACTCCTCGGAAGGAAGATGGGGCAATCTACTTCCATAGTGATATGGCCTCGGAAACCCAAGGAGGGGGTCACTATGAGTCGGGTCCAACTCGACGGCACATAACAACAACAACGAGACATGAAGTACATCTGACAAATACCAATGTACCAAAGTGGAACAGAAGTTACTGAGAAATGAGAGCTGGGAGCTTGCTGGAGTGTCACCATAAAGTGGACAAGGGGACCAGTGTCAGAAGTTTCAGATGGATGCCCCAAGGTGGGTACCTGAGGGGTGGCATGATGGTAAGGGCTGTAATGAGGACAAAACTGGGAAAGTGAGATCCCTCAGCTATCCCAGAGAAATGATTTCATGTTGCCCAGGGCAAGAGAACAGACACCAAGGTACATTGAATAGCATATGCCAGCAGCCGATCAGCAGGGGTCAGATGTCTTTTCTTCAACCTCAGAAAGATACACAAGCCCAGTGGAACTCTGAGCATATCCAGGCAGAAAGAAAGAAGGAGGAAGAGAAGAATTCTGAAATGGCTGAGAGGGCACCCAAAAGAGGGTAACACCTTGCATTTACAAGAGGGAAATGGACTCTCTTGATCTAAGCTGAGTTTCATCAAAGGAACATAAAATTTTTATTTTGTCTTAAATGGGAGATTTCACACTTGTGATATGTAAGTCCAATCATACTACTTCCCTTACTTAGAATAAAATCCAAACCCCTTAACTTTGACCCAGATGGCTCTACATGATCTGGTTTCTACTTTCTTTACCATCCTTATTTCAAGCTTATCTTCCTAGACCACTAAATGCCAGCCACCCTGGCTTTCTTTGAATTTCTCCAATATGCTAAACCCTTTCCTGCCCTTGAGCATACTTCCAATCTCCCCTTCCTTTTTTTTTAATCTTTCAAAAAGATGCCACTGTCTCAGGAAAGTCTTGTCTGGCCACTTTCTAAATTATTCCCCATGTTATCCTCAGTCTCAGCTCCTTGTATCTATCCTCTTAGCATGTCATATTGTCCTTCTTCCGTTTTGTTTGCTACCTGCCTCAGCTATCACACCTAACCTGCCTGAGGTCCTAGATTTAGACTTTCCTTCCTCCACCTTCACCGTTATGTATTCAGCTGTGTGTATAGTAGGTGCTAGATAAATATTTATGGAATCAATGAATGAATCTCTGTACCCCTAGAACCACCCAGGTGAGTGCCTGATACAGAGTAATTGTGGGCTCAATGACTGTGGTCTAACAGAGCAGTTCCTACCCAGTAACTATCCAGGAACCAGAAGTCACACCGCAACCTCTCTCAGGGTACAGAGTCTATAACTAGGGGCCTTGTCCTAGGGTTTTCCATTTCATGGGATCTACTTGGCTCTCTGAATAAGAAACTGAGACCCAATGAGGTAATGTGACCCATTAGTGACTTAGGGTAGAACTGGACCCAGTATCTGAGTTTCCCAACTCCTAGTCAGTGCTTTCTCCACATCAGGCTGCTTTATCCTCGACTCAATTTCTTCCTGAGCATAGATAAAATGATTTTATTCCCTTTCCTTCAACTGAATGCAAATGTGGCCAATTTGTAAAAAAATACTAAAATCTACAAATACTCTGGAGAAATACATACATTTACCTGTACAAAAAAGTAGAAAGATGAAAAGTGTCAAGTTTTACAAGAGATTCAGAGCCATCTTTAAGGTTTCTTTTAAGCTGCTTTCATGTTGTGATGGCTTGACTGTGGAAAGAGCTCCAGAAACCATTAGAGAAAATGGCTAAATAGGTTCAAAGTATTACACCTGGACTGGAACTACTTTAAATAAAACCATCTTTCACCTCATATTATTTCTCCATGGAACATTTCACACATAGCTAAGCTGATAAGTCTGTTGTTCCTGTTTTGTTTTTCAATGTAATTTTAATGTGCTTTGGATATTAAAAGCATGCTCATGCTCACATAACACTTAAATTATGTGTTATAACTGTCAGCCTTAAATGGGCAGCCTGTTTTATTTCTTTACTGTTTTCCCAGCACAAAGTACAGTTCACATTGTGGGTGCTCAAAAAAGAAGTAAATAAATATTTATTGAGCCCCTGCTATATATTTGTTATTGTCTAAGGAGCTCTGGTGGTACAGTAGTTAAAGCATTTAGCAGCTAACCAAAATGTCAGAGGTTTAAACCCACCAGCCACTCTGTGGTTTGAGAAAGCTGAGGCAGTCTGCTTCCATAAAGATTTATAGCCTTGGAAACTCTATGGGGTAGTTCTACTCTGTCCTAGAAGGTCACTATGAGTTAGAATTGACTTGATGGCAGCAGGTTTGAGTTTGGTCATGGGTGCTGATGTTCAGAGGTGGACCAAACAGACATAGCCCCTGCCCTCATGGAGTTTACAACCTGGAGAAGAAAGACAGACAATATAAGTATGTATTGTCAGGGGAAATACTTCCAGAGAAATAATTTTACTTTGAGGCATGAGCAAAAAGGGGGATCCAGGAGCAAAGATCTAGAGGTTCGGCATTCTAAGTGGAGGCAGCAGCATGTGCAAACACTCTAGGGCAGAAAATAGTTTGGTATGATCTAGAACATAAAGAGTCCAGTTTGGCTGGAGTGGTCAGCAGAGGCCATATCATGTGGGGCCTTGCAGGGCATGACAGTTTAAATTTTACTCTATGGGAGCTCTGATAGCATAGTGCCTAAGGCACTTGACTGCTAA